>NC_141874.1:680036466-680347266 GCF_056163025.1 Triticum urartu
ACTATATTCGGACATCGGAAAGGTTCCGAGTGATTCGGGTATTTTTCGGAGTACCGGAGAGTTACGGGAATACGTATTGGGCCTTATTGGGCCATACGGGAAAGAAGGAAAAGGGCCTCAAGGGTGGCCGCGCCCCTCCCCTTGGTCTGGTCCGAATTGGACTAGGGAAGGGGGGCGCCCCCTTCCTTCCTTCTCCTTTTCCCTTCCTCTTTTCCTATTCCATATGGGAGGTGGAATCCTACTAGGACTAGGGAGTCCTAGTAGGACTCCACACTTGGCGCGCCCCCTCCTAGGGCCGGCCTCCTCCTCCCTTGCTCCTTTATATACGGGTGCAAGGGGCACCCCAAAGACACAACAATTGATCATTGATCTCTTAGCCGTGTGCGGTGCCCCCTTCCACCATAATCCTCGATAATATTGTAGTGGTGCTTAGACGAAGCCCTGCGACAGTAGAACATCAAGATCATCACCACGCCGCCGTGCTGACAGAACTCTTCCCCGACATTCTGCTGGATCGGAGTCCGGGGATCGTCATCGAGCTGAACGTGTGCTAGAACTCGGAGGTGTCATAGTTTCGGTGCTTGATCGGTCAGGCCATGAAGACGTACGACTACATCAACCACGTTGTGCTAACGCTTCCGCTTTCGGTCTACGAGGTACGCAGACAACACTCTCCTCTCTCGTTGCTATGCATCACCATGATCTTGCGTGTGCATAGGAAAATTTTGAAATTACTACGTTCCCCAACAGTGGTATCAGAGCCTAGGTTTTATGCGTTGATGTTATGCAAGAGTAGAACACAAGTGAGTTATGGGCGATATAAGTCATACTGCTTACCAGCATGTCATACTTTGGTTCAGCGGTATTGTTGGATGAAGCGGCCCGGACCGACATTACGCGTACGCTTACGCGAGACTGGTTCTACCGACGTGCTTTGCACATAGGTGGCTGGGCGGGTGTCAGTTTCTCCAACTTTAGTTGAACCGAGTGTGGCTACGCCCGGTCCTTGCGAAGGTTAAAACAACACCAACTTGACAAACTATCGTTGTGGTTTTGATGCGTAGGTAAGAACGGTTCTTGCTAAGCCCGTAGCAGCCACGTAAAACTTGCAACAACAAAGTAGAGGACGTCTAACTTGTTTTTGCAGGGCACGTTGTGATGTGATATGGTCAAGACATGATGCTAAATTTTATTGTACGAGATGATCATGTTTTGTAACCGAGTTATCGGCAACTGGCAGGAGCCATGTGGTTGTCGCTTTATTGTATGCAATGCAATCGTGCTGTAATGCTTTACTTTATCACTAAGCAGTAGCGATAGTCGTGGAAGCATAAGATTGGCGAGACGACAACAATGCTACAATGGAGATCAAGGTGTCACACCGGTGACGATGGTGATCATGATGGTACTTCGGAGATGGAGATCACAAGTACAAGATGATGATGGCCATATCATATCACTTATATTGATTGCATGTGATGTTTATCTTTTATGCATCTTATCTTGCTTTGATTGATGGTAGCATTATAAGATGATCCCTCACTAAAATTATCAAAGTATAAGTGTTCTCCCTGAGTATGCACCGTTGCCAAAGTTCTTCGTGCTGAGACACCACGTGATGATCGGGTGTGATAGGCTCTACGTTCAAA
This sequence comes from Triticum urartu, assembly GCF_056163025.1. NCBI lineage: Eukaryota > Viridiplantae > Streptophyta > Magnoliopsida > Poales > Poaceae > Triticum > Triticum urartu. Next base: position 680,038,116 of record NC_141874.1, read on the forward strand.
TACAACGGGTGCAAAACAGGTGCACACGCGGAATACTCAGGTTAAAATTGACGAGCCTAACATATAACAGATATGGCCTCGGAACACGGAGACCGAAAGGTCGAGCGTGAATCATATAGTAGATATGATCAACATAGTGATGTTCACCATTGAAACTACTCCATCTCACGTGATGATCGGACATGGTTTAGTTGATTTGGATCACGTGATCACTTAGAGGATTAGAGGGATGTCTATCTAAGTGGGAGTTCTTAAGTAATATGATTAATTGAACTTTAATTTATCATGAACTTAGTCCTGGTAGTATTAGCATATCTATGTTGTAGATCAATAGCTCGCGTTTGGCTACCCTGTTTTATTTTTGATATGTTCCTAGAGAAAACTAAGTTGAAAGATGTTAGTAGCAATGATGCGGATTGGATCCGTGATCTGAGGTTTATCCTCATTGCTGCACAGAAGAATTATGTCTTTGATGCACCGCTACGTGACAAACCTATTGCAGGAGCATATGCAGATGTTATGAACATTTGTCTAGCTCAATATGATGACTACTTGATAGTTTAGTGCACCATGCTTAAACGGCTTAGAATCGGGACTTCAAAGACGTTTTGAACGTCATGGACCATATGAGATGTTTCAGGAGTTGAAGTTAATATTTCAAGCAAATACCCGAGTTGAGAGATATGAAGTCTCCAACAAGTTCTATAGCTAAAAGATGGAGGAGAATAGCTCAAGCAGTGAGCATGTGCTCAGATTGTCTAGGTACTACAATCGCTTGAATCAAGTGGGAGTTAATCTTCTAGATAAAATAGTGATTGGCAGAATTCTCTAGTCACCATCACCAAGTTAGTAGAACTTCGTGATGAACTATAATATGCAAGGGATAACGGAAACGATTCCAAGCTCTTCGTGATGCTGAAATCAACGAAGGTAGAAATCAAGAAAAGCATCAAGTGTTGATGGTAAACAAAACCACTAGTTTCAAGTAAAGGGACAAAGGGAAGAAAGGGGAACTTCAAGAAGAACGGCAAGCAAGTTGCTGCTCAAGTGAAAAACCCAAGTCTGGACCTAAGCCTGAAACTGAGTGCTTCTACTGCAAAGGGACTGGTCACTGGAAGCGGAACTACCCCAAGTAATTGGCGGATAAGAAGGATGGCAAAGTGAACATAGGTATATTTGATATCCATGTTATTGATGTGTACTTTACTAGTGTTTATAGCAACCCCTCAGTATTTGATACTAGTTCAGTTGCTAAGAGTAGTAACTCGAAACGGGAGTTGCAGAATGAACTGAGACTAGTTAAGGGTGAAGTGACGATGTGTGTTGGAAGTGGTTCCAAGATTGATATGATCATCATCGCACACTCCCTATACTTTCTGGATTAGTGTTGAACCTAAATAAGTGTTATTTGGTGTTTGCGTTGAGCATAAATATGATTGGATCATGTTTATTGCAATACGGTTATTCATGTAAGTTAGAGAATAATTGTTGTTCTATTTACATGAATAAAACCTTCTATGGTCATACACCCAATGAAAATGGTTTGTTGGATCTCGATCGTGGTGATACACATATTCATAATATTGAAGCCAAAAGATGCAAAGTTAATAATGTTAGTGCAACTTATTTGTGGCACTGCCGTTTAGGTCATATTGGTGTAAAGCGCATGAAGAAAATCCATGCTGATGGGTTTTTGGAATCACTTGGTTATGAATCAGTTGATGCTTGCGAACCATGCCTCATGGGCAAGATGACTAAGACTCCGTTCTCCGGAACAATGGAGCGAGCAACAGATTTGTTGGAAATCATACATACTGATGTATGTGGTCCGATGAATATTGAGGCTCGTGGCAGGTATCATTATTTTCTGATCTTCACAGATGATTTGAGCAGATATGAGTATATCTACTTGATGAAACACAAGTCTGAAATATTCGAAAAGTTCAAAGAATTTCAGAGTGATGTGGAGAATCATCGTAACAAAAATAAAAGTTTCTACAATATGATCGCAGAAGTAAAATATTTGAATTACGAGTTTTGCCTTCAGTTGAAACAATGTGAAATAGTTTCACTACTCACGCCACCTGGAACACCACAGTGTAATGGTGTGTCCGAACGTCATAACCGTACTTTATTAGATATAGTGCGATCTATGATGTCTCTTACCGATCTACCACTATCGTTTTGGGGTTATGCATTAGAGACAGCTACATTCACGTTAAAAAGGGCACCATAAAAATCCGTTGAGACGACACTGTATGAACTGTAGTTTGGCGAGAAACCTAAGTTGTCGTTTCTTAAAGTTTGGGACTGCAATGCTTATGTGAAAAAGTTTCAACATGATAAGCTCGAACCCAAATCGGAGAAGTAAATCTTCATAGGATACCCAAAAGAAAATGGTGGGTACACCTTCTATCACAGATTCGAAGGCAAGTTATTCATTGTTGAGAATGGATCCTTTCTAGAGAAGGAGTTTCTCTCGAAAGAAGTGAGTGGGAGGAAAGTAGAACTTGATGAGGTAACTGTACCTGCTCCCTTATTGGAAAGAAGTTCATCACGGAAATCTGTTCCTATGACTACTACACCGATTAGTGAGGAAGCTAATGATGATGATCATGTAACTTCAGATCAAGTTACTACTGAACCTCATAGGTAAACCAGAATGAGATCCACACCAGAGTGGTACGGTAATCCAGTTCTGGAGGTCATGTTACTTGACCATGACGAGCCTACGAACTATGAGGAAGCGATGATGAGCCCAGATTCCGCGAAATGGCTTGAGGCCATGAAATCTGAGATGAGATCCATGTATGAGAACAAAGTATGTACTTTGATTAACTTGCCCAATGATCGGCGAGCCATTGAGATTAAATGGATCTTCAAGAGGAAGACGGACGCTGATAGTAGTGTTACTATCTACAAAGCTAGAATTGTCGCAAAAAGATTTTCGACAAGTTCAAGGTGTTGACTACGATGAGAGTTTCTCACTCGTATTTATGCTTAAGTCTGTCCGAATCATGTTAGCAATTGCCGCATTTTATGAAATCTGGCAAATGGATAAACAAAACTACATTCCTTAATGGGTTTATTAAAGAAGAGTTGTATATGATGCAACCGGGAGGTTTTGTCAATCCTAAAGGTACTAACAAAATATGCAAGCTCCAGCGATCCATCTATGGACTGGTGCAAGCATCTCGGAGTTGGAATATACGCTTTGATAAGTTGATCAAAGCATATAGTTTTATACAGACTTGCGGTGAAGCCTGTATTTACAAGAAAGTGAGTGGGAGCACTACAGCATTTCTGATAAGTATATGTGAAAGACATATTGTTGATCGGAGATAATGTAGAATTATTCTGCAAAGCATAAAGGAATATTTGAAAGGAGTTTTTCAAAGAAAGACCTCGGTGAAGCTGCTTACATATTGAGCATCAAGATCTATAGAGATAGATCAAGATGCTTGATAAGTTTTTCAATGAGTACATACCTTGACAAGATTTTGAAGTAGTTCAAAATGGAACAGTCAAAGAAGAAGTTCTTGCCTGTGTTACAAGGTGTGAAGTTGAGTAAGACTCAAAACCCGACCACGGCAGAAGATAGAGAGAGAATGAAAGTCATTCCCTATGCCTTAGACATAGGTTCTATAAAGTATGTCATGCTGTGTTCCAGACCTATTGTATACCCTGCCCTGAGTTTGGCAAGGGAGTACAATAGTGATCTAGGAGTAGATCACTAGACATTGGTCAAAATTATCCTTAGTGGAATAAGGATATGTTTCTCGATTATGGAGGTGAGAAAAGGTTCGTCGTAAAGGGTTACGTCGATGCAAGTTTTGACGCTGATCCAGATGACTCTAAGTCTCAATCTGGATACATATTGAAAGTGGGAGCAATTAGCTAGAATAGCTCCATGCAAAGCATTGTTGACATAGAAATTTGCAAAATACTTACGAATCTGAATGTGGCAGACCCGTTGACTAAACTTCTCTCACAAGCAAAACATGATCACACCTCAGTACTCTTTGGGTGTTAATCACATAGCGAAGTGAACTAGATTATTGACTCTAGTAAACCCTTTGGGTGTTGGTCACATGTCGATGTGAACTATGGGTGTTAATCACATGGTGATGTGAACTATTGATGTTAAATCACATGGCGATGTGAACTAGATTATTGACTCTAGTGCAAGTGGGAGACTGAAGAAAATATGCCCTAGAGGCAATAATAAAGCTATTATTTATTTCCTTATATCATGATAAATGTTTATTATTCATGCTAGAATTGTATTAATCGGAAACATAATACATGTGTGAATACATAGACAAACAGAGTGTCACTAGTATGCCTCTACTTGACTAGCTCGTTGATCAAAGATGGTTATGTTTCCTAACCATAGACATGAGTTGTCATTTCATTAACGAGATCACATCATTAGGAGAATGATGTGATTGACTTGACCCATTCCGCTAGCATAGCACTTGATCATTTAGTTTGTTGCTATTGCTTTCTTCATGACTTATACATGTTCCTATGACTATGAGATTATGCAACTCCCGTTTACCGGAGGAACACTTTGTGTGCCACCAAACGTCACAACGTAACTGGGTGATTATAAAGGTGCTCTACAGGTGTCTCCGAAGGTACTTGTTGGGTTGGCGTATTTCGAGATTAGGATTTGTCACTCCGATTGTCGGAGAGGTATCTCTGGGCCCTCTCGGTAATGCACATCACTTAAGCCTTGCAAGCATTGCAACTAATGAGTTAGTTGCAAGATGATGTATTACGGAACGAGTAAAGAGACTTGCCGGTAACGAGATTGAACTAGGTATTGAGATACCGACGATCGAATCTCGGGCAAGTAACATACCGATGACAAAGGGAACAACGTATGTTGTTATGCGGTCTGACCGATAAAGATCTTCGTAGAATATGTGGGAGCCAATATGAGCATCCAGGTTCCGCTATTGGTTATTGACCGGAGACGTGTCTCGGTCATGTCTACATTGTTCTCAAACCCGTAGGGTCCGCACGCTTAAGGTTTCGATGACAGTTATATTATGAGTTTATGAGTTTTGATGTACCGAAGGAGTTCGGAGTCCCGGATGAGATCGGGGACATGACGAGGAGTCTCGAAATGGTCGAGACGTAAAGATCAATATATTGGACAACTATATTCGGACATCGGAAAGGTTCCGAGTGATTCGGGTATTTTTCGGAGTACCGGAGAGTTACGAGAATACGTATTGGGCCTTATTGGGCCATGCGGGAAAGAAGGAAAAGGGCCTCAAGGGTGGCCGCACCCCTGTCCTTGGTCTGGTCCGAATTGGACTAGGGAAGGGGGACGCCCCCTTCCTTCCTTCTCCTTTTCCCTTCCTCTTTTCCTATTCCATATGGGAGGTGGAATCCTACTAGGACTAGGGAGTCCTAGTAGGACTCCACACTTGGCGCACCCCCTCCTAGGGCCGGCCTCCTCCTCCCTTGCTTCTTTATATACAGGTGCAGGGGGCACCCCAAAGACACAACAATTGATCATTGATCTCTTAGCCGTGTGCGGTGCCCCCTTCCACCATAATCCTTGATAATATTGTAGCGGTGCTTAGGCGAAGCCCTGCGACAGTAGAACATCAAGATCGTCACCACGCCATCGTGCTGAAGGAACTCTTCCCCGACATTCTGCTAGATCGGAGTCCGGGGATCGTCATCGAGCTGAACGTGTGCTAGAACTTGGAGGTGCCGTAGTTTCGGTGCTTGATCAGTCGGGCCATGAAGACGTACGACTACATCAACCGCGTTGTGCTAACGCTTCCACTTTCGGTCTACGAGGGTACGTAGACAACACTCTCCTCTCTCGTTGCTATGCATCACCATGATCTTGCGTGTGCGTAGGAAAATTTTGAAATTACTACGTTCCCCAACAGATTGTGTTAAACTAACAAGCAAATACTCAAATCATACAAGACGCTCCAAGTAAAACACATATCATGTGGTAAATAAAAATATAGCTCCAAGTAAAGTTACCGATAGAAGTACACGAAAGAGGGGATGCCTTCTGGGGCATCCCCAAGCTTTGGATTTTAGGTGTCCTTAGATTATCTTGGGGGTGCCATGGGCATCCCCAAGCTTAGGCTCTTGCCACTCCTTGTTCCATAATCCATCAAATCTTTACCCAAGACTTGAAAACTTCACAACACAAAACTTAAAGTAGAAAACTCGTGAGCTTCGTTAGTGAAAGAAAACAAAAGACCACTTCAAGGTACTGTAATGAACTCATTCTTTATTTATATGGGTGTTATACCTACTGTATTCCAACTTCTCTATGGTTCCTAAACTATTTTACTAGCCGTAGATTCATCAAAATAAGCAAACAACACACGCAAAACAGAATCTGTCAAAAACAGAACAGTCTGTAGTAATCTGTATCTAGCGCAAGATCTGGAACCCCAAAAATTCTAAAATAAATTTCTGGATGTGAGGAATTTATCTATTAATCATCTGCAAAAAGAATCAACTAAATAGCACTCTCCAAATAAAAATGGAAGCAGTTCTCGTGAGCGCTAAAGTTTCTGTTTTTTACAGCATGTTCAACAAGACTTTCCCCAAGTCTTCCCAACGGTTCTACTTGGCACAAACACTAATTAAACACAAAAAAACACAACCAAAACAGAGTCTAAATAATTTATTTATTACTAAGCAGGATCAAAAAGCAAGGAATAAAAATAAAATTGGGTTGCCTCCCAACAAGCGCTATCGTTTAACGCTCCTAGCTAGGCATAGCAAGAATAGATCTAGGTATTGCCATCTTTGGTAGGCAATTCTTCAATGAGGCATCTACCATCTTTAGGAATTTCTTTATTTTTATTAATTATCAAACTTTTAGGCACAAGATCGAAAAATTCATTTGTAACAAATGGTTCCTTAATGATAGCAAAAAGATTGGAATGAACACTTATAGATTTGAGATCCGCATTTTCCTTACTAGATGATTCACCCTTATTTTTAGGAACGTACATAAGCTTGGCAACTTTAGTGGAAGGACTTGGAGTATTCTTTATGGAAGAAAAAGTGGTTCCCAAGTTGGTAATAATATTCTCATGTTTATCGATCCTAACGGAATCATGATTTATTTTCTCATTAACTATGGGTTCCTTTTCTTTAATATCTTTCAAAGTAACTCCTACTTTAGATCCATATTGAGAGATTCGGCTGTGGATCTTTTTATCCAAATTTTCAATTAACTCTACGGTAGCAACCTTATTTTCAATAATTTCAAGCCTTTGCATTACATGCTCCAAAGTTAATATAGTTTCATTAACCAAAAGAGGGGGGAGCCAAATAAATATAACATAGCATTATAAGAATCAAAAGTATGGCTACCCAAAAAAATTCCCTCCGGTAATAGTATCAAGAACATAACGGTGCCAAGGAGTAATGCCTACATAAAAATTGCGAAGGAGAATGGTAGTAGATTGCTTCCTAGCAGATTTATTTTGAGCATTGCAAATTCTATACCAAGCATCTTTTAGATTTTCACCCTCCCTTTGCTTAAAATTTAGAATTTCATTCTCGGGAGACAACGGAGAAGATAGGAGACTAGCCATAACGACAAGCAAGCAAACTAACACACAAGCAAACAAAAAGCAAGCGGACAACAAGGGGAAAATAGAGAGGGAGGATAGAGAGAGAGAGAGGGTGAATAAAACGGCAAGGGTGAATTGGGGGGAGAGGAAAACGAGAGGCAAATGGCAAATAATGTAATGCGGGAGATAAGGGTACGTGACGGGTACTTGGTATGTTGACTTTTGCGTAGACCTCCCCGGCAACGGCGCCAGAAATCCTTCTTGCTACCTCTTTTAGCACTGCGTTGGTTTTCCCCAAAGAGGAAGGGATGATGCAGCAAAGTAGCGTAAGTATTTCCCTCAGTTTTTGAGAACCAAGGTATCAATCTAGTAGGAGGCTACGCGCGAGTCCCTCGTACCTGCACAAAACAAATAAATCCTCGCAACCAACGCAAATAAGGGTTGTCAATCCCTATAGGGCCACTTACGAGAGTGAGATCTGATAGATATGATAAGATAATATTTTTGGTATTTTTATGATAAAGATGCAAAGTAAAATAAAGGCAAAGTAAAATAGCAAAGTAAATAACTAAGTAGTAAGAGATTGATATGATAAAGATAGACCCGGGGGCCATAGGTTTCACTAGTGGCTTCTCTCGAGAGCATAAGTATTCTACGGTGGGTGAACAAATTACTATTGAGAAATTGACAGAATTGAGCATAGTTATGAGAATATCTAGGTACGATCATGTATATAGGCATCACGTCCGAGACAAGTAGACCAACTCCTGCCTGCATCTACTACTATTACTCCACTCATCGACCGCTATCCAGCATGCATCTAGAGTATTAAGTTAAAAACAGAGTAACGCCTTAAGCAAGATGACATGATGTAGAGGGATAGACTCATGCAATATGAAGAAAACCCCATCTTGTTATCCTCGATGGCAACAATACAATACGTGCCTTGCTGCCCTTACTGTCACCGGGAAAGGACACCGCAAGATTGAACCCAAAGCTAAGCACTTCTCCCATTGCAAGAAAGATCAATCTAGTAGGCCAAACCAAACTGATAATTCGAAGAGACTTGCAAAGATAACCAATCATACATAAAAGAATTCAGAGAAGATTCAAATATTATTCATAGATAGACTTGATCATAAACCCACAATTCATCGGTCTCAACAAACACACCGCAAAAAGAAGATTACATCGAATAGATCTCCACAAGAGAGGGGGAGAACATTGTATTGAGATCCAAAAAAGAGAGAAGAAGCCATGTAGCTACTAACTATGGACCCGTAGGTCTGAAGTAAACTACTCACACTTCATCGGAGAGGCTATGGTGTTGATGTAGAAGCCCTCCGTGATCGATGCCCCCTCCGGCGGAGCTCCGAAACAGGCCCCAAGATGGGATCTCGTGGATACAGAAAGTTACGGCGGTGGAATTAGTGTTTTGGCTCCTGGTCTGATCATTTGGGGGTACGTGGATATATATAGGAGGAAGAAGTACATCGGTGGAGCAACAGGGGCCCCACGAGGGTGGAGGGCGCGCCTGGGGAGGGGGGGTAGGCGCGCCCCCTACCTCGTGGGCTCCTGTTACGTTTCTTGATGTAGGGTCCAAGTCTCCTGAGTCTTATCTGATGAGAAAATCACGTTTCCGAAGGTTTCATTCCGTTTGGACTCCGTTTGATATTCCTTTTCTTCGAAACCCTAAAACAGGCAAAAAACAACAATTCTGGGCTGGGCCTCCGGTTAATAGGTTAGTCCCAAAAATAATATAGAAGTGGATAATAAAGCCCAATAATGTCCAAAACAGTAGATAATATAGCATGGAGCAATCAAAAATTATAGATACGTTGGAGACGTATCACACCCAAATCACACAAAGCATAGCGTTCATGATCTTTAATTTTAATTTTAATTGTATGTTCCCACTCATCATAAAGTTTTCTAGGGATATAAACTTCCAACTCAAGTTTTTCTTCATAAGATTGCATCAAAGCATCAACGATATGTTTAGTAAAAGCTTTATTTTGACTATAAGCATGAGGATAATTTAGCACGGATTGCAACAAGGAAATACAATCTAGCAAAGAGCAATTATCATAATTAAATTCCTTGAAATCCAAGATAGTGGGTTCATTGCTATTTAAAGTTTAACCTCCTCAATCCCACTTTTAACAATTTTTGCATCAACATCTAAAAACTCCGAATTTTTGGGACGCCTTCTAACTAAAGTTGACTCATCTCCAGTCCCATCATTATCAAGATTCATATTGCAAAACAAAGATTTAATAGGGTACACATCAATCACTTTTAGATCTTCATCATTATTATCATGAAAACTAGAAGAACACGCATTCACAAAGCAATCTTTCTTAGCACGCATCCTAGCGGTTCTTTCTTTGCACTCATTAATGGAAATTCTCATAGCTTTGAGAGACTCATTAATAGCATGCTTAGGTGGAATAGATCTAAGTTTCAAAGAATCAACATCAAGAGAAATTCTATCCACGTTCCTAGCCAACTCATCAATCTTAAGCAATTTTTCTTCAATCAAAGCATTGAAACTCTTTTGCGAACTAATAAATTCTTTATTATTAGATTCAAAATCAGAGGGCATATTATTGTAATTTTCATAATAATTGTTGTAGGAATTACCATAATTATTAGAGGAATTACTAGGAAACGGCCTAGAATTAAAATTACCTCTATACGCATTGTTACCAAAATTGTTCCTACCAAGAAAATTCACATCCATAGATTCATTATTATTCTCAATCAAAGTAGACAAAGGCATATCATTAGGATCGGTAGGAGCACTCTTATTAGCAAACAATTTCATAAGTTCATCCATCTTTCCACTCAAAACATTAATCTCTTCAATTGCATGCACCTTTTTACTAGTGGATCTTTCAGTGTGCCATTGAGAATAATTAACCATAATATTATCTAGGAGTTTGGTAGCTTCTCCTAAAGTGATTTCCATAAAAGTGCCTCCCGCGGCAGAATCTAAAAGATTTCTAGAAGCAAAATTCAATACGGCATTAATTTTTTGTATAATCATCCATAAATTCAATCCATGTGTAGGGCAATTACGTATCATTAATTTCATCCTCTCCCAAGCTTGTGCAACATGTTCATGATCAAGTTGCTTAAAATTCATAATATCGTTCCTAAGAGAGATGATCTTAGCGGGAGGAAAATACTTAGAGATAAAAGCATCTTTGCACTTATTCCATGAATCAATACTATTTTTAGGCAAAGACGAAAACCAAGCTTTAGCACGATCTCTAAGTGAAAACGGAAATAGCTTAAGTTTAACAATATCATTATCCACATCTTTCTTCTTTTGCATATCACGCAAATCAACAAAGTTATTTAGATGGGAAGCGGCATCTTCACTAGGAAGGCCAGAAAACGGATCTTTCATGACAAGATTCAGCAAAGCAGTATTAATTTCACAAGATTCAGCATCGGTAAGAGGAGCAATCAGAGTGCTAATAAAATCATTATTGTTGGTATTGGCAAAGTCACACAATTTAGGATTATCTTGTGCCATCGTGACAAGCAAGCAATCCCACACACAAGCAAACAAGAAATAGGCAAAAGAGGCAAATTGAAAAAGAGAAGGGGAACGGAAAAGGAGGGCGAATAAAATGGTAAGGGTGAAGTGGGGGAGAGGAAAACGAGAGGCAAATGGCAAATAATGTAATGCGAAGGATAAGAGTTGTGATGGGTACTTAGTATGTCTTGACTTGGCATAGATCTCCACGGCAACGGCGCCAGAAATCCTTCTTGCTACCTCTTGAGCACTGCGTTGGTTTTCCCTTGAAGAGGAAAGGGTGGTGCAGTAAAGCAGCGTAAGTATCTCCCTTAGTTTTTGAGAACCAAAGTATCAATCCAGTAGGAGACCACGCGCAAGTCACCTCGTACCTACACAAACAAATAAGAACCTCGCAACCAACGCGATAAAGGGGTTGTCAATCCCTTCACGGCCACTTGCAAGAGTGAGATCTAATAGAGATGATAATAATAAGATAATTTTTTTTGGTATTTTTATGATATAGATTGAAAGTAAAATATAGCAAAATAAAGTAGATTGGAAACTTGTATGATGGAGAATACACCCGGGGGCCATAGGTTTCACTAGTGGCTTCTCTCAAGATAGCATAAGTATTACGGTGGATGAACAAATTACTGTCGAGCAATTGATTCGGGTATTTTCGGAGGTACCGGGGAGTTACGGGAATACGAGGAAGAAGCAATGGGCTTTAGTGGGAAGGACCAGGAGGTGGCGCGCGCCCCTCCCAAGCCCAGTCCGAATTGGACAAGGGGTTTGGGGCGCGGCCCCTCTCTCCCTTCTTTCCCCTCTTTCCCCCTTTCCCCCCTTCTCCTAGTTGGACTAGGAAAGGAGGAAACCTACTCCAACTAGGAGTAGGAATCCTACTCCCCTGGCGCACCTCTCCTAGGGCCGGCCTCCTCCCCCCTTGCTCCTTTATATACGGGGGTAGGGGGCACCTCTAGACACACAAGTTGATCTTCAAGATCGTTCTCTTAGCCGTGTGTGGTGCCCCCCCTCCACCATAGTCCTCGATAATATTGTAGTGGTGCTTAGGCGAAGCCCTGCTACAGTAGAACATCAAGGTCGTCACCACGCCGTCGTGCTGACGGAAGTCTTCCCCGACACTTTGTTGGATTGGAGTCTGGGGATCGTCATTGAGTTGAACGTGTGCTAGAACTCGGAGGTGCCGTAGTTTCGGTGCTTGATCGGTCGGGCCGTGAAGACGTACGACTACATCAACCGCGTTGCTAACGCTTCCGCTTTCGGTCGACGAGGGTACGTAGACAACACTCTCCCCTCTCGTTGCTATGCATCACCATGATCTTGCGTGTGCGTAGAAATTTTTTGAAATTACTACGTTCCCCAACAGTGGTATCAGAGCCTAGGTTTTATGCGTTGATCTTGTGCACGAGTAGAACACAAGTGAGTTGTGGGCGATATAAGTCATACTGCTTACCAGCATGTCATACTTTGGTTCGGCGGTATTGTTGGATGAAGCGGCCCGGACCGACATTACGCGTACGCTTACGCGAGACTGGTTCTACCGACGTGCTTTGCACACCGGTGGCTGGCGGGTGTCGGTTTCTCCAAATTTAGTTGAACCGAGTGTGGCTACGCCCGGTCCTTGCAAAGGTTAAAACAGCACAAACTTGACAAACTATCGTTGTGGTTTGATGCGTAGGTAATAACGGTTCTTGCTCAGCTCGTAGCAGCCACGTAAAACTTGCAACAACAAAGTAGAGGACGTCTAACTTGTTTTTGCAGGGCATGTTGTGATGTGATATGGTCAAGACGTGATGAGATATAAGTTGTTGTATAAGATGATCATGTTTTGTTGAAGTTATCAGCAACTGGAAGAAGCCTTATGGTTGTCTCTTTATTGCATAAGATGCAAGCGCCAAATAATTGCTTTACTTTATCGCTATGCGATAGCAATAGTTGCAAGAGCAGTAGTTGGCGAGACGACCATGTGACGACACATTGATATAGATCAAGATGATGGAGATCATGGTGTCATGCCGGTGATGATGGAAATCATGACGATACTTTGGAGATAGAGATCAAAGGCACAAGATGATGATGGCCATATCATGTCACATATTTTGATTGCATGTGATGTTTATCTTTTATGCATCTTATCTTGCTTTGATTGACAGTAGCATTTTAAGATGATCTCTCGCTAATTATCAAGAAGTGTTCTCCCTGAGTATGCACCATTGTGAAAGTTCTTCGTGTTGAGACACCACGTGATGATCGGGTGTGATAGGCTCTAAGTTCAAATACAACGGGTGCAAAACAGTTGCACACGCGGAATACTCAGGTTATACATGACGAGCCAAGCATATACAGATATGGCCTCGGAACACGGAGACCGAAAGGTCGAGCGTGAATCATATAGTAGATATGATCAACATAGTGATGTTCACCAATAAAGCTAATCCATCTCACGTGATGATCGGACATGGTTTAGTTGATTTGGATCACGTGATCACTTAGAAGATTAGAGGGATGTCTTTCTAAGTGGGAGTTCTTAAGTAATATGATTAATTGAACTTTAATTTATCATGAATTTAGTCCTGGTAGTATTAGCATATCTATGTTGTAGATCAATAGCTCGCGTTTAGCTCCCCTGTTTTATTTTTGATATGTTCCTAGAGAAAACTAAGTTGAAAGATGTTAGTAGCAATGATGCGGATTGGATCCGTGATCTGAGGTTTATCCTCATTGCTGCACAGAAGAATTATGTCCTTGATGCACCGCTAGGTGACAGACCTATTGCAAGAGCAGATGCAGACGTTATGAACGTTTGGCTAGCTCAATATGATGACTACTTGATAGTTTAGTGCACCATGCTTAACGGCTTAAGAATCGGGACTTCAAAGACGTTTTGAACGTCATGGACCATATGAGATGTTTCAGGAATTGAAGTTAATATTTCAAGCAAATACCCGAGTTGAGAGATATGAAGTCTTCAACAAGTTCTATAGCTAAAAGATGGAGGAGAATCGCTCAAGCAGTGAGCATGTGCTCAGATTATCTGGGTACTACAATCGCTTGAATCAAGTGGGAGTTAATCTTCCAGATAAGATAGTGATTGACAGAATTCTCTAGTCACCACCACCAAGTTAGTAGAACTTCGTGATGAACTATAATATGCAAGGGATAACGGAAATGATTCCAAGCTCTTCGTGATGCTGAAATCAACGAAGGTAGAAATCAAGAAAAGCATCAAGTGTTGATGGTAAACAAAACCACTAGTTTCAAGTAAAGGGACAAAGGGAAGAAAGGGGAACTTCAAGAAGAACGGCAAGCAAGTTGTTGCTCAAGTGAAAAACCCAAGTCTGGACCTAAGCCTGAAACTGAGTGCTTCTGCTGCAAAGGGACTGGTCACTGGAAGCGGAACTACCCCCAAGTAATTGGCGGATAAGAAGGATGGCAAAGTGAACATAGGTATATTTGATATACATGTAATTGATGTGTACTTTACTAGTGTTTATAGCAACCCCTCAGTATTTGATACTGGTTTAGTTGCTAAGAGTAGTAACTCGAAACGGGAGTTGCAGAATGAACAGAGACTAGTTAAGGGCGAGGTGACAATGTGTGTTGGAAGTAGTTCCAAGATTGATATGATCATCATCGCACACTCCCTACACTTTTGGGATTAGTGTTGAACCTAAATAAGTGTTATTTGGTGTTTGTGTTGAGCATGAATATGATTTGATCATGTTTATTGCAATACGGTTATTCATTTAAGTAAGAGAATAAATTGTTGTTCTGTTTACATGAATAAAACCTTATATGGTTACACACCCAATGAAAATGGTTCGTTGGATCTCGATAGTAGTGATACACATATTCATAATGTTGAAGCCAAAAGATGCAAAGTAGATAATGATAGTGCGACTTATTTGTGGCACTGCCGTTTAGGTCATATCGGTGTAAAGCGCATGAAGAAACTCCATACTGATGGACTTTTGGAACCACTTGATTATGAATCACTTGGTACTTGCGAATCGTGCCTCATGGGCAAGATGACTAAAACGCCGTTCTCCGGTACTATGGAGAGAGTAACAGATTTGTTGGAAATCATACATACTGATGTATGTGGTCCGATGAATATTGAGGCTCGTGGCAGGTATCATTATTTTTTAATCTTCACAGATGATTTGAGAAGATATGAGTATATCTACTTGATGAAACACAAGTCTGAAATATTTGAAAAGTTCAAAGAATTTCAGAGTGAAGTGGAGAATCAACGTAACAAAAATAAAAGGTTCTACGATATGATCGCAGAAGTAAAATATTTGAGTTACGAGTTTGGCCTTCAGTTAAAACAATGTGAAATAGTTTCACTACTCACGCCACCTGGAACACCACAATGTAATGGTGTGTCCGAACGTCATAACTGTACTTTATTAGATATGGTGCGATCTATGATGTCTCTTACCGATCTACCACTATCGTTTTGGGGTTATGCATTAGAGACAACTGCTTTCACGTTAAATAGGGCTCCATCTAAATCTGTTGAGATGACACAATCTGAACTGTGGTTTGGCAAGAAACCAAAGTTGTCATTTCTTAAAGTTTGGGGTTGTGATGCTTATATGAAAAGGTTTCATCCTGATAAGCTCAAACCCAAATCGGAGAAATATGTCTTCATAGGATACCCAAAGGAGACTGTTGGGTACACCTTCTATCACAGATCCGAAGGCAAGTTATTCATTGCTGAGAATGGATCCTTTCTAGAGAAGGAGTTTCTCTCGAAAGAAGTGAGTGGGAGGAAAGTAGAACTTGATGAGGTAACTATACCTGCTCCCTTATTGGAAAGTAGTTCATCATAGAAATCTGTTCCTGTGACTACTAGACCGATTAGTGAGGAAGCTAATGATGATGATCATGTAACTTCAGATCAAGTTACTACCGAACCTCCTAGGTAAACCAGAGTGAGATCCGCACCAGAGTGGTACGGTAATCCAGTTCTGGAGGTCATGTTACTTGACCATGATGAGGCTATGAACTATGAGGAAGCGATGATGAGCCCAGATTCCACGAAATGGCTTGAGGCCATGAAATCTGAGATAAGATCCATGTATGAGAACAAAGTATGGACTTTGATTGACTTGCCCAATGATTGGCGAGCCATTGAGATTAAATGGATCTTCAAGAGGAAGACGGACGCTGATAGTAGTGTTACTATCTACAAAGCTAGAATTGTCGCAAAAAGGTTTTCGACAAGTTCAAGGTGTTGACTACGATGAGAGTTTCTCACTCGTATCTATGCTTAAAGTCTGTCCGAATCATGTTAGCAATTGCCGCATTTTATGAAATCCGGCAAATGGATAAACAAAACTACATTCCTTAATGGATTTATTAAAGAAGAGTTGTATATGATGCAACAAGAAAGTTCTGTCAATCCTAAAGGTGCTAACAAAATATGCAAGCTCCAGCGATCCATCTATGGACTGGTGCAAGCATCTCGGAGTTGGAATATACGCTTTGATAAGTTGATCAAAGCATATAGTTTTATACAGACTTGTGGTGAAGCCTGTATTTACAAGAAAGTGAGTGGGAGCACTACAGCATTTCTGATAAGTATATGTGAATGACATATTGTTGATCGGAGATAATGTAGAGTTATTCTACAAAGCATAAAGGAGTGTTTGAAAGGAGTTTTTCAAAGAAAGACCTCGGTGAAGCTGCTTACATATTGAGCATCAAGATCTATAGAGATAGATCAAGACGCTTGATAAGTTTTTCAATGAGTACATACCTTGACAAGATTTTGAAGTAGTTCAAAATGGAACAGTCAAAGAAAGAGTTCTTGCCTGTGTTACAAGGTGTGAAACTGAGTAAGACTCAAAGCCCGACCACGGTAGAAGATAGAAAGAGAATGAAAGCCATTCCCTATGCCTTGGCCATAGGTTCTATAAAGTATGCCATGCCGTGTACCAGATCTATTGTATACCCTACACTGTGTTAAGCAAGGGAGTACAATAGTGATCTAAGAGTAGATCACTGGACAGCGGTCAAAATTATCCTTAGTGGAATAAGGAAATATTTCTCAATTATGGAGGTGAAAAAAGGTTCGTCGTAAAAAGTTACATCGATGCAAGTTTTGACACAGATCTGGATGACTCTAAGTCTCGATCTAGATACATATTGAAAGTGGGAGCAATTAGCTAGAGTAGCTCTGTGCAGAGCATTGTAGACATAGTATTCGCAAAATACTTACGGATCTGTATGTGACAGACCCGTTGACTAAAATAATCTCACAAGCAAAACATGATCACACCTTAGTACTCTTTGGGTGTTAATCACATAAACGATGTGAACTAGATTACTGACTCTAGTAAACCCTTTGGGTATAGGTCACATGACGAGGTGAACTATGGGTGTTAATCACATGGTGATGTGAACTATTAGTGTTGAATCACATGGCGATGTGAACTAGATTATTGACTCTAGTGCAAGTGGGAGACTGAAGGAAATATGCCCTAGAGGCAATAATAAAGTTATTATTTATTTCCTTATATCAAGATAAATGTTTATTATTCATGCTAGAATTTTATTAGCCGGAAACATGATACATGTGTGAATACATAGACAAACAGAGTGTCACTAGTATGCCTCTACTTGACTAGCTCGTTAATCGAAGATGGTTATGTTTCCTAACCATGAACAAAAGAGTTGTTATTTGATTAACGGGATCACATCATTAGAAGAATGATCTGATTGACATGACCCATTCCATTAGCTTAGCACCCGATCGTTTAGTATGTTGTTGTTGCTTTCTTCATGACTTATACATGTTCCTATGACTATGAGATTATGCAGCTCCCGTTTGCCGGAGGAACACTTTGTGTGCTACCAAACGTCACAACGTAACTGGGTGATTATAAAGGAGCTCTACAGGTGTCTCTAAAGGTACATGTTGGGTTGGCGTATTTCGAGATTAGGATTTGTCACTCCGATTGTCGGAGAGGTATCTCTGGGCCCTCTCGGTAATGCACATCACATAAGCCTTGCAAGCATTGCAACTAATGAGTTAGTTGTGAGATGATGTATTACGGAACGAGTAAAGAGACTTGCCGGTAATGAGATTGAACTAGGTATTAAGATACCGACAATCGAATCTCGGGCAAGTAATATACCGATGACAAAGGGAACACCGTATGTTGTTATGCGGTCTGACCGATAAAGATCTTCATAGAATATGTGGGAGCCAATATGAGCATCCAGGTTCCACTATTGGTTATTGACCGGAGACATGTCTCGGTCATGTCTACATTGTTATCGAACCCGTAGGGTCCGCACGCTTAAGGTTTCGATGATAGTTATATTATGAGTTTATAAGTTTTGATGTACCGAAGGAGTTCGAAGTCCCGGATGAGATCGGGGACATGACGAGGAGTCTCGAAATGGTCGAGACATAAAGATCGATATATTGGACGACTATATTCGGACATCGGAAAAGTTCCGAGTGATTCGGGTATTTTTGGGGGTACCGGGGAGTTACGGGAATACGAGGAAGAAGCAATGGGCCTTAGTGGGAAGGACCAGGAGGTGGCGCGCGCCCCTTCCAAGCCTAGTACGAATTGGACAAGGGGTTTGGGGCGCGTCCCCTCTCTCCCTTCCTTCCCCTCTTTCCCCCTTCCCCCCTTCTCCTAGTTGGACTAGGAAAGGAGGAAACCTACTCCAACTAGGAGTAGGAATCCTACTCCCCTGGCACGCCTCTCCTAGGGCCGGCCTCCTCCCCCTTGCTCCTTTATATACGGGGGCAGGGGGGCACCTCTAGACACACAAGTTGATCTTCAAGATCGTTCTCTTAGCCGTGTGCGGTGCCCCCCTCCACCATAGTCCTCGATAATATTGTAGTGGTGCTTAGGCGAAGCCTTGCTACAGTAGAACATCAAGGTCGTCACCACGCCGTCGTGCTGAAGGAACTCTTCCCCGACACTTTGCTGGATCAGAGTCCGGGGATCGTCATCGAGCTGAACGTGTGCTAGAACTTGGAGGTGCCGTAGTTTCGGTGCTTGATTGGTCGGGCTGTGAAGACGTACGACTACATCAACCGCGTTGTGCTAACGCTTCTGCTTTCGGTCTATGAGGGTACGTAGACAACACTCTCCCCTCTCGTTGCTATGCATCACCATGATCTTGCGTGTGCGTAGAAATTTTTTGAAATTACTATGTTCCCCAACACATACATATACCAATAAGATATTTGCTTGGAAGCATAACACATGGCTAGATATGGTCTTATTGTATATAAATGAAGTCCACACACAAACAACAAAGACATCACAACTAGCAACAAGAGATCATTGTTGGGATGCTTTGAGAAAGGAAACAAGTATCACAAGAATGAATGAATACCATGCCATGATACAACCTACACAAGGTTGATGCAAGAAATGTGTGCATGAAGAATATGAAGATACTTGTTACCGAGTTAACATTGGAAGGATGTAGTAGATACCAATTAAAGGTAGATAGTAGTTCATTGATCATCCTAGCTCGACTCCAATAAGCACATGATGACAACACCTTCCTTGTGAGTGAGCCGAGCATCCAATGTATCTCCAATTGTTCCTAGAACAACATCACAAACAAAATGGTACCCAAACTCATTGGGACCAAAGAGTTAGAGAACCAACAATGCATAGGACAAACTCCACATAAAAATGTGCATATAGATACAAAAATGAATTTCATGCACATCTCATCCAATTTGACACTTGGTGGAGTTTCCCCTATATATTGGGTCAAAGAAAGAAAGCATGCCAAAGATACTACATGAAGTTAATATGCATGCTCAAGACTTTCAAGAACCGGTACCAAATGACAAAGAAATACCAAGTGAAGAAGAGATACCAGATGAATAAATCATCACTTGGAGGATATCAATAAAAGATACATCAAGGAATGAGATATACATTGATACCCACTAAATAAAGGATATCAAACCCCCAAAAGAGAGGATGGTTCCAAACAAACCAATCTCTCTACAAAGTTTCATGATGGCACAAAGTACCCAAAAGAAACGACTTGCCTTCCACCGACACACACTTGATAAGGATCACAAGATGAGTGTTTTATAGAAAATAGGATAGCTCCCCCAAGACTAGTGCATTATAGAGAAATTGCATTTGAATACAAAATGCACAAGGTGGGATCACCACTTTCACTATATCTAGAAAACACTAGACAAAATCAAGAAATAAACAAGATCCACAAGTGGTATGGAAGACAAAGGGAGTTGATACAATCCTTGGCAAGAGAAAAGGCAAGTAAAAAGCAAAATCCAATGTAAAGATGATCAATAAATTCTACCACAAAAGTGAGTACCAATTGTCAAAAGACAAGAAGTAAATGGAAATAATTCCCAATGGTAGATAGCAAGGATATCCGACATCATCTTCACACCAAACAAAAAGCAAATTGCAACTTGTAGGGCTAACATGCCACCTAGGAACAAGATAATTTACAATATCAACTCTAGATGACAATATCTCAAATGTACACATTTTCTAGGCTAGTAATATACACATAGCATATTACTCCCCCATAATGTGATACCAATTAAAGATAGACAAGAGGCAATTAAAGGATCCAACAACAGATAATTAATGGACTATTTAGAATTTGAATTTCTCATGAGAAGACATACCACATAGCGACTAGATAATCTTGTAATATAAATACTAGATGGTATTACTCATGTACACACATTTATAGGATTGTGAGGTGCACAAAGCACATCACTCCCCCACAATGGGACATTCCATTAATCTCTCACAAGAGCCAACTAAGATATGACCAAGATGCACAAAGGCTCAACGAACGACACACATGTACATGATGTGCAAACCAACACACACATACTTGATTGCTCAAGATAATCAAGTTGGAAGCACAACATATACAAACACATGCAAGGAATGAAACCAAACAAGCAAAGGGGCAAGTAACTATCAATGTAGACACTTTAAGCACGAGTTACCGCAAGGAGGAACATTGGATATAAGATAGAAACTTGATAATCCGAATGACTTGGCTTGAGACAATAAGAATGATGAAGTCCCCTTAATTCTTCATAATGTAGCCAAGTCTCCAATGACCTCCAATATCACATATTGATCAAGTTTGAGCTTGTTGGTCCCCAACCAAGTTGGGTCCTAAGAGGTTAGTCACAATAGGCTTGGCTACCCAAATGGTTCTTTTCTTGACACCACTTTGAGCACCAACAAATTTGGCAAACACATTGCCAACATTATCCTTCCGAAGAGAATAGATATCATCAATAATAATTGGGTTGGATAAGTTACCACTAGTGCATGAAGAGGCGAGGTGACCTTTCTCGCGACATAGGTAGCAACGTCTACTCTTCACTTTCTTCTCAATTGATTTCTCAACTTGAGAAGCATAAGCTTGAGTCTTCTTGGGAAGAGGCTTTTCTTCAACTTGAGGTTGAGCATGAGAATGAACTTGTGTCTGATTCCCTTGTTTGCTTGTCACTAATGGGTTTCTTCTTCAATGGGCAAGATCTAACATGATGCCCTTCAATTTTGCACTTGAAGCAAATAATCTTAGCCAAATTCTTGACTTGTTCTTGGCCCTTCTTCTTGATCATCTTGGACCTCTTCTTCTTATTGGAGTTGAACCCAAGTCCACCTTTGTCATTGGGGGATTTTTGCACACTCAAGATATTGTTGAGTGTGGATTTCCCTTCATGACTCTTTTCCAAGTCTTTCTTCAAAGAAGTGACTTGGGCCTTTAGCTCTTTGATTTCCTCTACATGGTTAGTCTCAACACAAGTACTAGAGGAAGTATAAGCTTCATCGTTAGAGCAACAAGGCAAGGAAAGCAATTCATCACAAGATGTACCAACATTGTGAGTAGATGAATTACAAGGACTAGCACATGGCAATATAGCATTTTGACTAGAAGTAGTGCTAGTATCCACATGAGGCTCACTAGATGTTACCTTAGAAATCATGGCCTCATGAGCTATCTTTAGCTCATTATGGGATACTAGAAGATCATCATGAGAGCTTGAGAGCTTTTCATGGTTTTCTTCCAATTTCCCATAATTGCTAGATAGCAACTCAAGTTGAGCCCGAAGCTCAACATTCTCCTTCAAAATGGATGCTTCACAAGTAATAGAGTTAGTATCCCAAGCATCATCATTAACAACAATAGGAGAGGACACCTTGGCAAGCTCTTTTAAGTAAGAAGCTTCAAGTTGAGCATGAGACTCGGTGAGTTTGATGAGCTCACCCTTGATGACCCTTGAGCCATTTTCGAGGTGCTCAAAATCCTCAAGGAGTCTAGCATGAGCAACTTCAAGCTTAGAATTTTTTTTGTTTTGAAATCATTGTCCACCTCGAGTGCTCTATCATGAGATTCCTTTATTCTAGATAATTCTAGAGCAAAGGTCTCCTCAAGAGATTCGGATGTGGTTTGTTCATGTTCAAGAGCTTGAGATAGCTCCGCGATCTCATTTGCATAATCACGCTCATGAGCTTCCATTTTCTCAATGGTGACCTCATGCTCCTCTAGATGAGATTCCAACTCCTCAATGTATTTCTTGCCTTCAATGGAAATAGACATGCTTTCCATGAAGTTGGAACGAGCAAGTTTATTTTTGTGAAGAGCTTTAAAAATCATTTCCCCCTTAGTTTTTAAGGAGGCAACATTATCATTCTCTTCATAATAATCAACATCATCATCACTCTTGCCATCATCACAAGATATATTGGGATTCAAAGTGGGAGATACCTTTGAAGCCTTGGCCATAAGGCAAAATGCAATAGATGATGATGTAGGATCCGTTGAAGCACCATTCAAGACCACATCTTGTTCCATGGGGTGTTGGGTTTCCTCTACATTGTTAGCACAACAATTCGAGGACATATATGCATTTTTATCATGGCAACAAGACATAGTAAACATATCATCATGAGATTTAGTCAAGCAATTTATACATGATATGCAAGGACTATCAACACAAGCATGTGAAACATTTGGAGTGCTCGAAGTGTTAAAGCCCAAAGAAGGAGCATTGCAATAAGATAGTGATGAAGGATCATCCACAATAAACATATTATCATCATTGCAATGACCAACACTATTCACCATATCATTACCTTGTGGCAGACCACATGTAGGTGAAGTAGAAGAAGTTGAGAATACTATACGGCCGGATGTGGAGGGAGAACAATCATCCTCACAAAACTTGGACACGCCATATTTATCTTGAAGCTTTGTCCACAACTCATGAGCATCCCGGGATGACATGAGTTGAAATATAACTACATTGCTCAAAGCATCGAAAAGCACATTAGAAGCTTGAGCATTGAAGTTTTTCTCATCCTCTAAAGAAAATCTTTGGGGATCCTTTGGAGGAGAAAAACCCATATCTACAATTCGCTCTAAATTTGGGTCCATGACCCTAAAGAGATTAAGCATGTGAATTACCCAAACATCAAAATTTGTGCCATCGAAATTAAGAGTGTCAGAGAATCCTAAACCCCTAGTCGACATCCTTACTCTCTAGGCGGTTAAGCCCTATAAAGAGAGACGAGGCTCTAATACCAATTGAAAGATCGTGGATGTCGCCTAGAGGGGGGTGAATAGGCATTTTTAAAATAATTACAGTTTAGGCTTGAACAAATGCGGAATAAACCTAGCGGTTAATTTGTCAAGCACAAAACCCGCAACAACTAGGCTCACCTATTTGCACCAACAACTTATGCTAAGCAAGATAAACTATTAGGTGATAGCAAGATATATGACAAGAAACAATATGGCTATCACAAAGTAAAGTGCATAAGTAAAGAGCTCGGGTAAGAGATAACCGAGGCACGCGGAGACGAGATAACCGAGGCACGCGGAGAAGATGATGTATCCTGAAGTTCACACCCTTGCGGATGCTAATCTCCGTTTGGAGTGGTCTGGAGGCACAATGCTCCCCAAGAAGCCACTAGGGCCACCGTAATATCCTCACGCCCTCGCACAATGCAAGATGCCGTGATTCCACTAAGGGACCCTTGAGCGCGGTCACCGAACCCGTACAAATGGCAACCCTTTGGGGCGGTCACCGAACCCGTACACTTTGGCAACCCTTGGGCGCGGTCACCAGTACCCGTCAAATTGCTCGGGGTGATCTCCACAACCTAATTGGAGACCCCGACGCTTACCCGGAGCTTTACACCACAATGATTGAGCTCCGAACAACACCAACCGTCTAGGGCGCCAAGGAACCCAAGAGGAACAAGCTCTAGGGTGCCCAAACACCCAAGAGTAATAAGATTCTCAAACTTCACTTCCACGTATCACCGTGGAGAACTCAAACCAATGCACCAAATGCAATGGCAAGGGCACACGGAGTGCCCAAGTCCTTCTCTCTCAAATCCACAGAAGCAACTAATGCTAGGGAGGAAAATGAGAGGAACAACAAGAAGAAGAACACCAAGAACTCCAAGATCTAGATCCAAGGGGTTCCCCTCACATAGAGGAGAAAGTGATTGGTGGAAATGTGGATCTAGATCTCCTCTCTCTTTTCCCTCAAAAACTAGCAAGAATCTATGGAGGGATTGAGAGTTAGCAAGCTCGAAGAAGGTCAACAATGGGGGAAGAACAGGAGCTCAAAGGATAAAGTTCATTGGAGAAGAAGACCCCCTTTTATAGGTGGGGGAAAATCCAACCGTTATGCTCACAGCCCGCACAGAACGGTACTACCGCTCCAAGGAGCGGTACTACCGCTAGGACAGTCGTACCCCTTTGAAAAACAACAGCGAGGAGGCAAAACGCCAGTAGAACCGCCGGAGCGGTACTACCGCTCGTCCTCACGGTACTACCGCTCGACCTCACGGTACTACCGCAAATGGTAGCGGTACTACTGCTTGCGAGCGGTACAAAAAAATACTTCCGTGCCTACCTCCACTGAGCAAAACATGAGATTTTGGTTCGGAGCGGTACTACCGCTTAGGAGCCGCGGTAGTACTGCTCTGGAGCGGTACTACCGCTCAGGAGCCGCGGTAGTACCGCTCTGAGCGGTAGTAAAAAATTACATCCGCTCTAGCCACGGTAGTACCGCTGCAGCCTTTACTAAAACAGCCACAACTTCTGCAAACGGACTCCGAATCAACGAAACCAAGTTTGTTGGAAAGCTAACGACATGGGCTAACACAATCTTGATAGAAATATCAATAAGAAGCAAATGAGAAAAGGACCATAAGAAAATGGTGAGAACCCTTCCTTGGATAAGACCGGTAAAACCTCCAACACCGAAAACAGCATAGAAGACGCATGCGAACTCCGTTTTCGATGAACTCAAGCTTGTCATCAAGATGACCATAAGCTATAAGACCCACAAAGAGAACCAAACAAGAACCAAGAAATATGATGCAAGGATGCAATGGTTTGAGCTCTCTACGAATGATACAATCAAGCTACTCATCGAGAGCCCCCCTTGATAGTACGACAATCGATCCTATAACCCGGTCTCCCAACTACCACTATGAGACCGGAAAAATAGAAAACCTATCAAGGGCAAATCTTTGACTTGCAAAAAGTCCACTTGAGCTAGATGTAGACGATCTTGACTTCCTCAAGTAGGACCACCTTTCTTGATTGCGTTGGCTCGGTGAAGACTAGTAGATTGCTCCCCCATACTCCATTATGGGTGAGCCACTTTTCGGCACATCTTCACAAGTCCATTGTCACCACAATGGACGGCAATATTCAAGAACTTGATCTCTTCGTGATGCATCACTTGAACATGCACACCGCAACCTAACCCCACAAAGAACTCTCACGAAGACTATGGGTTAGTACACAAAGCGTAATGGTCAATGCTTACCATACCATGGGATCACTTGATCCCTCTCGGTACATCTTCTACGCTTTGTGATTTGATCAACTTGATTCACTCTTGACTTAGTCTTGATCAACCTTGAACCTTTCCAACTCTCTTCATTTGGATGATGCCTTGAAGGTAAGCATGAATGATCACACAATCTTCTTCTTCAAGACATGCTTGCAATAAGCTCAACTCTCACATGACCAATCTTTAGGTAATTCCTTAAATAGCACCTTGGTCGACACAAACTCTCCTTGAAACCAACACATGTACTCCAAGAAAAGCCTATGGACAAAACCTTCAAATATAACTCAAGGCAACCATTAGTCCATAGAGATTGTCATCAATTACCAAAACCAAACATGGGGGCACCGCATGTTCTTTCAAGGGCGCGCCCAGGGGGTGGGCGCGCCCCCTGCCTCGTGGCCTCCTCGATTGATTCTTGACATCCACTCCAAGTCTCCTGGATCACGTTTGTTCCAAAAATAACGCTCCCGAAGGTTTTATTCCGTTTGAACGCCGTTTGATATTCCTTTTCGGCGAAACTCTAAAATAGGCAAAAAAAACAGCAATTTGGGCTGGGCCTCCGGTTAATAGGTTAGTCCCAAAAATAATATAAAAGTGTAAAAATAAGCCCATTAACATCCAAAATAGATAATATAATAGCATGGAACAATCAAAAATTATAGATACGTTGGAGACGTATCAAGGAGGACGACACTGTCTGGCGTCATGGTGGCGTTGATGGCAGAGAGTCCTGGCAAGGTCGATGCGTCAGTATCTGATCTAAGGATGGATCGATGGATGAAGGATTGGGGCATTCAGCATTGGATGTTAGGTGTTGGTGCGATGTCTGTTTGGTATTAGGCTCGGACATTCGGCACCCCTTCATCATGGGGATAGGAGTGGTGACATGTGTTACCAAGATGGTGGCTTCAGGCTTACTGATGTATTACCTTGTAAGGACTTTGTCAATAATTAATAAAATGGATGCGGATATGTGGACGGCTTGGTGGTTGGGCGTTGGTAGGTGGTTGAGTGGTGCTTCATCGTACACATCGATGGCGGCGGATCTCGGCGGCATGGCGCGGCGGAGACTCGGCGTCCGCTCGGTGGCGATGGACTTGTGTAGGAGTGCTACCTCTTGGGCACTGTGTTGGTTTTCCCTTGAAGAGAAAAGGGTGGTGCAGTAAAGCAGCGTAAGTATTTCCCTTAGTTTTTGAGAACCAAGGTATCAATCCAGTAGGAGACCACGCGCGAGTCACCTCGTACCTACACAAACAAATAAGAACCTCGCAACCAACGCGATAAAGGGGTTGTCAAGTCCTTCATGGCCACTTGCAAGAGTGAGATCTGATAGAGATGAAATATTTTTGGTATTTTTATGATATAGATTGAAAGTAAAAGATAGCAAAATAAAGTAGATTGGAAACTTATATGATGGAGAATAGACCCGGGGGCCATAGGTTTCACTAGTGGCTTCTCTCAAGATAGCATAAGTATTACGGTGGGTGAACAAATTATTATCGAGCAATTGATAGAAAAGCGAATAATTATGAGAATATCTAGGCATGATCATGTATATAGGCATCACGTCCGAGACAAGTAGACCAAAATGATTATGCATCTACTACTATTACTCCACACATCGACCGCTATCCAGCATGCATGTAGAGTATTAAGTTCATAAGAACAGAGTAACGCCTTAAGCAAGATGACATGATGTAGAGGGATAAACTCATGCAATATGATATAAACCCTATCTTTTTATCCTCGATGGCAACAATACAATACAATACATGTCGTTTCCCTTTCTGTCACTGGGATCGAGCACCGCAAGATTGAACCCAAAGCTAAGCACTTCTCCCATTGCAAGAAAGATCAATCTAGTAGGTCAAACCAAACTGATAATTCGAAGAGACTTGCAAAGATAAACCAATCATACATAAAAGAATTCAGAGAAGATTCAAATATTGTTCATAGATAAACTTGATCATAAACCCACAATTCATCGGATCTCGACAAACACACCGCAAAAGAAGATTACATCGAATAGATCTCCAAGAGAATCGAGGAGAACTTTGTATTGAGATCCAAAGAGAGAGAAGAAGCCATCTAGCTACTAGCTATGGACCCGAAGGTCTGAAGTAAACTACTCACACATCATCGGAGGGGCCATGGAGTTGATGTAGAGGCCCTCCGTGATCAATGCCCCCTCCGACGGAGCTCCGGAAAAGGCCCCAAGATGGGATCTCTTGGGTACAGAAGGATGCGGCGGTGGAATTAGGTTTCCGTGGTGCTCCTGGATGTTTGCGGGGTACATGGATATATATAGGAGGAGGAAGTAGGTTGGTGGAGCAACGTGGTGCCCACGAGGGTGGAGGGCGTGCCCAGGGGGGTGGGCGCGCCCCCCTGCCTCGTGGCCTCCTCGATTGATTCTTGACGTCCACTCCAAGTCTCCTGGATCACGTTTGTTCCAAAAATAACGCTCCCGAAGGTTTCATTCCGTTTGGACTCCGTTTGATATTCCTTTTCGGCAAAACTCTAAAATAGGCAAAAAAAAACATCAATTTGGGTTGGGCCTCCGGTTAATAGGTTAGTCCCAAAAATAATATAAAAGTGTAAAAATAAGCCCATTAACATCCAAAATAGATAATATAGTAGCATGGAACAATCAAAAATTATAGATACATTGGAGACGTATCAAGGAGGACGAGACTGTCTGGCGTCGTGGTGGCGTTGATGGCAGAGAGTCCTGGCAAGGTCGATGCGTCAGTATCTGATCTAAGGATGGATCGATGGATGAAGGAGGAGATGACCCTTGCAGCGTGTGCATGTGGTGCCCACTGAAAGTGTGTTGGGCCAGTTTGTAACCCAGTCCAAGTATTGTGGCTTGGATGGGGCATTCAGCATTGGATGTTAGGTGTTGGTGCGATGTCTGTTTGGTATTAGGCTCGGACATTCGGCACCCCTTCATCATGGGGATAGGAGTGGTGACATGTGTTACCAAGATGGTGGCTTCAGGCTTACTGATGTATTACCTTGTAAGGACTTTGTCAATAATTAATAAAATGGATGCATGCATTGCCCATATGCAGAGGCCGGGGGTACATCCTCCTTTTCAAAAAACAAAGTGGGGAAAACAACTCCCTCGACACATGTGAAACATAGAATATTCTCCTAAGAGGTTTGTGCAAATAGAAAATTTTCTCTATAATGTAGTACAACGGGATCTTTTAAAAAACATATGGGGTCCAATCTTACAAATTAAGAACACACACTAACCAAATTTCTTAAGGATTATAATCCTCTAAAATTCGTATGTAAATCCTTCTAAATTAGATAGGCCCTGAATTGTGGGTTGTCTATCACTAACTATTGGAGATCATCGTGTAGTCTATCGTATGAACCTCATTCTGCCTCAAAATGTAATGTGCTTGTGGCTAGTGAAAGCCGACTGCCAGGGGGACACTTCAAGTCCTTGCGAAATGAAAGACACTATCAAAAGGATTGGAGAAAATGAAGTTGGACACAAGTTCAAACAAAATGTCTTAGAAGGCGAGCTTCAACGTGGTTGGGCACAGTTGTCACGCGGAAGTTCTCTCGGCTTGGCACTAAATTTGGTGTCGTTCTTGTATGGAAGAAATTGAAGTACTCGCTTTCATTGAGGGACCTAAGATGACACCAGAGTGGATTTATATATGTTGGACCCGGGATGTACTTCTTTGGTTGGGAATGTTCATATCGTGTGATATTGACCAAGGTGTCCTCAACAACCTAGTTTATGAAAGGAAAGGTTTGTTGCAATGTTCCAGGATTTTTATCTCACGTGAGAAGAGAGAATGTATTAGGCTAGCTCACAAACTTGCACAAATAGGTAGGCAAAGTTTCATAACCTTGTTTTGTGGCCATCTGTATTTTTTTGTTACTCCTAAAGGTCTCTCATTCTTGGAGATAAAATAAGACTTATGCGAGTGACCTTGTTGGTGGTGGTGTTGACGAGAAGGATGGGAGTTCTAATGGAATTAATTGGGGGGTGATGTTTTGTAGTACGTCTTGTTTTCCTTCTCTTGTGTTGATATACACTTTTGTGTTGGAGTTGCGTGTTCCTTCATTGATGTAATTGTGTTAATTTTTGTCCAATCACACTACTTTGTTTCGCAACATCCATTGTCTATTGCACAAGCTTGTACCACATTGTTGCATTTTTTACATGAGTGTGTGTTTGGTGTTGTAGCAAATAAACTATTGTGTTAGGATATTGAACCGTTAGAGTCATGTTATTATGTGAGTATCCGAACTATTGCATTGTTGCCTAAGTGTTTAGTATTTGATGTAGTAGCACAAACCATATGTTGCAAGCCATAAGACAATGGAGGAGACGGTTGAGTGGGAGGAGCTTGCTGCAGGAGAAGAAATCATGCCAAAAAGTTGCCAACATTCAGTAACTTTTTGTGAGGTTGGCCAAAAAAGTTGTTCCGCAACCAATCATTAGCTAGTATATTTAGCATTTGCCAAATTTTGGCGTCAAACTAAACATGCTCAAACATCGGTGGATAAAAGAAAAGAAATTAGATGCATCATGCATGCATAATCGTCGCTTGGTAGCTGACACCCGCAGGCTCAAGGTTCTTTTAGGTGAATGCATAGCTTTATTCTTTTTTGAGATCCATGCATACCTTTATTCATGATTAGTAGTTAAGCTAAAACTTATTGTGTTAAATTTCCTAGTTCTAGAAAGAGTGTTCCAGCAGGCCGGTGCGGTAAATCTATTCTGGGCCGCAATGGCCCTACTTAAATAAAATGAAAATGCTACGACAACTATACCCCCACTTACCCGAGGGGATACAAGGCTATTTCCTCGGACTTCCTAGTCGGCTCCTTAAATGCCGGCTAGGAGAACCAGCACCCAAAAAATTCAAAATACCACAAAATGTCAAATAAACACATATTTTGAAAAAACTCAAAATAAAAAAGCTCTTAGAAAAAAGTTCATTATTTTGAAGAATATCACGATTGTTTTGTTGATTTTGAAAAAAACATGGATTGGAAAATGTTCATCAATTTTTAAAAAATCGCGATTTTGAAACAGTTCACAGATTTGAAAAAAAAATCATCGATTTAGAAAAAAAAAGTCCAAACATTTGATAAAATTAAGAAAATTTTGAAAAAAGTCCGAGTTTTTAAAAAAATCATATTTGAAAAAAATTTGTAGATTCAGATAAAGTTCACAAATTTTGGAAAATAGTGACCATTTTTAAAAAAACATGACTTTAAAAGAACTTTCATGAACTCAAAAAAATTCATGGGTTCAAAAAGAATTTGCGAGATTCAAAAAGTTTGTGAATTCAAAAAATTTGACGAAAAAATTATTTTCAAATTTGATGAAAGTTTTCGAATTTGAAAAATGTTCAGAGATTTTAAAAGAAGAAACAACGAATAGAAGCCGCCCAGAAAACTAACAAAGAAAAGAGAAAAAACTGGCTCGAAGCTTCACAAAAGTGGATGTGTTCGAGTGTGAAAAAAAAAAGAACTGCACGCAGCAACCTAACAAAAACTGTGCACGCGAGGAAACATTAGCGAACCAGGAAAAAAAGCGAACCAGAAAAAAAATGTAAATGGGCCGATCACAAAGGGGAACGGGTGTGGCTCGGTTTGCGCCAACACTGTTTTTCTTTTTTCTTTTTTGAGGATCAGTTTGCGCCAACACTGTTAACCGGTGCAGCGGGCGCCAAATATCGGGGCTGCTTCCCTGCTTCTTGCCAGCTCGGCCAGTAGCCCATCATGGGGCTCCTATTGGGCGCTTCAGGCGCCAGGGAGCTCCCTGGCGCCCACGCGGCAACCCTGGTGGGCCGGACGATTAGACGAGACCGATTGCATTAGAAAAACAGAACCAAAAAAATCGGGAATTAAAAAAACTATGGATTTTGAAAGAAAGTTCATAATCATGAAAAAATGTTCATCAATTTGAAAACAATTCACCAAATTTGAAAAAGAACATCATAAAAAATGGAAAAAAGTGTGGATTTCGAAAAACAAAGTTGATCTAATCATCAATTTTGAAAAAAGTTCATCGATTTTGAAAAAGGTTCGTTGAAATTGAAAAATTCTTCATCAAATTTGAAAAGGTTAATCGATTTGGGAAATAGTAAAAAAAAAGAAATGAAGAAAGAAAGAAGGAAAAGGTTTTAACTTACCAGATCCCGCTGGGTGGAGGGGTGGTTGCTCCAGCTTACCTTGACGAGGGAGGTGGCTGGTTGATTCACAATTAGCGCACATATTTTTGTCGCGATTAAAACACAAAAAAGAAGTGTAGCTCCAAATAAGAATTGCCTCATATACACACGTCTTCTCGCGCCCGTGTGCCCTTCCCGGCAAGAGCTCCTATTAGACGCCCACGAGCGTCCAATAGTTGAGCTTTCGCTAAACGATCGCGCAAACAGGCCGGCCCATACCCATGCAACGAAGCAAATGTAAAAGTGACAAGAAAAATAAAGGCGTAAGCGAAGGAATCGAACACCCGACCTTACACTGATTAGCAGGGATTTCAACCACACGAGATAATGACTGAGTTATAACGCCTCGATGCGGCTATATCTCTCATGTGTCGAAGCACAACTTAGAGGCATAACCGCATTGAAAGCAATGTCGCAAGTGAGGTAATCTTCACACAACCCATGTAATACATAATGGAAAGAGATACATAGTTGGCTTACACTCGCCACTTCACACAATACATGAATATAACATTACATCATTCAGATGCACACAAGGTCCGACTACGGAACCCAAAATAAAAGAAGACTACCCCAAATGCTACATAGATCCCCGATCGTCCCAACTGGGCTCCAGTACTGATCAACTGAAAAACGGAACAACTAAACGAACACGATATTCATCGAGATCCTCGTTAGCTCGGCTTCAACACCTGCACGATTTCATCGGCACCTGCAAACTGGTTTTGGAAGTATCTGTGAGTCACGGGGACTCAGCAATCTCACACCCTCGCGATCAAGACTATTTAAGCTTATAGGTAGGGTAAAAGGTATGAGGTGGAGCTGCAGCAAGCACTAGCATATATGGTGGCTAACATACGCAAATGAGAGCGAGAAGAGAAGGCAAAGGCACGATCGATAAAACTATGATCAAGAAGTGATCCTAGAACAACCTACGTCAAGCATAACTCCAACACCGTGTTCACTTCCCGGACTCCGCCGGAAAGAGACCATCACGGCTACACACGCGGTTGATGCGTTTTAATTAAGATAAGTTTCAGATTTTCTACAACCGGACATTAACAAATTTCCATCTGCCCATAACCGCGGGCATGGCTTTCAAAAGTTCAAATCCCTGCAGGGGTGTCCCAACTTAGCCCATCACAAGCTCTCACGGTCAACGAAGGATATTCCTTCTCCCAGGAAGACCCGATCAGGCTCGGAATCCCGGTTACAAGACATATCGACAATGGTAAAACAAGACCAGTAAAGCCACCCGAATGTGTGGACAAATCCCGATAGGAGCTGCACATATCTCGTTCTCAGGGCACACCGGATTGTCCAAACTTCCGGTAGGCCAGCCCAGAGTTGCCCCTGGTGGTCACCGGCGGCTGACAAGTTAGACCAACACTCAGAGGAGCACTGGCCCGGGGGTTTAATAAAGATGACCCTTGGGCAGGCCTACCCAAGGGAAAGAAAAGGCTAGGTGGCAAATGGTAAAACCAATGTTGGACCTTGCTGGAGGAGTTTTATTCAAGGCGAACTGTCAAGGGGTTCCCATTATAACCCAACCGTGTAAGGAACGCAAAATCCGGGAACATAACACCGATATGACGGAAACTAGGGCGGCAAGAGTGGAACAAAACACCAGGCATAAGGCCGAGCCTTCCACCCTTTACCAAGTATATAGATGCATTAATATAAATAAGAGATATTGTGATATCCCAACAAAATAACCATGTTCCAAACATGGAACAAGTTTCAATCTTCACCTGCAACTAACAACGCTATAAGAGGGGCTGAGCAAAGCGGTAACATAGCCAAAACAACGGTTTGCTAGGACAAGGTGGGTTAGAGGCTTGGCTTAGCAATGTGGGAGGCATGATAAAGCAAGTGGTAGGTATCGTAGCATAGGCATAGCAAAAGAGCGAGCAACTAGCAAGCAAAGATAGAAGTGATTTCGAGGGTATGGTCATCTTGCATGAATCCCAAAAAACGAGTCCATGAAGAAGATATACGGACGTAGTCGAACGAATCCTCACAACACGACGTTATCGGAACCAACCCGAAGAAGCAACACCGGAAAGAAGCAAACAATCATGGTAAACAACCATCACATAATCATAGCATGATGCACAATCAAGTATGATGCATGTCCGGTTTAATGAAGCATGGCATGGCAAAGTGCACAAGCAACCCTAAAAATTAAGTGGAGCTCAATATGCAACGAGTTGCATATTGTCGAAACACCACAACAAGTTATTTAGTTTGATCTCGTTTATGTACTCAGCAATATTAAATGTTGGTTAGCATGGCAAGAGGTGAAACATGAGTAAAATACACAGTTAGGCATTTCAAAAGAGGCCGGAAACATCAAACAACAATTCCGGTAAATCCTCATATGCATTTATCAATTTGGTGCAACAACAATTTTAAACATTTAAATGTTATTATCATGATGCAAATGACATGTGCAAGTTTTATGAAAATATTGATAAGAGCATTATGAAGCATTTGTCACCGTGGCGGAAAGAAAGGGGTGCCACGGTGACGATAACGGAAACGGTGCCACGGCAACGTTCCGGTTCCAGAAACTTGATTGAGAAGCTGGTGGAAAAGAACAAGTGTGACGGGAGCGTGTCATGCGAAGAACGGTGGGGTGCTCCCGGTTACCGGGTTCCACGTGTCGACGGCATGGCAAACGAGGAGGAACAACTAAGGTTCACAGGCAAATACAACAACCAACCATGCATCTCATACAACACATGCATTCGGTCCACGGGCGTCGTCTCGGGGTTATACCTTCGGAGCGTGCAAAGGGGATGGTTCTCGTTCGGCGGTAGGGGTACACGTGTCGAGGGGGAAGTAGTTGTTCACGGGGTCGTCGTGGGAAGTAGCGGTTCACACGACGGTAGTTGAACTTGACGTCTGCGTTACACGGGTCTTCGACGACGGTCGTCGTGTTGGGTAACGTAGTAATTTCAAAAAAATTCCTACGCACACGCAAGATCAGGGTGATGCGTAGCAACGAGAGGGGAGAGTGTGATCTACGTACCCTTGTAGATCGACAACGGAAGCGTTAGCACAATGTGGTTGGTGTAGTCGTACGTCTTCACGGCCCGACCGATCAAGCACCGAAACTATGGCACCTCCGAGTTCTAGCACACGTTCAGCTCGATGACGATCCCCGGACTCCGATCCAGCAAAGTGTCGGGGAAGAGTTCTGTCAGCACGACGGCGTGGTGACGGTCTTGATGTACTACCGTCGCAGGGCTTCTCCTAAGCACCGCTGCAATATGATCACGTGGATCAACTTGTGTGCCTCGGGGTGCCCCTTGCCTCCGTATATAAAGGATCAAAGGGGGGGTGCGGCTGGCCAGGAGAGGGCGCGCCAGGAGGAGTCCTACTCCCTCCGGGAGTAGGATTCCCCCCCTTTCCTAATTGGAATAGGATTCGGGAGGGGGAAAAGAGGAGAAAGAGAAGGAAGGGGGGCGCCGCCCCCCTCTCCTTGTCCTATTCGGACTAGGGGGGAGGGGCGCGCGGCCCAGCCCTGGCCACCTCTCCTCTCTTCCACTAAGGCCCACTAAGGCCCATATACCTCCCGGGGGGTTCCGGTAACCTCCCGGTACTCCGGTAAAATCCCGATTTCACCCGGAACACTTCCGATATCCAAATATAGGCTTCCAATATATCAATCTTTATGTCTCGACCATTTCGAGACTCCTCGTCATGTCCCCGATCCCATCCGGGACTCCGAACTCCTTCGGTACATCAAAACTCATAACATAACTGTCATCGAAACCTTAAGCGTGCGGACCCTACGGGTTCGAGAACAATGTAGACATGACCGAGACATGTCTCCGGTCAATAACCAATAGCGGAACCTGGATGCTCATATTGGCTCCTACATATTCTACGAAGATCTTTTATCGGTCAGACCGCATAACAACATACGTTGTTCCCTTTGTCATCGGTATGTTACTTGCCCGAGATTCGATCGTTGGTATCTCAATACCTAGTTCAATCTCGTTACCGGCAAGTCTCTTTACTCGTTCCGTAATACATCATCTCACAACTAACTCATTAGTTGCAATGCTTGCAAGGCTTATGTGATGTGTATTACCGAGAGGGCCCAGAGATACCTCTCCGACAATCGGAGTGACAAATCCTAATCTCGAAATACGCCAACCCAACATGTACCTTTGGAGACACCTGTAGAGCACCTTTATAATCACCCAGTTACGTTGTGACGTTTGGTAGCACACAAAGTGTTCCTCCGGTAAACGGGAGTTGCATAATCTCATAGTCATAGGAACATGTATAAGTCATGAAGAAAGCAATAGCAACATACTAAACGATCGGGTGCTAAGCTAATGGAATGGGTCATGTCAATCAGATCATTCACCTAATGATGTGATCCCGTTAATCAAATAACAACTCTTTGTCCATGGTTAGGAAACATAACCATCTTTGATTAACGAGCTAGTCTAGTAGAGGCATACTAGTGACACTCTGTTTGTCTATGTATTCACACATGTATTATGTTTCCAGTTAATAGAATTCTAGCATGAATAATAAACATTTATCATGATATAAGGAAATAAATAATAACTTTATTATTGCCTCTAGGGCATATTTCCTTCAGTCTCCCACTTGCACTAGAGTCAATAATCTAGATTATACAGTAATGATTCTAACACCCATGGAGCCTTGGTGCTGATCATGTTTTGCTCGTGGAAGAGGCTTAGTCAATGGGTCTGCTACATTCAGATCCGTATGTATCTTGCAAATCTCTATGTCTCCCACCTGGACTAGATCCCGGATGGAATTGAAGCGTCTCTTGATGTGCTTGGTTCTCTTGTGAAATCTGGATTCCTTTGCCAAGGCAATTGCACCAGTATTGTCACAAAAGATTTTCATTGGACCCGATGCACTAGGTATGACACCTAGATCGGATATGAACTCCTTCATCCAGACTCCTTCATTTGCTGCTTCCGAAGCAGCTATGTATTCTGCTTCACACGTAGATCCCGCCACGACGCTTTGTTTAGAACTGCACCAATTGACAGCTCCACCGTTTAATGTAAATACGTATGCAGTTTGCGATTTAGAATCGTCCGGATCAGTGTCAAAGCTCGCATCGACGTAACCACTTACGATTAGCTCTTTGTCACCTCCATAAACGAGAAACATATCCTTAGTCCTTTTCAGGTATTTCAGGATGTTCTTGACCGATGTCCAGTGATCCACTCCTGGATTACTTTGGTACCTCCCTGCTTAACTTATAGCAAGGCACACATCAGGTCTGGTACACTCTTATTCAAGTATCCCTTTATGCTATCCAGAAATTCTATATCATTTCCAATTAGTAATATGTCATCCACATATAATATCAGAAATGCTACAGAGCTCCCACTCACTTTCTTGTAAATACAGGCTTCTCCAAAAGTCTGTACAAAACCAAATGCTTTGATCACACTATCAAAGCGTTTATTCCAACTCCGAGAGGCTTGCACCAGTCCATAAATGGATCGCTGGAGCTTGCACACTTTGTTAGCTCCCTTTGGATCGACAAAACCTTCCGGTTGCATCATATACAACTCTTCTTCCAGAAATCCATTCAGGAATGCAGTTTTGACATCCATCTGCCAAATTTCATAATCATAAAATGCGGCAATTGCTAACATGATTCGGACAGACTTAAGCATCGCTACGGGTGAGAAGGTCTCATCGTAGTCAATCCCTTGAACTTGCCGAAAACCTTTTGCGACAAGTCAAGCTTTGTAGACAGTAATATTACCGTCAGCATCCGTCTTCTTCTTGAAGATCCATTTATTCTCAATTGCTTGCCGATCATTGGGCAAGACAACCAAAGTCCATACTTTGTTCTCATACATGGATTCCATCTCAGATGTCATGGCTTCAAGCCATTTTGCGGAATCTGGGCTCACCATCGCTTCTTCATAGTTCGTAGGTTCATCATGATCTAGTAGCATGACTTCCAGAACAGGATTACCGTACCACTCTGGCACAGATCTCACTCTGGTTGATCTACGAGGTTCAGTAGTATCTTGTTCTGAAGTTTCATGATCATTATCATTAGCTTCCTCACTAATTGGTGTAGGTGTCACAGAAACAGGTTTCTGTGATGTACTACTTTCCAATAAGGGAGTAGGTACAGTTACCTCCTCAAGTTCTACTTTCCTCCCACTCACTTCTTTAGAGAGAAACTCCTTCTCCAGAAAGTTTCTGAATTTAGCAACAAAAGTCTTGCCTTCGGATCTGTGATAGAAGGTGTATCCAATAGTTTCCTTTGGATATCCTATGAAGACACATTTTTCCGATTTGGGTTCGAGCTTATCAGGTTGAAGCTTTTTCACATAAGCATCGCAGCCCCAAACTTTCAGAAACGACAACTTTGGTTTCTTGCCAAACCACAGTTCATAAGGCGTCGTCTCAATGGATTTTGATGGTGCCCTATTTAACGTGAATGCAGCCGTCTCTAGAGCGTATCCCCAAAACGATAGCGGTAAATCAGTAAGAGACATCATAGATCGTACCATATCTAGTAAAGTACGATTACGACGTTCGGACACACCATTACGCTGTGGTGTTCCGGGTGGCGTGAGTTACGAAACTATTCCACATTGTTTCAAATGTACACCAAACTCGTAACTCAAATATTCTCCTCCACGATCAGATCGTAGGAATTTTATTTTCTTGTTACGATGATTTTCAACTTCACTCTGAAATTCTTTGAACTTTTCAAATGTTTCAGACTTGTGTTTCATTAAGTAGATATACCCATATCTTCTTAAGTCATCTGTGAAGGTGAGAAAATAACGATATCCGCCACGAGCCTCAACATTCATCGGACCACATACATCTGTATGTATGATTTCTAACAAATCTGTTGCTCTCTCCATAGTACCGGAGAACGGTGTTTTTGTCATCTTACCCATAAGGCACGGTTCGCAAGTACCAAGTGATTCATAATCAAGTGGTTCCAAAAGCCCATCAGTATGGAGTTTCTTCATGCGCTTTATACCGATATGACCTAAACGGCAGTGCCACAAATAAGATGCACTATCATTATCAACTCTGCATCTTTTGGTTTCAACACTATGAATATGTGTGTCACTACTATCGAGATTTAATAAGAATAGACCACTCTTTAAGGGTGCATGACCATAAAAGATATTACTCATGTAAATAGAACAACCATTATTCTCTGATTTAAATGAATAACCGTCTCGCATCAAACAAGATCCAGATATAATGTTCATGCTTAACGCTGGGACCAAATAACAATTATTTAGGTCTAATATTAATCCCGAAGGTAGATGTAGAGGTAGCGTGCCGACTGCGATCACATCGACTTTGGAACCATTTCCCACGCGCATCGTCACCTCGTCCTTAGCCAATCTTCGCTTAATCCGTAGTCCCTGTTTCGAGTTGCAAATATTAGCAACAGAACCAGTATCAAATACCCAGGTGCTACTGCGAGCATTAGTAAGGTACACATCAACAATATGTATATCACATATACCTTTGTTCACCTTGCCATCCTTCTTATCCGCCAAATACTTGAGGCAGTTCCGCTTCCAGTGACTAGTCTGCTTGTAGTAGAAGCACTCAATTTCAGGCTTAGGTCCAGGTTTGGGTTTCTTCTCTTGAGCAGCAACTTGCTTGCTGTTCTTTTTGAAGTTCCCCTTCTTCTTCCCTTTGCCCTTTTTCTTGAAACTAGTGGTCTTGTTGACCATCAACACTTGATGCTCCTTCTTGATTTCTACCTCCACAGCTTTCAGCATTGCGAAGAGCTCGGGAATAGTCTTATTCATCCCTTGCATATTATAGTTCATCACGAAGCTCTTGTAGCTTGGTGGCAGTGATTGGAGAATTCTGTCAATGACGCAATCATCTGGAAGATTAACTCCCAATTGAATCAAGTGATTATTATACCCAGACATTTTGAGTATATGCTCATTGATAGAACTGTTCTCCTCCATCTTGCATCTATAGAACTTATTGGAGACTTCATATCTCTCAATCCGGGAATTTGCTTGAAATAGTAACTTCAACTCCTGGAACATCTCATATGCTCCATGACGTTCAAAACGTCGCTGAAGTCCTGATTCTAAGCCGTAAAGCATGGCACACTGAACTGTCGAGTAGTCATCAGATTTGCTCTGCCAGACGTTCATAACATCTGGTGTTGCTCCAGCAACAGGCCTGGCACCCAGCGGTGCTTCCAGGACATAATTCTTCTGTGCAGCAATGAGGATAATCCTCAAGTTACGGACCCAGTCCGTGTAATTGCTACCATCATCTTTCAACTTTGCTTTCTCAAGGAACGCATTAAAATTCAACGGAACAACAGCACAGGCCATCTATCTACAATCAAACATGAATAAGCAAGATACTATCAGGTACTAAGTTCATGATAAATTTAGGTTCAATTAATCATATTACTTAAAGAACTCCCACTTAGATAGACATCCCTCTAATCCTCTAAGTGATTACGTGATCCAAATCAACTAAACCATGTCCGATCATCACGTGAGATGGAGTAGCTTCATTGGTGAACATCACTATGTTGATCATATCTACTATATGATTCACGCTCGACCTTTCGGTCTCCGTGTTCCGAGGCCATATCTGTATATGCTTGGCTCGTCAAGTATAACCTGAGTATTCCGCGTGTGCAACTATTTTGCACCCGTTGTATTTGAACGTAGAGCCTATCACACCTGATCATCACGTGGTGTCTCAGCATGAAGAACTTTCGCAACGGTGCATATTCAGGGAGAACACTTCTTG
Organism: Triticum urartu; assembly: GCF_056163025.1. NCBI lineage: Eukaryota > Viridiplantae > Streptophyta > Magnoliopsida > Poales > Poaceae > Triticum > Triticum urartu. The sequence goes on from NC_141874.1 coordinate 680,079,141, forward strand.
ATAATTAGTGAGAGATCATCTTATAATGCTACCGTCAATCAAAGCAAGATAAGATGCATAAAAGATAAACATCACATGCAATCAATATAAGTGATATGATATGGCCATCATCATCTTGTGCTTGTGATCTCCATCTTCGAAGCACTGTCATGATCACCATCGTCACCAGCGCGACACCTTGATCTCCATCGTAGCATCGTTGTCGTCTCGCCAATCTTATGCTTTCACGACTATCGCTACCGCTTAGTGATAAAGTAAAGCATTACAGCGCAATTGCATTGCATACAATAAAGCGACAACCATATGGCTCCTGCCAGTTGCCGATAACTCGGTTACAAAACATGATCATCTCATACAACAAAATATAGCATCATGTCTTGACCATATCACATCACAACATGCCCTGCAAAAACAAGTTAGACGTCCTCTACTTTGTTGTTGCAAGTTTTACGTGGCTGCTACGGGCTTAAGAAAGAACCAATCTTACCTACGCATCAAAACCACAACGATAGTTTGTCAAGTTGGTGATGTTTTAACCTTCGCAAGGACCGGGCGTAGCCACACTCGGTTCAACTAAAGTTGGAGAAACTGTCACCCGCTAGCCACCTTTGTGCAAAGCACGTCGGGAGAAGAGGTCTCGCGTAAGCGTACGCGTAATGTCGGCCCGGGCCGCTTCGTCCAATAATACCGCCGAACCAAAGTATGACATGCTAGTAAGCAGTATGACTTATATCGCCCACAACTCACTTGTGTTCTACTCGTGCAAATAACATCAACACATAAAACCTAGGCTCTGATGCCACTGTTGGGTAACGTAGTAATTTCAAAAAAATTCCTACGCACACGCAAGATCATGGTGATGCATAGCAATGAGAGGGGAGAGTGTGATCTACGTACCCTTGTAGATCGACAACGGAAGCGTTAGCACAACGTGGTTGGTGTTGTCGTACGTCTTCACGGCCCGACCGATCAAGCACCGAGACTATGGCACCTCCGAGTTCTAGCACACGTTCAGCTCGATGACGATTCCCGAATTCCGATCCAGCAAAATGTCGGGGAAGAGTTCCGTCAGCACGACGACGTGGTGACGATCTTGATGTACCACCGTCGCAGGGCTTCGCCTAAGCACCGCTGCAATATTATCGAGGACTATGGTGGAAGGGGGCACCGCACACGGCTAAGAATATGATCATGTGGATCAACTTGTGTGTCTCGGGGTGCCCCTTGCCTCCGTATATAAAGGATCAAAGGGGGGGTGCGGCCGGACAGGAGAGGGCGCGCCAGGAGGAGTCCTACTCCCTCCGGGAGTAGGATTCCCCCCCCCTTTCCTAATTGGAATAGGATTCGGGAGGGGGGAAAGAGGAGAGAGAGAAGGAAGGGGGGCGCCGCCCCCCTCTCCTTGTCCTATTCGGACTAGGGGGGAGGGGCGCGCGGCCCAGCCCTGGCCACCTCTCCTCTCTTCCACTAAGGCCCACTAAGGCCCATATAGCTCCCGGGGGGTTCCGGTAACCTCCCGGTACTCCGGTAAAATCCCGATTTCACCCATAACACTTCCGATATCCAAATCTAGGCTTCCAATATATCAATCTTTATGTCTCGACCATTTCGAGACTCCTCGTCATGTCCCCGATCCCATCCGGGACATCAAACTCCTTCGGTACATCAAAACTCATAAACTCATAATATAACTGTCATCGAAACCTTAAGCGTGTGGACCCTACGGGTTCGAGAACAATGTAGACATGACCGAGACATGTCTCCGGTCAATAACCAATAGCGGAACCTGGATGCTCATATTGGCTCCTACATATTCTACGAAGATCTTTTATCGGTCAGACCGCATAACAACATACGTTGTTCCCTTTGTCATCGGTATGTTACTTGCCCGAGATTCGATCGTTGGTATCTCAATACCTAGTTCAATCTCGTTACCGGCAAGTCTCTTTACTCGTTCCGTAATACATCATCTCACAACTAACTCATTAGTTGCAATGCTTGCAAGGCTTGTGTGATGTGTATTACCGAGAGGGCCCAGAGATACCTCTCCGACAACCGGAGTGACAAATCCTAATCTCGAAATACGCCAACCCAACATGTACCTTTGGAGACACCTGTAGAGCACCTTTATAATCACCCAGTTACATTGTGACGTTTGGTAGCACACAAAGTGTTCCTCCGGTAAACGGGAGTTGCATAATCTCATGGTCATAGGAACATGTATAAGTCATGAAGAAAGCAATAGCAACATACTAAACGATCGGGTGCTAAGCTAATGGAATGGGTCATGTCAATCAGATCATTCACCTAATGATGTGATCCCGTTAATCAAATAACAACTCTTTGTCCATGGTTAGGAAACATAACCATGTTTGATTAACGAGCTAGTCTAGTAGAGGCATACTAGTGACACTCTGTTTGCCTATGTATTCACACATGTATTATGTTTTCGGTTAATACAATTCTAGCATGAATAATAAACATTTATCATGATATAAGGAAATAAATAATAACTTTATTATTGCCTCTAGGGCATATTTCCTTCACGTCGTACATGGTTCGGAGTGGTACTTGCATCTTCGGACTTGTCGGTCTCGATTCTTGCGACGGTAGCAGTATACGTCTCGTTTTCGGAGAGGTACTTGGGGACATTTTAACTTGTCGGTCTCGTCATCTCGAAGGGGTGCTTGACGTTCTTAGCGATTTCGAAGACGACGGTAGAGGTACACTTGTTGTACGGGTACTTGTCAGATCCACGGCGACGGTAGAGGTACAAACGTTCTCGCGGTACTTGGGTCGTCGTGGAACTTGGCGATTTTGGAGACATCGAAAGACAAACTTGGCGATTTTGTTGACCTGGTACTCGGCATATTCCCTGTTCGGTGACCGTTGGACTTGGCGTCAACAACAACAGGGGCACGACGCAGGGACTTGGCGCGATGTAGGGGCGACGGCCGCGGGACTTGGCCATGGTACAGTGGCTCCAAGAACACACCAGGGCCAGCATGGAGGCCTCCATGGCCGGCGGCCATGACGAGCAGAGGCGTCGGCTGTAGCACAGGGGCGCATGAAGGGCCATGCTTGAGGGAGCAGAGGGGAAGGATTGGGTGCTGGGGAAGAAGCAAGACGCGCCATGGTGGTGGTGCTGGAGGAACACGGCGCCGGCTTCGGGGAGCTCTCTCGGGCGCGGCTGGAGGACGAAGAAACACGAGGCGCATCCAGGGAGGTGGCTGCTGCACGGAGGCTCGTCGAGGGGCAGATCGAAGCTCGGGGACGGGCGCATCCCTAGGTGGCGTCCTGCTGGCTTGAGGTGCATGTGGCCATGGCAAGGAGGCGGGAAAGAAGACCAGGGCACGGGGCTCGCGCGAAGGGCGGCGGAGGAGACGACAACAACTCCGATGGTCGGCCGGCGCGACGAGGTGGCGTAGGGTCGGGCGTGGTGCCCTGCCGGCGGCGCTAGGAGGGGGTGAGTGGATCAGATCGAGGAAGATGAGAGGGGTTGGCGGCGCTGGGAGATCGAAGAGGGAGGAGGGGGATCGAGAGCGGGCACGCTGGGGGGAGGTTTGGTCGTGGCAGAGGAGGAAGGAGTCAGAGGGGAACGAAGGGAGAGGGAGGAGAGGATCGAGCCAGAGGCTCTGGCGGCGCGAGAGAGCGAAGGTGAGGGAGAGAGCGAGGGTTCGGTCAGGCCTAGGGTTAGGAGACGTGGCCTTGGAGGCCGGCCTGGGTGCGGGGAAAATGGGCCGACGCGGTGAGCTGCTGGTTGGCCGGCCCGGTAGAGCTGGCAGGGGCGCGCTCTCTCCCTCATACTTATTTCTAAAACAGAAAAAAACAAAGAAGAGAAGAAAAAGGAAGGAGGTAAGTGGATCGGGAGGGATCTCGAGTTGGGTGGCGGCGGCTCGACGGGACAATTCCCTAAATTTTAGGGTTTGTCCAAAGTAGACGGGAAAATTCCGGACGCGCGCGCGAGGAGGGTCGCGGGCATAACCGAGAGAGGTTAGGTTGGGCCCGGCGGTAAGTAGCGGGTCTGTGTAGACGGACTAGAGAGGAAAGAGAGGGAAAGCCCGGCGAATGTTTCCGGAGACCGAAAACGTCCGACGATAGACCGGCTATACCGCCGCTATAGTTTAACGGTTGGGCTATCAAACGAACTCCGAATGCGATGAAACTTGGCAGGTGACCTACTAACACTATAACGACACTGCATGCCAACTTTCAACCCAATCCGAGAACATTTTCCGTCCACTTATAAAATAATATTTCGGAGGTGCCGCGGGCGCGTGCAAGTTTGTCTCGGCTCGGAACGGACAACAGAAAGAACGGGAGACCTGGACAGATGCAAGTTTTGAAAACATGATGATGTAATGCACATGATGACATGGCAAGATGCAACACGCAAGCAAAAGACAAGGCAACAACAATGAATAACTGGAGGACACCTGGCACATCGGTCTTGGGGCGTTACATGAGTACGGCTAGATTGCATCGCCAAAGATAAACTAGCGGTAGATCTCTTTTTAAAAAAATATCCAACACTTCCTGGAAAAAAGTGTGAACAATTTCCTTCTAATTTTGAAAATCATGAATAAATTTTGAAATTGAAACAAACTTTGAAAACCATAATAATTGTTGAAAACAAGAACAAAAATTTGAAATGCCACACGTTTATTGAATTTTTATATATGATGGACAAATTAAAAATATACAATGAATTTTTTTTGTGATATCTCTACTCCTATAAAAAACTGAGTTGGTGATGATGGTGTGATTGTTATCCTTCATTTACAATCGTTCGAATTACATCCAAAGCATCTTAGACCAACTATGTCAGTTTTGCAAAAAGAGCCCCGCACTCCACTCCTTGTTTGCAGATAACCTCATGTCTCTCATGTTCAGCTATCTCTCCCTCTCACCTCATCTAGCCATCTCAGGAAAAAAAATAAGAAGGGTTTGGAGAGGTCGCTGCTCTCGGCGCCATCTGCCCCCAACGCCTCTCATGCCTTCTCTCAGGCCGCATTGCCAACCACCACCATGACCCCCTCCCCCTCACCATCTCCCCCGTCCCCTCCTAAGTCATTCTGAATTACATTCATGGTGGTCCAGAAAAAATAAACAAAATTGATACTCAAAAAATAATTTTTAAGATTATTTTTGCAAAGCACAATAAGCATTATTTCTTCATGATGTTTTGGATGCAGGTTGAACGCTTTTATTTGGAAAAGATATTTTTTTGATCTATTTCCCCTACATTTACTATTCACCCGGATGCTTGTGAGCTCTAGAGAAGAATGAATATCCGGAGAAACCTATTGATATTTTTTACACATGAGATGATGTTGGGGAACGTTGCAGAAAACAAAAATTTTCCTACGGTTTCATCAAGATCCATCTATGAGTTCATCTAGCAACGAGTAATCGGATGCATCTACATACCTTTGTAGATCGCGAGCGGAAGCGTTCAAAGAACGGGGATGAGGTAGTCGTACACGACGTGATCCAAATCACCGGAGATCCTAGCACCGAACGGACGGCACCTCCACGTTCAACACACGTACGGAACAGCCACGTCTCCTCCTTCTTGATCCAGCAAGGGGAGAGGAGAGGTTGAGGGAGATGGCACCAGCAGCAGCACGACGGCGTGGTGTTGATGGAGCTGCAGTACTCCGGCAGGGCTTCGCCAAGCGCTATGGAGGAGGAGAAGGTGTTGGAGAGGGAGAAGGAGGCAACGAAAGGCATGGATGAAAAGCCCTCCCTCCCCCACTATATATAGGAGGGCCAAGGGGGGGGCGCCAGCCCTAGGAGATCCAATCTCCTAGGGGGGTGCGGCCAAGGGGGAGGAATCCCTCCTCCCCAAGGCACCTAGGAGGTGCCTTCCCCTCCTAGGACTCTTCCTCCCTTGAAACCCTAGGCGCATGGGCCTCTTGGGGCTGGTGCCCTTGGCCCATGTAGGCCAAGGCGCACCCCCTACAGCCCATGTGGCCCCCCGGGACAGGTGGCCCCACCCGGTGGACCCCCGGGACCCTTCCGGTGGTCCCGGTACAATACCGATGACCCCGAAACTTGTCCCGATGGCCGAAACAGGACTTCCCATATATAAATCTTTACCTCCGGACCATTTCGGAACTCCTCGTGACGTCCGGGATCTCATCCGGGACTCCGAACAACATTCGGGTTACTGCATATACATATCCCTACAACCCTAGCGTCACCGAACCTTAAGTGTGTAGACCCTACGGGTTCGGGAGACATGTAGACATGACCAAGACGACTCTCTGGTCAATAACCAACAGCGGGATCTGGATACCCATGTTGGCTCCCACATGCTACACGATGATCTCATCGGATGAACCACGATGTCGAGGATTCAATCAACCCTGTATGCAATTCCCTTTGTCAATCGATATGTTACTTGCCCGAGATTCGATCGTCGGTATCACAATACCTCGTTCAATCTCGTTACCGGCAAGTCACTTTACTCGTACCGTAATGCATGATCCCGTGACCAGACACTTGGTCACTTTGAGCTCATAATGATGATGCATTACCGAGTGGGCCTAGTGATACCTCTCCGTCATACGGAGTGACAAATCCCAGTCTTGATCCGTGTCAACCCAACAGACACTTTCAGAGATACCCGTAGTATACCTTTATAGTCACACAGTTACGTTGTGACGTTTGGTATACCCAAAGCACTCCTACGGTATCCGGGAGTTACACGATCTCATGGTCTAAGGAAAAGATACTTTGACATTGGAAAACTCTAGCAAACGAACTAAACGATCTTATGCTATGTTTAGGATTGGGTCTTGTCCATCACATCATTCTCCTAATGATGTGATCTCGTTATCAATGACATCCAATGTCCATAGTCAGGAAACCATGACTATCTGTTGATCAACGAGCTAGTCAACTAGAGGCTTACTAGGGACATGTTGGTGTCTATTATTCACACATGTATTACGATTTCCGGATAATACAATTATAGCATGAATAAAGACAATTATCATGAATAAGGAAATATAATAATAATGCTTTTATTATTGCCTCTAGGGCATATTTCCAACAGTCTCCCACTTGCACTAGAGTCAATAATCTAGTTACATTGTGATGAATCGAACACCCATGGAATTCTGGTGTTGATCATGTTTTGCTCTAGGGAGAGGTTTAGTCAACGGATCCGCTACATTTAGGTCCGTATGTACTTTACAAATCTCTATGTCTCCATTTTGAACATTTTCACGAATGGAGTTGAAGCGACGCTTGATGTGCCTTGTCTTCTTGTGAAACCTGGGCTCCTTGGCAAGAGCAATAGCTCCAGTGTTGTCACAGAAGAGCTTGATCGGCCCCGACGCATTGGGTATGACTCCTAGGTCGGTGATGAATTCCTTCACCCAAATTGCTTCATGCGCTGCCTCCGAGGCTGCCATGTACTCCGCTTCACATGTAGATCCCGCCACGACGCTCTGCTTGCAACTGCACCAGCTTACTGCCCCACCATTCAAAATATACACGTATCCGGTTTGTGACTTTGAGTCATCCAGATCTGTGTCGAAGCTAGCATCGACGTAACCCTTTACGACGAGCTCTTCGTCACCTCCATAAACGAGAAACATTTCCTTAGTCCTTTTCAGGTACTTCAGGATATTCTTGACCGCTGTCCAGTGTTCCTTGCCGGGATTACTTTGGTACCTTCCTACCAAACTTACGGAAAGGTTTACATCAGGTCTGGTACACAGCATGGCATACATAATAGACCCTATGGCTGAGGCATAGGGGATGACACTCATCTCTTCTATATCTTCTGCCGTGGTCGGACATTGAGCTGAGCTCAATTTCACACCTTGCAACACAGGCAAGAACCCCTTCTTAGACTGATCCATATTGAACTTCTTCAATATCTTATCAAGGTATGTGCCTTGTGAAAGACCTATGAGGCGTCTTGATCTATCTCTATAGATCTTGATGCCTAATATATAAGCAGCTTCACCAAGGTCCTTCATTGAAAAACTCTTATTCAAGTAGGCCTTGATGCTGTCCAAGAGTTCTATATCATTTCCCATCAAAAGTATGTCATCTACATATAGTATGAGAAATGCTACAGAGCTCCCACTCACTTTCTTGTAAACGCAGGCTTCTCCATAAGTCTGCGTAAACCCAAACGCTTTGATCATCTCATCAAAGCGAATGTTCCAACTCCGAGATGCTTGCACCAGCCCATAAATCGAGCGTTGGAGCTTGCACACCTTGTTAGCATTCTTAGGATCGACAAAACCTTCCGGTTGCATCATATACAATTCTTCCTTAAGGAAACCATTAAGGAATGCCGTTTTGACGTCCATTTGCCATATTTCATAATCATAGAATGCGGCAATTGCTAACATGATTCGGACGGACTTTAGCTTCGCTACCGGTGAGAAATTCTCATCGTAGTCAACCCCTTGAACTTGTCGATAACCCTTAGCGACAAGCCTAGCTTTATAGATGGTCACATTACCATCCGCGTATGTCTTCTTCTTAAAGATCCATTTATTTTCTATGGCTCGCCGTTCAACGGGCAAGTCAGTCAAAGTCCATACTTCATTTTCATACATGGATCCTATCTCGGATTTCATGGCTTCTAGCCATTTGTCGGAATCTGGGCCCGCCATCGCTTCTTCATAGTTCGAAGGTTCACCGTTGTCTAACAACATGATTTCCAAGACAGGGTTGCCGTACCACTCTGGTGCGGAACGTGTCCTTGTGGACCTTCGAATTTCAGTAGGAGCTTGATCAGAAGTATCTTGATCATCATCAATAACTTCCTCTCTAGTCGGTGCAGGCACCTCAAGAACATTTTCTTGAGTTGTGCCATTTTCCAGTTCAAGAGGCAATACTTCATCAAGTTCTACTTTCCTCCCACTTACTTCTCTCGAGAGAAACTCTTTCTCTAGAAAGAATCCATTCTTGGCAACAAAGATCTTGCCTTCGGATCTGAGGTAGAAGGTATACCCAACAGTTTCTTTAGGGTATCCTATGAAGACGCATTTTTCCGACTTGGGTTCGAGCTTTTCAGGTTGAAGTTTCTTGACATAAGCATCGCATCCCCAAACTTTCAGAAACGACAGCTTAGGTTTCTTCCCAAACCATAATTCAAACGGTGTCGTCTCAACGGATTTCGACGGAGCCCTATTTAAAGTGAATGCGGCAGTCTCTAAAGCATAGCCCCAAAAAGATAACGGTAAATCGGCAAGAGACATCATAGATCGCACCATATCTAATAGAGTGCGATTACGACGTTCGGACACACCATTACGCTGAGGTGTTCCAGGCGGCGTGAGTTGTGAAACTATTCCACATTTTCTTAAGTGTGTGCCAAATTCGTGACTCAAGTATTCTCCTCCACGATCTGATCATAGAAACTTGATTTTCCTGTCACGTTGATTTTCAACCTCACTCTGAAATTCCTTGAACTTTTCAAAGGTTTCAGACTTGTGTTTCATTAAGTAGATATACCCATATCTACTCAAATCATCAGTGAGGGTGAGAACATAACGATAGCCACCGCGAGCCTCAACACTCATTGGACCGCACACATCAGTATGTATGATTTCCAATAAGTTGGTCGCTCGCTCCATTGTTCCTGAGAATGGAGTCTTGGTCATTTTACCCATGAGGCATGGTTCGCACGTGTCAAATGATTCATAATCAAGAGACTCTAAAAGTCCATCTGTATGGAGCTTCTTCATGCGTTTGACACCTATGTGACCAAGGCGGCAGTGCCACAAGTATGTGGGACTATCATTATCACCTTTACATCTTTTGGTACTCACACTATGAATATGTGTAGCATTACGCTCGAGATTCATTAAGAATAAACCATTCACCATAGGAGCATGACCATAAAACATATCTCTCATATAAATGGAACAACAATTATTCTCGGATTTAAATGAGTAGCTATCTCGAATTAAACGAGATCCCGATACAATGTTCATGCTCAAAGCTGGCACTAAATAACAATTATTAAGGTTTAAAACTAATCCCGAAGGTAAATGTAGAGCTAGCGTGCCGACGGCGATCACATTGACCTTGGAACCATTCCCGACGCGCATCGTCACCTCGTCCTTTGCCAGTCTCCGCTTATTCCGCAGCCCCTTGTTTGAGTTACAAATGTGAGCAACTGCACCGGTATCAAATACCCAGGAGCTACTACGGGTACTAGTAAGGTACACATCAATTACATGTATATCACATATACCTTCCGTTTTGCCGGCCTTCTTGTCCGCTAAATATTTGGGGCAGTTCCGCTTCCAGTGACCACTTTCCTTGCAATAAAAGCACTCAGTCTCGGGCTTGGGTCCATTCTTTGGCTTCTTCCCGGCAGCTTGCTTGCTGGGCGCGGCAACTCCCTTGTCGTCCTTCTTGAAGTTCTTTTTACCTTTGCCCTTCTTGAACTTAGTGGTTTTATTGACCATCAACACTTGATGTTCCTTCTTGACTTCTACCTCTGCTGATTTCAGCATGGCAAATACTTCAGGAATGGTCTTTTCCATCCCCTGCATATTGAAGTTCATCACAAAACTCTTGTAGCTCGGTGGAAGCGACTGGAGGATTCTGTCAATGACCGCATCATCCGGGAGATTAACTCCCAGCTGAGTCAAGCGGTTATGTAACCCAGACATAGTGAGTATGTGCTCACTGACAGAACTATTTTCCTCCATCTTACAGCTGAAGAATTTGTCGGAGACTTCATATCTCTCGACCCGGGCATGAGCTTGGAAAACCATTTTCAGCTCTTCGAACATCTCATATGCTCCATGTCTCTCAAAACGCTTTTGGAGCCCCGGCTCTAGGCTGTAAAGCATGCCGCACTGAACGAGGGAGTAGTCATCGGTACGTGCCTGCCAAGCGTTCATAACGTCTTGTTCTGCAGGGAGAACAGGTGCGTCACCCAGCGGTGCTTGTAGGACATAATCTTTCTTGGCAGCTATGAGGATGATCCTCAGGTTCCGGACCCAGTCCGTGTAGTTGCTGCCATCGTCTTTCAGCTTGGTTTTCTCTAGGAACGCGTTGAAGTTGAGGACTACGTTGGCCATTTGATCTACAAGACATATTGTAAATATTTTAGACTAAGTTCATGATAATTAAGTTCATCTAATCAAATTATTCAATAAACTCCCACTTAGATAGACATCCCTCCTGTCATCTAAGTATAACATGATCCGAGTTAACTAGGCCGTGTCCGATCATCACGTGAGACGGACTAGCCAACGTCGGTGAACATCTTCATGTTGATCGTATCTTCTATACGACTCATGCTCGACCTTTCGGTCTTCTGTGTTCCGAGGCCATGTCTATACACATGCTAGGCTCGTCAAGTCAACCTAAGTGTTTGCATGTGTAAATCTGTCTTACACCCGTTGTATGTGAACGTTTGAATCAAACACCCGATCATCACGTGGTGCATTGAAACAACGAACTGTCGCAACGGTGCACAGTTAGGGGGAACACTTCTTGAAATTATTATGAGGGATCATCTTATTTACTACCGTCGTTCTAAGTAAACAAGATGCAAAAACATGATAAACATCACATGCAATCAAATAATAATAGTGACATGATATGGCCAATATCACATAGCTCCTTTGATCTCCATCTTGGGGCTCCATGATCATCTTGTCACCGGCTTGACACCATGATCTCCATCATCATGATCCCCATCATCGTGTCTCCATGAAGTTGCTCGCCAACTATTACTTCTACTACTATGGCTAACGCGTTTAGCAATAAAGTAAAGTAATTTACATGGCGTTTCTCAATGACACGCAGGTCATACAAAAAAATATAGACAACTCCTATGGCTCCTGCCGGTTGTCATACTCATCGACATTCAAGTCGTGATTCCTATTACAATAGCATGAACAACTCATACATCACAACTTTGGCCATATCATATCACAAAGCACTTGCTGCAAAAACAAGTTAGACGTCCTCTAATTGTTGTTGCAAGTTTTACGTGGCTGAAGTAGGGTTCTAGCAAGAACGTTTTCTTACCTACGTGAAAGCCACAACGTGATTTGTCAACTTCTATTTACCCTTCATAAGGACCCTTTTCATTGAATCCGCTCCAACTAAAGTAGGAGAGACAGACACCCGCCAGCCACCTTATGCAACTTGTGCATGTTAGTCGGTGGAACCGGTCTCACGTAAGCATGCGTGTAAGGTTGGTCCGGGCCGCTTCATCCCACAATACCGTTGAAGCAAGATAAGACTAGTAGCGGCAAGAAAGTTGACAACATCTACGCCCACAACAAATTGTGTTCTACTCGCGCAAGGAGAACTACGCATAGACCTAGCTCATGATGCCAATGTTGGGGAGCGTTGCAGAAAACAAAAATTTTCTTACGGTTTCACCAAGATCCATCTATGAGTTCATCTAGCAACGAGTAATCAGATGCATCTACATACCTTTGTAGATCGCGAGCGGAAGCGTTCAAAGAACGGGGATGAGGTAGTCGTACACGACGTGATCCAAATCACCGGAGATCCTAGCACCGAACGGACGGCACCTCCGCGTTCAACACACGTACGGAACAGCCACGTCTCCTCCTTCTTGATCCAGCAAGGGGAGAGGAGAGGTTGAGGGAGATGGCACCAGCAGCAGCACGACGGCGTGGTGTTGATGGAGCTGCAGTACTCCGGCAGGGCTTCGCCAAGCGCTATGGAGGAGGAGGAGGTGTTGGAGAGGGAGAAGGAGGCAACCAAAGGCGTGGATGAAAAGCCCTCCCTCCCCCACTATATATAGGAGGGCCAAGGGGGGGGGCGCCAGCCCTAGGAGATCCAATCTCCTAGGGGGGTGCGGCCAAGGGGGAGGAATCCCTCCTCCCCAAGGCACCTATGAGGTGCCTTCCCCTCCTAGGACTCTTCCTCCCTTGAAACCCTAGGCGCATGGGCCTCTTGGGGCTGGTTCCCTTGGCCCATGTAGGCCAAGGCGCACCCCCTACAGCCCATATGGCCCCCCGGGACAGGTGGCCCCACCCGGTGGACCCCCGGGACCCTTCCGGTGGTCCCGGTACAATACCGATGACCCCGAAACTTGTCCCGATGGCCGAAACAGGACTTCCCATATATAAATCTTTACCTCCAGACCATTCCGGAACTCCTCGTGATGTCCGGGATCTCATCCGGGACTCCGAACAACATTCGGGTTATTGCATATACATATCCCTACAACCCTAGCGTCACCGAACCTTAAGTGTGTAGACCCTACGGGTTTGGGAGACATGTAGACATGACCAAGACGACTCTCTGGTCAATAACCAACAGCGGGATCTGGATACCCATGATGGCTCCCACATGCTCCACGATGATCTCATCGGATGAACCACGATGTCGAGGATTCAATCAACCCCGTATGCAATTCCCTTTGTCAATCGATATGTTACTTGCCCGAGATTCGATCGTCGGTATCCCAATACCTCGTTCAATCTCGTTACCGGCAAGTCACTTTACTCGTACCGTAATGCATGATCCCGTGACCAGACACTTGGTCACTTTGAGCTCATAATGATGATGCATTACCGAGTGGGCCCAGTGATACCTCTCCGTCATACGGAGTGACAAATCCCAGTCTTGATCCGTGTCAACCCAACAGACACTTTCGGAGATACCCGTAGTATACCTTTATAGTCACCCAGTTACGTTGTGACGTTTGGTATACCCAAAGCACTCCTACGGTATCCGGGAGTTACACGATCTCATGGTCTAAGGAAAAGATACTTTGACATTGGAAAACTCTAGCAAACGAACTAAACGATCTTATGCTATGTTTAGGATTGGATCTTGTCCATCACATCATTCTTCTAATGATGTGATCTCGTTATCAATGACATCCAATGTCCATAGTCAGGAAATCATGACTATCTGTTGATCAACGAGCTAGTCAACTAGAGGCTTACTAGGGACATGTTGGTGTCTATTATTCACACATGTATTACGATTTCCGGATAATACAATTATAGCATGAATAAAGACAATTATCATGAACAAGGAAATATAATAATAATGCTTTTATTATTGCCTCTAGGGCATATTTCCAACAGATGACCCCCCCCCCCATACTTTATCAAATAAACAACTCCCAGATCAATGCATTTTGGTGTTCCATGCAACACACAGGCATCGTACTAGTACGTTGACAAAAATTGAAGTACGCATTTGAATATTTTTATGATATACGTTGAACAATATTTTAAATACATGTTGACCCTTTTGTGATCTACATTGAACAATATTTATATTTACATTGAACATTTTTCGTATATATGCTGAACAAATTATGAATTGTGAATTTTCTGTTAAAAAGTGTACAAAATATAAAATTTGTGAACATTTCTTGGAAACATGAACAAATTTTCAAAATGTAAACATATTCATTGTAGAACATTGTGATTAAATTTTGTAAACAAGATTTTTTTTTTTGAATTTTGATCCATATTTTAAATTTTAGAACGTATATTTGAAAACAGAAAAAAAAAGAAAAAAAAGGAACTAAAAAGGAAACAGAAAAAACAGCGACACCAACATGGGCCGGCCCAACTGGGAGCACCTTCAGCGAATCCCAGACGTTTTGACGCTGACGAGCGTCAAATAGGATGCACCCTTCCCGGCTTCCCCTGCCGCTCCATCTTCCTTCCTCCCTCCGTTTCCTCTGCTTCGCTCTGCTCATCTTGGCGTGCGGTGTTCTCGGAGAGGCGACACGGCAGACTGGAAACGGAGGTTCAGTGCCGGGGGACCGTCGCCGGCTATTCCCAACGAATACATTCCCAGCGCCGTACACTTGGATTTCCTCAACCGCCCCAGCGCCGCCCGCATCGCCTTCCGGTGCAATAGAGGTAGATGCCGAGAAAGAGAGCACGTCATATTCTTTCTGGTCCGCACGGTTCTTGACGTAGACTATGGGTTCCTCGATTCTTGCAGACGGGCGTAGTGGAGCTGGTAGCACTGAGGAGTGAGGAGCGTGAGGCGGCGATCATGCCAACGCGGTGGTTGATCAGGATGATCACCGAGGAGCGCTTGCTCCTACCTAGAGGTGCAGCCCGCGCAGCCCTTTGAATTCTTTAAGGCTCTTCAATTCTGGTGTCAAGGTTTCTGTTCCTCATTTCTTGCAGCCGATGGCGGTGCCACCGCCCAGTGGCGACCATGGGTCCGCCGTTTCAGCCGCGACAGTGTCAAGTGTCCGTCGTTTTCTCAGCTACCTCCCCTTCCCAAGCATGCCACCGTCACCTTCGTCAACAATGAAAGCTGGTGCCAACTGCCCAGGAAATATTCAAGTTTCTGTCATTGGCGAAGTGGCGGAGACAGGGGGGACCAGCAGGGGCCCTGCCCCCCCCCCCCCATTTTACTGCTAATTTGCTATGAACAGTGGCATGATTAGTAATTTTTTGCTGCTGAAAATCCATTTTTTCAATACTCTGGCCCACCGTGACTTGTTTTAGCGGCACTTGGCCCTCCTGATACTTTTTTCCTGGCTCCGCCACTATTTGGCGTAAGGTTCTTTGACTGGTGATGGGAGTTCGGTTACATTGTTTCTTGCAGCCAGCGACGAGGAGGAGGAACAGGCCATGTTGTCAGGGCACATCGGAGATAAGGAGGTGGACGCTGTGTTGTATTGCGATGAAGAGGGGGATGCATTGCTGTCACTGTCAGCGAACGAGGAAGAGGAGGAGCCTGAAATCCTGGACGCCTGCTACTGCACAAGCTGCATCCCCACCTCCGGCCGCCGCAACCGCCCAGCACGTGCATGTATATGCGGGGACACCATCAGTCCAGAGGTCTGCCACCGAGGCCGAAGAGGTTCAAGGCTGGCGCCTGCATGTTCAAAGTTCAAACCTCGAACTCTGTTTCTTCCTCAGTTTGCCTTTGGGCAGTTTCAGCTCGGCCTTTTTGTTCAGAGATGTGGTGAAGGATCACCCAACTTTATTTCAGTTCGCATTTACTCCTATGTTAGAGGGATTTAATTAGTTGATACGTCCATTCGTTTGTGTTTGGTTGATGGAGAATTACACTTCAGTTTCTCTATGCGTGTATGATGCACATTTAGTTGCCTGATGTATCGGCATGTGAATGCCAGTGGATGTTGTACTCCATGGCTTATGTGTTGGAATTAATGGGTCTTTATATTCAGATTGGGTCCAAATTAATTTCAGAATTGGAGAGAAGTCAAAGAGGTAGACAGCCATGTGGGAGTTTAGTCCCACATCGTTAAGGGAGCAAGAGTTTTACCTGCTTATAAGGGGACCTCTCATGTTTCTATTGATTGGGATGACTAAAGATGCAAGTGTACACCACACGAGGCGAGCGCGGCCATGGCCTAATAAAATGCATTTTTTGTTATTTTCATCGCGCAGTTTTTACTCTTATACATCCGCGGCTATCTCACGCACGAACCGAGGATAGACTCACACATTTGCGTGCGGTTACAGGTTCATTCGTAATGGAGATATCCCAGGGGACGGATCCTAGGATATAAGCAGATCGTGCTGCGTGCGGATTATCCATCCGAGTCTATAAGAGGGAGTCGTCCTTCTCGCCAGAGACACTCAAAGAAAACACAACCCTAAACCGTTCTCATCTGCACCGCTGCCGTCGACTTTCGCCGATCCTCTCCCTGCCGTGCAGCAGGGCGAGGAGAGCAGTAGTCTCCGGACTTTCCCCGGCATCGGCGACCTGCACGGGTAGCCGGGCGATAAAGTTTCTGGGCAGTGCATCCGCACGGCTGCTCAATCTCCTTCGACTACGTCCGTCTGCACTGCGATCTCTTCATCATCAACTCTCCATCGACATCTCCGCCTCCACTATGATTTCATCATCAACCCCGCTGTAAGAAATCCTTTTGTGATCGGTTATATTTATGTGATTTTGTTATGGGACTTCAGTTCATGTCGATTTCATTTACTTTGTTAAATTTTGTCTACGTGATTGCATGTATCAATCCGTTAAATCTGTCATTGTCTTTAGTATCACATAAATTCGGAATTATTTTAATTGTAATACCTGCCATATTTCCAACATTATGGAGTTATGGTTGATTGGTAAACTTCTGATGACACACTGCAATTCCGAGTTCCTAGTGATTTTTGTTAGAATAAATTCGAGGCATACTATTGATCATCCGAAGACCAAGCAATCACACGAGCACGACACCGATATTTGTTAACGAGATTCACCGATATGGCTACATCTCTGGGTCTGACTATGGGCGCTCCTCCCCATGACACCGTCACAATACCGCATTGGCCATCCAGGCGCCGGCACACGCCGCCGGCTCTCCCTTGCGCGCATGTGCTATTATGTTGGTATAGGTTACATCGTGTGTCTAGCCCCATTATATATGAGAGGCCTAGAATACAGGTGTCCTATTAGGACACGACTCCATATCCTATCTAAACATAATACTACTCAGAGTCCAACAGTAACCTACCTTGTACACATTATTCGACACAACTCTAACAAACTCCACCTTGGCGAATATTCTCCACCACCCTGAATTTGTCAATGCGTCAAACATCCATCTACATTGGACTTGAGCTTATCCCATGAGTACCGCTACTACTCCAAAGACTCCATGTGACTCCACCTGCAATTTGTAGTCCTTTCTTTTCTTGACCACAGTCAACACTCGAGCAAAATTAAGTTTCTTGTTACTCTAGTTTGTGCTCCAACTTCCAAAGTATCCATCCACGGCATCACACACTGATCACTGACCTGCGTGAAAGTGAACAACTCACATATTGGATATCACACGTAAGAGTTACCTGAACTCAACATCACCGCTCCTTTCTTGACCGCCTGTCTGAAACTTGAAGGAATTTCACCGTTGCTTGTAGTCACCCCGAGTCAAATTCGCAGTTGTCTCACTACATGTATGACCACCAGAACCCTGGCCCGTCTCCATGTCCCGTGCGTGCCGCACGCCTCGCCGCTATTGCCGCGTCGAGTCTCAAGGGTAACGAAACCACACCACTCAACCCCCACTGCAGAGTACCATCGCATCACCGACCGATGACGAGTTTCATGCTTCCATCAGACCACTGGGCTCCAGTCCGAACTGCGTGTCACTCGCTTTTCCCACTTGCTGAATAGGCTTCGATTCCCTGGATCCTTACATCGTAGCCCCTCAATCCAGCCCCACCTTCAACATGACTCCATGGTAGATGATCAGTCCACCCTCGCGCCTCATCGACTTCAAGCTCCGTGTATACACCACCTTGAATCAATCCCGCACCATAGTCTTGTCGAAGCCGCACAAGCCCTCGGGGCCTGCGCCACGTGTTTCCACGCCCCAGAAGTCGGTCACCATCAGCATCACGCTCCTACGTCATCTTCGCCGATCCAACCACCGTCTTCTGTACCAACCGACCTGCGCCAATCCATCAGACTGTCCAGTCTGACCTAGTCGAACATATCCAACTGCAACCATGCTCCATCCTGCGTCGTGTCCACCCACACATCTGTGCATGTCTTAGACGCCATGTTTATGCATGACCTTGCATGACACACTTATCCACGCGCCTCCGCAGCCTGTCCACGTGTTCCAAGCCATATTAGCAAACCGACACTGAAAAAACTTCCATGCGAACTACACAGATGTTCTTTTTTCCTGTCACTATTTACTTGTTGCTTCTCCGTGCACCTCATAGCAGAAAAAATAGATCAAACTTGACCCCTCTAAACTGCTCCCGTGCACACACGTGGTCCTGGTTGCTTCTTCTTTTTGTCTCAAACAAATCCTCGCTTCAGCTTGTACGCACGCAGCCTCATCTCTCATGCACCTAGCAGCCTCCACATCAGCCGGCCATGGACCAGCAAGCGGCCACCTGCCCAGCGTCCGACTAGGCCTTGGACCGTATCGCCTCGCACCGCCCCGCCTGGCCGCAGCCTCCGCTGTTGCTTCCTACGCGTGGACGTTTGCGTGTACCACGCACGGATCGAATCGATCCGATCTCGCCGAGAATTTACACGTTCCGCCGCCGCCGCTTCATGCACGCGATGTTGCCTGTAGGCTCGCCCGATCGACTACCGATCACCGTACGTCTCAACTCTCAACTGCTTGCATACTTGCACATGTGCCTTCCACTGACATACTTTTTCCAATCTTGCTGAGAACCACACCGCATACGGCTGCATCTCAGACTCGATACTTTCTCTAAATCAATAATCCACAACCTTGAGACGACCTAGCTCATGATACCACTTGTTAGAATAAATCTGAGGCATACCGTTGATCATCCGAGGACCAAGCAATCACACGAGCACGACACCGAGATTTGTTAACGAGGTTCACCGATATGGCTACATCTCCGGGCCTGACTATGGGCGCTCCTCCTCATGACACCGTCACAATACCGCACGCTGGCCACCCGGGCGCCGGCACACGCCGCTGGCTCCCCCTTGCGCGCCTGTGCTATTATGTTGGCATAGGTTACATTGTGTGTCTAGCCCCACTATATATGAGAGGCCTAGGATACAAGTGTCCTATTAGGACACGACTCCATATCCTATCTAAACACAATACTACTCAGAGTCCAACTGTAACCTACCTTGTACACATTATTCGACACAACTCTAACAATTTTATTAGCAAAATGAATGCTAGCCGGCAATGTAATTTCAGTTCGGGTGATTAATATGTTAAAGTTACTGCCTGCTGCTTGCTGATCAGGTGGGTCCAAACTGCAGATTCTGTTCAAGCAAGAGTTCTTTTCAGGTTTGATATATGCATCAGGACATTGATTTCATTTCGTTGATACCTGGCTCTGTCCAGGGTTCTTCAATTTGGTTTGGCCAGATTCAGAAAACTCTGACTTTTTTATTAGTTCGGCCGATAGGGCCAGTCTTTTTCTTCCTAAAACTAAATCAATTTCTGAGGAATTCTGACGACTCTTGACTTTGACTAGAATTGTGGTATCACTATTTTTCACTAAATGTAAATGTGTTGGTACTCGTGGAAATCACTGGAATTTTGGATTCTTTTGAATAAAGTTTGAGGGTAAAAGAAGACCCCTGGTCCAATCCAGTTCAACATCTAGAAACACAGGGCAATGTTCAGAGTTTGGTGTAAATGGTACTGTGCATACCAATGTAAACTGAGAAACAGTTTAGCAATATGATCCGAAAATGTGATGAAGCCCATAACACCTCCCCCCCCCCCCCCCCCACACACACACACAAGCGATGTAGGGTTCAGCCGTCCCCGTCGGACTCCCGCTGGGCAAAGCCCGAGCAGGGGATGATGGCAGCGGCGGGGCTTTCCTCCGTTATTTGGCAGATTCGCGCGGCTGCCCTGGATCGGCGTGTGCATGGTCTTGCATCCGTGGCACAACAATGTGGCCTCCCCCGCTGTCAACAACCCACTATCGCGATGCGACAGTCGTGGCACCGTTGAAGTTTCGGTTGTGTGATGTTGCTTCCGGCGGCGATTCAGGCGCTCCCATGGGGTGTGGTGGAAGAAGGTGGAGGAGGATCCGGTGGCCCGGCTGGTGCCGGGTGCAAATCTGCCAGCGGAAGCTCGTTTGGGCCTTGGTTGGAGCCATCGACGGTGGCACCCGTGGGTGTCGTCATCTTGTTGGAGGCGTCGTGGGTTGTTTTTGTTCCGTGTGTGCTCCGGGGGAAACCCCATATTTAGGTTTTCTGGAACAGATGATGGCGGCATGCATGTGTATCGTAAGCCTCGTTGTTATTGTACAAATATTCTTATCCATGCACTAAATTTTCTATACACAGATGGATACATATATGGACAAATATATACATACGCGCAAATATCCATGTTAGTGTACATAGATACATATATTTGCAATCCATACAAGTGCCATGCAAAATTTGCTACACTCACCCATAGCTACAAATTGTAAGACCAGCTATACCTACTAAATCCCTAACAATATAGCACACAGATCCTAAACCATACCTAACAAATACAAGTGCAAAATCCAATGAAATTTGAGAAAGTGGATGAACTAGCTTTCTCTAGATCAGTACAATGCGAAGATTGCAAACAATAAAAAGAGAGGAAAAGAAGGAGAATACCTTAAAGATTTGAGGGGGGAGAAGGTTGACTCTTGTTTAGCCCTTGGCCACTTATTTGAGAGGGGGAGAGTGGCTAGGAGGCGAGAGGAAGAACAAAAGAACGAACAGAGACCTTGGGCTCGGAATGGGAGGCCTCGCGCTAGATCTGCCCGTTTTCTTTAGCGAAAGGGCTTGGCGCCTGGGCCAAGGCGTAAGGGTTCTGAGCATGACAGCTCCGTCTGGGGTGTCATACTCCATCAGCCTAGGTCCGTCCGGGCCGACGTGGCAAGTCAGTTCTGCCCTAATGGCCCCTTGATCAGGGTGTCATGATGCCTAGCATGACGTCCTGGGGCCGGCCGTCATAAAAATGAAGCCATTTTTTGATATCTATTACTAGTTTAAATGGGGTCCATTTTGTGTTTAATTTTGAAGATGGACCAAATTTGCTGTTTTTCACTAGGAGACATGCCTCGTCTTCGTCTTCAAAAGCAATAAAAACCACCGTGCTTCTCCAAAAAAGAAAAAAAAACACCGTGCAAGATTCTCGCGGAGAGCCCCCAGTCCCCTACCAGCCGCGCGTGTCACGATGCAGTTAGCCTGGAGTCAAGCCCACTGCACCACTCATCTGATCCACTGGGAGCTTCCCCCGCACACTTTCCGCGTGAAAGACTCCAAACCTTGGAGTCCCTACCGTGAAAGCAAACGCCACGACCAGCTGTTGGCCACGTCAAGCTGAGTCGCCGGTATTACCATCGACGCGACCCCCGCCCGGATCTCGTCGTTTTCGCCCGCGTCCCACCGCCACCAGCTGCGCCATGGGCCATGGCCGCAGAACAAAACATAAAGTAATGATTAAACCGCTCCGACACTCACTTACCGGTGGGCCGGCCGGCATGTGGGTTCCAGAACCGCCCACAGCTTTCTTTCCCCCTCAGCTTTTCGCCCAAGCATCTCACACAAAAAAAATGAAAATAAAACTTTCCGCCCAAGCACCACGTCACGGCCTCGAACCCTCTTGCCCTCCACCCTCCCCGCGGGTTTATATGCCCGCCCCGTCCACCTCCTCCGAACCTCAGCTCAAGCGGAACCCGCACACCCTCGCTCTCTCGAGTTCCTCTTCTTCTTCCCCCGAGCAAGGAGGAGGCTGCATCCGCACAGCCCTGCGTCATGGCCGCCTGCGCCTTCTTCTTCGACGCGGAGCCGCTGGGCGAGCCCGGGCTGCAGCTGCACGGGCCGGAGCTGGAGCTGGACGCCTGCGCGCTCTGCACCAAGCCGCTGCAGGGCAACAGCGACATCTTCATGTATAAGGGGGACACCCCCTTCTGCAGCGAGGACTGCCGCTACGAGCAGATGCACTTCGACGCCGCCATGGCCAGGCAGCAGGCCAGCGCCAGGCGGAAGCAGCAGCAGCAGCAGGCCCAGGCGCAGCCCAGCGTGCCGGCGCCGGCGCCCGTGTCCGCCAAGGCCGACGTCTCCGTGGCGAGCTAGTCGAGCCGCGCCGCATCGGGCTGGCTAGCTAGTAGGAACTATGTACCCTTTTTGCCTTGGGTTGAAGGAGGAGGACGCGGGGTTCTTTGGACGGCCAGTGTTCTTGCCTGGCATCCGGTGCCGATCGATCAATCTATTGATCTGCACAGGACTATCAGTCCAGGATCACCGCGGGCTTTTGATTGGCCCCCTTTTGGGGTTTGGGTTTGGCTATGACTATGAGAGGAGAGAGCGGGTGTGCAAGAGCACCGTCGCTGTGTAATTATTCAAGGCAAGCGATGTAAAGTATTTCTCCAAATTTCGAAGGAAATATGATCATGTTTATTATTCATTTGAATGAGCATATTGTTTCGAACCAACAGATGTTGATGGTATGGTACATGGTACAACTGAAAATTTTATCAAATGATGAACGATTTGCCGTCCAAGAATCAGAGACAATTGTTTTCACTTGCCAGGATTGCAGCTCGTGCCACAAAACAGCTAATGTATCTATTCATTGCTCTATTTATTTTTGCGGGGAGCTAGCGCATCCAATATGATGCATTTCCCTGTAACCGAAAGCAGTTCGCCATGATTATGTTCTGTTAAGCGAAATGCTATTTGCTATCTAAATCTCTGAAAAATACTAAACTTGGCCGGCCCAGCAAATCATGTACTGAACCAGGTCCGCATATCAATTTAAATACGAATACGAGGAAAACGAATCTTCAACGAACAAGCGAAACCCAATTTTCATTTGGCGAATCGAGTAAACAAAAGGCCATGCAGAGAAAATCAAATCAAGCAAGTGTGAGTAAACAAAATCCCCTAAAAAAAGAAGAATTAAGTAAACAAAGAGCCAAGGCAAGAGGAAATCAAATCAAACATGATACACACTCCAGCGCCGAAGGTGGAGGAAATCAAATCAACCATGATGCCCCAACGGGCCAATCCTCCGGCGTCACACTCGTGGAACGCCTCAATTATTTTACTGTTTTCCGTGCGCCTCGCGACTCAGCGCCGAGTCACTGAAAAGTACGGGAACATTTCCGCGCAGAAAAGAAAAACAGGAATCATCCGGGAGGGAGGGAGGGGTCGCGTCACGGCCGGGCTGGATGGTGTGGACGTGCAACCGCCCATGTGTCCGATCCCTACGAGGTGGAGACGGTGACTCAGCGCGTCTCGCGGGCCCCGCACGGAAAAACCAAACGCTTTTTTATTCCCGCCACCCCAGTCCGCGGAGAACATCTGTGCGGACGTCCAAATCCCTCCCGTGGAATATTTAAGTTTCTGTGGCGCTCTTTTCACGGCTTTATTATTCTGCGCCGAAAGTCGGAAAATGCATGTGTCACTGTAGTCGCGGTACAAGTAGTCGCTTGTAGTTTTTCACCGGCCGCCCGCTGCCAACCAAGTGTGCGTCGCTCCTCTCTCGAGATGGGCTGAAGTTGAATGATTACGTGCAATGCCTCACTCTGAAGCCACACCATAAACAAAACGGGGCGCGGATCTCGATGGGGCTGTCTCCCGGAACGAAGCCTGCCCGCCAGACCGGCGATTCCCCGCGCCCAAAAGAAAATTACGGGTGAAGATTTTATGCCTGGCGCGCTGTTAGCCTCTCGCATACTATAACTTAAACAACACAGATCTCACGAGCTGCGCCCTGCTCTATGAAGATTTTGTACGAGTACAAAACTGCCCGTGGCCTGGTGCCGGTGCATGACAGGTTCGTGCGTTTGATTGGGTGTAGAGGTGTAGACAAGATCTGCACATGTGCGCAAACCCCTACACTGTTCATCAGCTGCTGCCTGGCGGGCATGCACCACGGCCCCCGAAGCTCGCCCATGGACCACGGCACCACGCCATGGAGAAAAGAACGGCACATCGATTTTATTTTCTCAAAAGATCGCATATTGTAACGGGTGCGCACTGTTGGTCTATAATTAGCGTGCCTAACCACGTGGGCCACCTGGCCCGTATGTTGGCGAAAAGGCTGGCGCGCTAATTATGGGCCCTAATACGGTCCGCATTAGTTTACGTCAGTGGCCGCCTAATGATGTAGATTTGATGCCCACGATTCCGACTAGACGGACAAGAAATAATTCGTTCGCGCTTATGTTATTGGTGCGAATATTTACTCAGATCTTTTGCCAGAGAAAAGTAGAGCAATCATTTGTTTGTTCAGGGCAACTACTACTTCAGTACTTGTATTTCCAATCCAATCAGTGATCAGTGGATGGTATTGGTGTCGTACTCCAAGACTATGGGCGCTGGCACACAGGTTTGGGGTACATGGAGGGCGACGTCGCTGGACCGACCTCTGTACGTTGCTATCGGTGGCCGCGACCCTGTCCACGTCGCCCGGACATAACATGGTTCCCGTCGTTTTCGCCGCCGTGGAGCCACGTCTGCCATCCGGCGGGGCGGCGGGCCACCCACCGTATGGCGCCGTGGGTCCGTGTCGGAGCCCGGGAATAAAGAAACCGAGCCGCTCCATCGTCCATGGTATTTGCCTGACCCTTTGGGCTCGTCGTCTCTCCCGCACCGGACCTCTTCTCTCCTGGCATTCGCAAGTCGCAACCATTGAACCATATAATACCCAGACACCTAGTTTGGTTCAGCACAGCAAACACTCGACCTCCCACTCCCGGCGCGTAGCACCGCACGCACTGCGAAGTTATTAGCTACACACACGGACACACGATGGCCTGCGCCTTCTTCTTCGACGCCGAGCCGGTCGGCGAGCCCGGCGTGCACGCCCTGGACGCGTGCGCGCTCTGCACCAAGCCGCTGGCAAGGGACAGCGACATCTTCATGTACAAGGGGGACACGCCCTTCTGCAGCGACGACTGCCGACACGAGCAGATGCAGCTCGACGCCGCCTGCGCCAGGCAGGCGGCCAGGGCGTGCACGCCGGGAGTCATGGGAGGTGCCCGTCGCGAGCTAACCGGTGACAGGGCGAAGCTGCCTACGCACTTGAGCCAACAAGATCTACGTGCACGAAGCCGCCGCTGCCCGTGTCCAACTGATCAGCGCGGGATCGAAGAGACTCTCCTTTGTTGAAGAAGCTAACCGCGGCCGGGTCATCGGAGTTGCTCACGGCAGGCCGGCGCTCCACGGGCCGGCGGTCAAGTGATTTGGCATAAACGCAGCGGAAAAAGAGCTGGAGTGGATCTGAAGAAGCCATTCAATCAAGATTCCCTCAGCTCTCTCCTTTTTTTTCTTCGTTAATATTAGTTCTGTATGAGAGCGAATTTGCAGTGGCACTTTCACTGGGTAAACTATCAAGCGAATTGGCATATAACATGCCTTTCTGCAATCCTGTTTCTGTTCATGATTCAGCGCGCTAATGGGATTTTGTAAGCTAAACCATTGGAGGTTTACCACACGATTTAAAACTGAATTTTGTTCTAGACCTGGGGTGTCAAAAATTAAAACTGTCTACATCGACTGAGCATCAACAAGACAACTCCTGCAGTCCTACTTTTGGCCTTATTTAGGAACTAGAATCGTACGCGCGCTTTGCCGCGCCAGCTTTTTCTAACTATTTATCTATTTGCTCATTAGTTCTCAGATAAATCCTTTACTTATATCAATCAATGGACCGATCGTTGTTGTTCGTTTTCTATGGGACTTTTTGTATTTTTAGCTTCCATGATTTTGTGGTGTTGCAGGAGGATATTAGTCCAAAAGAAACATATAGAGATTTCCAGAAGCAAAGGCACATGGTCACCAAAACTTGGTAGGGTATTAGTCATTTTTTACAGCTTCACGGCAATTGTTCTTCACAAAAATGAAATCATAGACGAACTACCAAAAATATCCATAGGTAGTGGTCGGCGTCACCCATGTCCTAGACCTTCAGGGCCAAACCATAATACCGGACAAGGATGAAGCTAAAAATAAAATTCTATGGAATCAGCTCTATAAACAAAGCAGTCGTGTTCACAAATAAACACTGTGGTTCCTGTATGACTCTCTTGAAAAAGCAACAACTGAAGTACAAACCATTGATGAGTTGTTATGGCTAAATGACAGTTACAACCCAGTGATGAAACAACTTCGATCCGAATCTATGATTGATTCTTACTTTAGAGCACAACATGCAAATTCAGATTCAAACTTGAAGATAAAATCTCCATGGAATTTGCTACTTGTTCAGCATGGAGCAAGTAAGATCAAATTCAAATATGTTCGAGAAAGAAGAATGGGTGAGGTGGGGGAGGGGGAGAGGGATCAATAGTTGTGATGCATACTTTGTCGACGGCAACGTGTCGAGGAAGACCGGATCCTGAAGTCAGCGTGCATCCCTCACCAGCCCATCGCTGGCCGCGTGTATATGAGCGCTTGCGTCTGTAGTGTGTTAAAAAAAATGTGTGACACATCAACTTATACACAGATAGCCGGCCGTACCGATAATTCCCCTCATTTATAGAAGCGACGCATCACCAAAATACGTGTAACTAGGAGTGCACCAAGCGGTAAACAACTCCCAACTCACCTGCTGACAGTCATGGTCAATTTCATCTCTTCAACCCCGAGCTACCACAACCCTCACATTCAAGGGAGCATAGTAACTCTAGTGATCTCAACTCCCTGCAATGCTGGAATTACATTGTTTTGCGTATTGTGTGTGATGGGCTCACCCTGTGTTCGTGCATAGAGCTAGACATTCCATGGGCCGGGCTTCGCCGGGCCTAGCCTTTAACAAACCTAGCCCGAAATGTCTAGTGTGAGCCAGTACTAAATGTACAATGCTGTCTAGTATACGTGTTTGTAAAAGCAGTCTGATTTTATCAGGTGAAGAAGAAGGATAATATATTTTGAATGTGACTTTATTCCGGTTGATCCTTCTGTGTCCACTTGCATTTCCCTTATACTGACTATTTGTTTTTTCATAGTGTACAGTAAAAACTCAAACGCAATTTAGGTATTACTATCTCTGTACCAAAATATGAGATTCTTTTTGTAGGCTAAACTAGCCAACAAAAATGTCTTATATGTTGATACGGAGGGAGTAGAACGGACGGAGCGAAGTTTTATTTGTAAAGTACGAAAAAGAACACTAGTGAAGAGAGTTGAATTCTTCTGTTTCACATAGAAAAACATTTCGGACAGATTCATCCAAATAATTACAGTTTTCCAGAGGTAAACAAAACCTTATAATAATCAGTAAACTAGCAAAGACTGCTAAAAAAATGCAGAACATTCAAGTGGAAGTGGTGAGTGGTGACAATCCAATTTGCGGTTTCTTTGAACATTTCGTACTACTTTTGTTGTGTTTCTTTGTGGGTGTATCGCGTCTCCTCTAGTCATGGCTGAGTCACTGAAAATTGTGTGAGCGAGCAATGACCTTGCCGGAAGATGTGGACGTGCAACCGAAGATGCGCCCAGCCCGGTCAGCACCATGCAGGCTGTGACTCACTTGCATGCGGAGCACATCCTATCATTGTGTCCACCCTCTCCGCGTCAAACAAAAACCAGCCGCTTTAGCAGACTAGCTGTAGTGCCCACTCTCCAACCAAAACCATCAACCAAATTCTGAAGTCACTACAAAGAAAGGAGTTCTTATAAAATTTGCGGAGGCGAGCGTGCAACCATTTCCCACCGTGCGCGTCGGCTACTAGTATTCCTCGTTGCAGAAATAGATGTATCTAAAACTAAAATACATCTAAATACATCTATACCTGCGATAAGTAATTTCGAACGTAAAAAGTATTAGTATAGCAGTGTGTTGTGCGCCGGTCACTGTCAGCTGAGCAAGGTTACTTTGCAGACTGCAAAGATTACGTGCAGCTGCTCCACGGTTAAGCCAGGCGCTAAACAAATTGGGCGCGCAGATCTCGAGAGAGCTGACCCCAGGACGAAGCCTGCCCGCCTGCCGGCAATGCGAGTACTACTAGCGTATTCACAAAAACCACACGTACACTACACACGCTCACTCCCAAAAACTCCAGTGGAATCTTCAGGCGCGTGCAACTGTAAAGTTGCAGTCTGCAAGGTGCATCCCCCTTGGCTCGAAACCTGCTCGGCAACCCCGAGGATGAGACCAACTGGCAGCCTCTCGATTAAACAACACACATCTCATCAGGCTGGTGGTAATGGAAAGTACTCCCTCCGTTCCTAAATACTTGTCTTTCTAGGCATTTTAACAAGTGACTACATACGGAGCAAAATGAGTGAATCTACACTCTAAAATATGTCTACATACATCCGTATGTAGTAGTCATTTAAAATGTCTAGAAAAACAAGTATTTGGGAACGGAGGGAGTATCATATAGTAGTATCATGCATATGATACTAGTGTATGATACTATTTCTCTAATGCATAGTATCATATATTAGTATCATGTAGTATTTTATTTATTGACATGCATGACACAAAGTAGCATAGCATTTATTATGATACTTCATCATCTTTTTCTTCATTTAATGCTATGACACTTTATCAAAAATGCCTAGTTGACATGCATGATACTACTAATTATGATACTACCATTATGACCAGCCTCAAGTCATGATCATTTTGCCCAAAGTTTTCAGTGGACTGGATCTCCTGCGGCCGGGTGCACGCGTCGGGTTGCTTGTGGGCGCAGGGTGCGTGACAAGATTTGTAAGCGTGCCGAGCTCCCAGTGTCTCGGCTACTGCACATAAGATGCTGCCTGTAGCCGTGGCGCGCATGCACTGCACCTCCCTAAAATTCCTGTACAGGGAAGCACCGCCTAGTAGTAAAAAAAAGAAGAAATGGCATCAGTTTTTTTTGTTTTTTTACTCGGATCTTTCGCCAAAAGAAAAAGTAGAGCGAGCATTTTTTGTTCAGGGGTACTTCAGTACTTGTATTTCGTTCCCAATCGGCCCATGGTATTGGTGTCCTACTCCAAGACTACGGGCGCTAGCACACAGGTTTGGGGTGCATGAAGGGCGACGTCTCTGGAGCTACCTCTCTACGTTGCTATCGGTGGCCGCGACCAGTCCACGTCGCCCGGACATACATGCTTCCCGTCGTTTTCGCCGCCGGGCCACCCACCGCATGGCGCCATGGGTCCGTGGTCGGGGCGCGAATAAAGAAACCGAACCGCCTCAGCGCATGGGATTGCCTGGCCCTGTGTGCTCGTCCCGCCCGCGCCGAGCCTGTTTTCTCCTCGCCGGTCCGTGTTCGTCCCGGCGTAGCCATATATACCCAGACCCCAGTTTGGTTCAGCACAGCAAGCACTCAACCTCCCACTCCCGGCGCACCAACCCATGGCCGCATCGGTAGCCTGCGCCTTCTTCTTCGACGCCGAGCCGGTCGGCGAGCCCGGCGTGCACGCCCTGGACGCGTGCGCGCTCTGCACCAAGCCGCTGGCAAGGGACAGCGACATCTTCATGTACAGAGGGGACACGCCCTTCTGCAGCGACGAGTGCCGGCACGAGCAGATGCAGCTGGACGCCGCCTGCGCCAGGCAGGCGGCCAGGGCGGCCGCCCGGAGGCAGAAGCAGTTCTCTTCAGCAACGGAGTCCGGGCGTGCACGCCGGGAGTCCTGGGAGGTGTCCGTCGCGAGCTAAGCGGCGAGAGTGGCGGAGACCGTATGTACTTGAGCTAACAAGCTCTGCATGGAAGAAGCTGCCGTTGCCCTATCAGCGCGAGATCGAGGAGACTCTCCTTGGTTGAAGAAGCAAGACGCGGGCTATCGGACTCGCTTACGGCAGCGTCGGCAGGCCGCCGGTCAAGTGATTTGGGCATAAACGCAGCGGAAAGGAGCTGGACTGGATCTGAAGAAGTCAAACAACAAGATTCTCCACGCAATTAGGCGGCCCATGTGTGCCCCGAGCAGTCCCTCGGCTCTCCTTTTCTCCTGCGTCAGTGTAACTTCTGTATGATTCCGAATTTGCTTTAGGCAATAGCACTTTCACTGGGTAAACTATCAAGCGAATCGACATATAACATGTCTTTGTGCAATCTCGTTTCTGTTCACGATTCAGCGTGCTCACGGGATTTAGCAAAGCTAAAACGTTGGATGCCAAAAACTGAATTTTGTTCTAGACATGGGGTGCCAAAAACCGAATCCCCATACTAATCTGATTGCTAAACTCGGTCGACAAAAATTAAAAGAGTCTCGGTCCACTAAAGCATCGTCAAGCCAATTCCTAGAGTCTAGTTTTGGCTTTGATCGGTGAAATCAAGCGTTCACTTCAAGGAGACGAGACTTTAAAATTGCTGCCATATGTGATCAAAAAGTTGTTTGCCATAGACTTGCTCAGCTGGGGGGTTCTTCCACTCGTGCAGCTGTCTGGTTGCCCTCAAGTCTTGATGAGATTGTTAGCCTCTGTGGCCAAACCATCCATTAATATAATCTCTTTTACCCGCAAGAAAGAAAAAAAATTGCATTGCTTTTGCGTATTGTGTGGGCCAATTTATATCTTGCTTATAGCGAGATATCTCGACGAAGGTTTTACCCCCCACCTGTAGCTACTGGGCCGGTCCATTCTTCGTTTCTTTTTCTTGTTGGCTTGTTTTGATCGAATTTGCCTGTTTCGTTAGCTGGGTTACAATTGCTAGTTTTCATTTCCGATTGTTTTCTGTTTTTTCATAGTTTTTTTTTCTGCTTTTTTCTTCATCGATTATATTCATTTCATTCTCGGTTTTTAGTGTTTCTTTCTTATATTTTCTTTCTTTGTTGTTTTTCCTTTGATCTTCATCGTTTCTTTCTTGGTTCTCACTGTTTTATGAGTTATTCTTTATTTTTATTTTTTTACTTCTTGATTTTTATTGTTTTATGCTTTTCTTTCCTAGTTTCGTTGTTTCTTTCTAGGTTTTCATCGATTTTCTTTGCTTTCTTGTTTTTTTTCTCAGCTTTCTTCGTACCCATTCTTCTGCAAATTGGTTCTCTTTGATTTTTCTTTTCATTTCTGCATTTCTTTGTTTTTCTTTTGGTTTTAGTGGGTTTTCTTTGTTTTTATTAGTTTCTTTGTCGATTTTCATCCTTTTTCTTTTTTTCCTAAACACTTGTCATCTTTTTTCAGTACACGTTCGACATTTGTCGTATGTATCAGAACAATATTTTATATACATATTTAGAATTTTTAAAGACATGATTAAAATTTTTGATTTACATTTGAGGATTTGTTATATATCTAATACATCTTTTTAATAGATGTTCCACATTTTTCGAATACAATATTAACCTTTTCGAATGCCTGGTCAATGATTTTCTTGTACACATTTTCTTTTTACAAATGCTTGATAAAACTTTGTAAATACAAGATTAACATATTTTAATACATGCTAAAAAACTGTATACATTTAAAAAAAATTCAAATGCTTGATTAACATTTTTAAAATAGAAGATTAACATTTTTATTACATGGTCAATGTTTTATACACATTTAACATTTTTGAAGTATTTGATTAAAAAATGTAAAAACTTCTTTTTTTACAAATGCTTTGATTAACCTATTTTCAAATACATTATCAACTTTTTTCACAATGTATATTGTTTTTACATTTCTCATACAAACACGAGAAACATTTTATCCAGACATATTTAACATTTTTCTAACAATTAGTTCACAATTTTTCAAATGTTAAGTGTTTTTTGTAAATATTTATGTAGAATACTTGTAAGTATAAACAAAGCTAAAAAATAACGTGAAAATAAAAAACAAATAAACGAGGCTGTGGCCTCCAGCGCACCTAGGCCGACCCATCTCACGCTCCCCTTTACACAAGGCTTCCCTACATCTCGCTATAAGCGAGACATAGGGGTGATCCCACTATGTGTTCATGCATAGAGCTAGACGTTCCACGGACCGGGCTTCTTCGGGCCTAGCCTTTTACAAACTAGGACAAATTTGTCTAGTGTGAGCCAATCTTAAATGTACAATAGTGTTAGTAGGAGTTTGTAAAATTACCTCAGGGAAAAGAGGTGTTTGTAAAAGCAAATTTGATTTCGCCTCCCTCTGCCTACTGTTCCGGTGACTGGTGGCGGGGAGTTGAATCACGATGCCACAGCTCCGGTTAGTAGTTTAGATTAGTGTTTTTAGTCCTTCCAGGTGCGGCGGTCGGGCTTCTAGCGCCGCTTCTTCTTGAAGTTTGTCTCCCGAGCTTGTAAGTGCATCTAGTGTCACCCCTAGTTGGTTTTGGAGTATTGACGACAAACCTAGTTGAGGGACTAATGTGTTTGTGAGAATTGCAGGATAACACAGGTAGAAATCCCTCATTGATTCAGTTTTCTTACCGGAGATGACCCCTAAAAATGTATGAAGACTGAAGTCAAAAGTGGTATGTGAAGACATTCACATTGAAGACTATGACAAGAGAAGACATCGCGTGAATACTATGGAGCGCGAAGACTTAGTTGTTTCGTCGTTCTTTTTCTTCTTTGTTGAGTCATAGGAACCACCGTACTGTTAAGTGGGGTCCAAGTGAACCAGTCAGAATGACTGAAGTGATGCTTAAGCAAAATTCTATGTCTTCGAGCGAAGACAATGAGAGCAAATCTTATCCAGAGCTGGATAAGTCAGCTTTGCTTGTAGCTCAAGTAAAGTTGCCGTGTGTGTTTGAAATCTGACCGTTGGAACACGTGTCAGTTCCTTAGTGACCCAGGGTCATTTCGGACAAATCAGGTCGGGTTGCCTAGTGGCTATAAATAGCCCACCCCCTACACCATAAATTTGTTGGCTGCTCAGAGTTAGTGCACGGCTTTTGTCGTTGAGAGCAACCCATCTCGAAGCTTTTGAGAGAGAAATCCTTGCGAGGATAAAGCCCTAAATACCCAGAGCCAAAGAGTGTTAGGCATCACTTAAGTCTTCCTGTCTGTGTGATCTGAAGACTTATTACACTTGAGGATTGTGAATCCTCCAGCCGGTTAGGCGTCGCGTTCTGAGCATCCAAGAGTCATTGTGGATCGCCGGTGAACGAAGTCTGTGAAGGTTTGGAAGTCTACCTTGAAGACTTACCAGAGTAATTGGGCGAGGACTGGGTGCCCTTAGCTCAAGGGGAATAAGTTGAAGACACGGTCTTCTGAGTTGAATCTCAGCCTCCCTAACCAGACGTACAGTTGTCACAGCAACTGGAACTGGTCCAACAAATCATTATCTTCAACGAGCCACTGGTTCTATCCTTCCCATCTCTTTATTTACAGATTGGTCCTTGTGAAGTCATTGCCTATTTGCATTATCTATTTGTCTTCACTGTGTGACTGCTTGTTCTGATTGGCTTCGTACTATCTTCCATCCTGATCTATACTGCATAGCTGCTATTAGTCATTGTGCTTTCATTTCATTTAATACTTGACTATAGCTTGCTTAGTGTAGTCTACCTTCCACTGCATGGTAATAGGTTTATTTCTATCGTTTGTCTTCGAAACCTTCATGTTTTGAAGACTTTCATAAAAATCGCCTATTCACCCCTCTCTAGTCGATCACTAGCACTTTTAATTGGTATCAGAGCAAGGTACTCCCTTGTTCTGTGTGATTCGGTTTAACCACCTGGAGTTTTAGCTATGTCGACTGCAGGGATAATCAAAGTCTTCGCTGCGTGCCCAGTCATGGAACTGAATATCCCTACTGGAAGAATAAGATGCGCATGCATCTGGAAGCCATTGATGTCGACCTCTGGTATGTCGTCAAGAATGGCGTCCCCAAGGCTGGTGAAGGTGTCACCGCTGCTGATGTCAAGAAGTCGTTCAACTGGATTTCACTGACAAGAACATCATCTGTGGTCATCTGACCAAAGGACAGTATGGTCGTGTGAGTGCTCTGGAAACATCCAAGCTAGTCTGGGACTGGCTCTCCAAAGTCAACGAAGGCGTCTCAACCCAGAGAGATCAAAGAATCAGTGTCCTTCGCAACCTCTTCAACCGCTTCAAGAGAAACGACAATGAGAATGTTCAGCTCACGTTTGATCGACTCACTAACATCACAAATGAGTTTCAAGCTCTCGGCGCTACTAAGATCACCAAGCATGAAGTCATCAAGACACTCCTGAGATCACTTGACAGCTCGTTTGACACCCTAGCCCTGATGATTCAAGAACGCCCTGACTTCAAGACACTCGATCCGTCTGACATACTTGAAAGGCTCAACACACATGAGTTTCAGCTTTCTGAGAAAAGAGACATCTACGGTCCCAACTATGGTCGAACTCGTGCTTTGAAGGCAAAAGCTGTTTCCTCATCTGAAGAAGAATCTGATTGTAGTTTTGATGATCCTGAAGACATTGGAAAGGAGCTTGCTATGCTTGTGAAGAAGTTCCAGAAATTCATCAAGAAGAAAGGCTTCAGAAAGTCCTCACGATCCAGCTTAAGGAATGATGAAGTTTCTGCTCATGACTACAAGAAGAGAACATGCCACAAGTGCAAGAAACCAGGTCACTAAATCTTTGAGTGTCCGCAGTGGGACAATGAGAACAACAACAAGAAGAAGAGCAAGGAATATGATTCTGACGACAAGAAGAAGAAGAAATACTCAAAGTCTTCTTCCAAGTCTTCATCAAAGTCTTCTTCACACAAGAAGAGCTCATCTGGCAAGGCTCGTTAGTTTGTTGGCAAGGAAATGGATTCAGAGGAGGAGTCTACTTCTGAGGAGGCGGAGGTGGAGTCTGAGGAGGAGTCCGATTCTGGCGTTGCAAGTCTGGCTACAGCCTACGTTGCCAAGTCCATCTTCAACACTGAAGACAATGACTTCATCACCGATGCCGATGCCAATGACAAGGACAACTCCGCTCCCACCTACTGCTTCATGGCACGCGGTGCCAAGGTAAACTCATGCACTACTCACTATCAAACATCCAGTGAAGATGACTCTGATTGTGGTTCCAAACCCAGCTACAAAACACTTGCTAAAATTGCAACCAAACAACAGAAAGCTATGGAACATATTCAAAAACTGTTAGACAAAAGCGATGACCTTTTAGACGCTGAAATGACTCGATCTTAGTCCTTAATTGAAGACATAAAAAATCTTCATGTTAAGTATGAGGAACTTGAAAGTCGTCATGAAACGCTCTCAACAACTCATGAAAAGCTTTCCTATGATTATCTTCAAAGGAAGCAAGATCTTGAGAAATTGAGAGCGGCTCATGAAGATCTTCAAAAGGAAAACGAGTCACTTCGCGCCAAACAGATCAGTTCCGCTCAGGAAGTATTTGAACCACCATGTCTTAAATGCATTGAGCGTGACAACGCTACTTCTGTTGCTGGATGTTCTACTGCTTCTACTGTTGCAATATCTTCAACTGTTGATGTGGTAACTAACCCCTCTGCTGAGGATGCCACTGCTATTGCTGATGAAAATGCTAGGTTGAAGACATTGCTTGAAACAGGGATGTACAAAAGTCTCAAAGGGCATCAGACACTATGTGATGTCCTCAAAAGGCAGATCCTGAACCGAAACCCTAGGAAAGAGGGTGTTGGGTTCGAAAGGAAAATGAATGCTGATGGCTCTTACTGGAAACCTGAGCAGTACCCCAGAACCACATGGGTTGCTGCAAAGGAACCTTCAGTGGATCCATCCACCCTATCTAACTTCACTTGTGCTAATCCCATTGTTATTGATGAATCCTTTGATGCAAACTATAAAATGTTTAAGAATCATAATGGTGAAGTGTTTGCCAGGTATATTGGTACTAACTACAGGAATGGGCCACCTATGAAGAAAGTCTGGGTGCCGAAAAAGTGTCTGGAAAATCTTTCCGTGTATGTCGTCTTGACACCACAAGTGAAGAAGACAAACCCCAGACCGCGGGCTTCATATGGTCCAAAGGCTTCATGCAGACAGAGGACTCACCTGAGTCGCACTAACGGAAATGTTTTGCAGGGAAACCATACTCAGGCCTATGAATATGAGCGCGTTTCATCAAACCGCCATGTTCATAAGACCAAGAACTACTCTGCTTATTCTTATGAGTACTATTGTCCACCTGCAAGACTATTTTCTAGGGCTCCAAAGCCAAAGTTCTCTGATGCTGCACTTAGACTCATTGCTTCGAAGCCACCCTTGAAGATGTGGGTGGCTAAGAAAGCTCAACTCTCTTTTGCAGGGAAGGGTCTCCAGCCGAAAATTAAATGCGTCTGAAGCTATTGCTGGGGACCTTAAAAATCTTGTAGGGCACAAGATCAAATGCTCAAATGGTCTTATTATGTATTTTGTTCCTGAGTCGCTTGCTACTTGCCCTATCTGTCCTAACCTCGATCTAAGCTTTCATAATCCACTTGCTCGTCAAATGTTTATGCTTCACAATTCTCTTCGTGAAGCCTATCCCCCTAACTGCACTGTAGGGTATGACACCAGCTGCTTCAGAATGGATTATTGACAGTGGATGTACTAATCACATGACTGGCAAGCGAAGTCTTCTCATGGACTCAACCTTACGTCCATCTGACAAGAGTCACATCACATTTGCTGATACTGGTAAAAGTAAGGTATTGGGTCTAGGTAGAGTTGCAATATCAAGGGATCAGCACATGGATAAAGTGATGCTTGTTGAATCCCTTGGTTTCAACTTAATGTCTGTCTCAATGCTTTGCAATTTGAATATGATTGTGATGTTTGGAGAATATCGTTGCCTTGGTCTAATGGAATCTGACAAGTCTCTAGTCTTTGAAGGGTATCGGAAAGATGATTTGTACATGGTAGATTTCTCAGTAGGACCACAGCTTGCCGTATGTCTTCTTGCGAAAGCTTCAGAATGCTGGCTCTGGCATCGGAGGCTAGGGCATGCTGGCATGAGGAATTTGCACACTCTTGCAAAGAAGAAGCATATCATAGGCATCGAGGGCGTCAAGTTCAAGAAGGATCACTTATGCAGTGCCTGCGAAGCTGGAAATATGACGAGGGCCAAGCATCCCTCGAAGACAATCATGACAACGACTCAACCCTTCGAACTGCTACACATGGACCTCTTCGGTCCCATTCACTACTCAACTCTTACTACTACTGCTTGTCTCTATGGCTTCGTCATTATTGATGATTATTCAAGATATACATGGGTGCATATAATCCTCTACAAGAGTGAAGTGCAGGATGTATTCAGACGCTTCGCCAATCGAGCCATGAACAACTATGGCGTCAAGATCAAGCACATCAGAAGTGACAATGGCACTGAATTCAAGAACACCGGCCTCGACACTTATTTTGATACTTTGGGCATCACTCATGAGTTCTCAGCTCCGTACACGCCGCAGCAGAATGGCATCATGGAACGCACAAATAGAACACTCATTGAGATGGCCCGAACGATGCTCGATGAATACAAGACTCCAAGAAAGTTCTGGCCCGAAGCCATTGATACTGCATGCCATGTCATCAACCGTGTTTATCTTCACAAGCTTCTGAACAAAACATCCTATGAGCTCCTCACTGGTAAGAAGCCAAATGTCAGTTACTTCAGAGTATTTGGTGCCAGGTGCTGGATCAAGGATCCACATCACACTTCAAAATTTGCACCGAAAGCACATGAAGGTTTTATGCTTGGTTACGGAAAGGATTCGGACTCCTATAGAGTCTTTAACCTCTTTCACTATAAAGTGGTTGAAACTGTGGATGTGCGGTTCGATGAGACTAACGGCTCGCAAAGAGAGCACCTGCCAAATGTGCTAGATGAAGTTCCATCTAGTGAATCTATCAAGCTTATGGGAACTGGAGAAATCATACCGTCTGAAGCACAACCCGAAGAGGAACTCATCATCTCTGCACCTGATCAACCTGAAGACAATACTCAGCCTGAAGACAATCCTTCTAACGATGACAATGATCAGCAAGAGCAAAATCTTCGTCCCGTTCATCCTCGTGTTGCAAATGAACTAAAGATCGAGAAAATAATTGATAGCATCAATGCACCTGGTCCACTCACTCGTTCAAGGGAAACCCAACTAGCAAATTTCTGTGGGCACTTCGCATTCGTCTCAATATCTGAACCCAAGAAAGTTGATGAAGCCTTCATGGAACCTGAATGGATTCAAGCTATGTAAGAAGAGCTTCAACAGTTTGAGCTGAATAATGTATGGGAACTGGTCAAGCGTCCTGATCCTCGTAAGCACAGTATCATAGGCACTAAATGGATATATCGCAACAAGCAAGATGAGCATGGTCAAGTTGTCAGAAACAAGGCTCGTCTCGTTGCTCAAGGATACACTCAAGTTGAAGGAATTGACTTCGATGAAACATTTGCTCCCGTGGCTAGGCTTGAAGCTATACGCATGCTGCTGGCCTATGCAAATCATCATAACATTCTTATGTATCAAATGGATGTGAAGAGTGCCTTTCTCAATGGCAAGATTGAAGAAGAAGTGTATCTTGCACAACCGCCTGGCTTTGAAGATCCAAAACATCCTGACATGGTTTACAAGCTCAACAAGGCACTGTATGGCCTCAAACAAGCCCCTCGTGCTTGGTATGACACACTCAAGGACTTCCTGAAGAGCAAAGGTTTCAAACCTGGTTCCCTGGATCCCACGCTCTTCACGAAGACATATGATGGTGAACTATTTGTGTGCCAAATATATGTGGATGACATTATCTTCGGCTGCACTAATCAGAAATACAGTGATGAGTTTGGATACATGATGCAAGAGAAACATCAGATGTCCATGATGGGTGAGCTGAAGTTCTTCCTTGGTCTTCAAATACGACAGCAACGCAACGACATCTTCATATCTCAAGAGAAATACCTCAAGGATTGCCTGAAGAAGTTTGGAATGCAAGACTGCAAAGGTTACACGACGCCAATGCCTACCAAGAGTCATCTAGATTCTGACGCCAATGGTAAAGAGTTCGATCAAAAGGTTTACCGCTCCATGATTGGTTCTTTGCTTTATTTATGTGCATCTAGGCCAGATATCATGCTTAGTGTTTGCATGTGTGCCCGATTCCAAGCGGCACCAAAGGAATCACATCACTTAGCTGTGAAGCGAATTCTTCGATATTTGGCTCACACCCCAACACTAGTATTATGGTATCCAAAGGGCTCAGAGTTTGATCTAGTTGGATTCTCGGATGCTGATTATGCTGGTGACAAGGTGGATTGCAAGTCTACATCAGGCACATGTCACTTTCTGGGACGATCACTTGTATGTTGGTCTTCAAAGAAGTAGAACTGTGTATCTCTCTTCACTGCTGAATCTGAATACATTCACTACAAAAAAAAGACACATCCGTGACATTCTGGGCCGAACGAAATTTTTTCTGTCATACATATGACACTTCTATGACGATAATTGTGACAAAACCGAGCATCATCATAGATGTGGTGGGCTCCTACTTCTATGACAAAAAATCATGACAGAAAATGGGCTTTTCGTTCTAGGCGGGCCGGAGATGCAGCTGCATGACATTCTTTGGGCCGTCCATGATGGAAAAAATCGTGGTAGAAGCGAGGGGTGGGGGATTTCGGGGAGTTCCCGGTTACGGTGGGAGGTCGGGGGCCGAGCGATGCGCATTTCTGTCGTACACGTACGCGCGTGTGTGCGAGGCGTTGGCTTATACTGAACCCAAGCGAGGCGTTGGGCTCTAACTGAACCCGAGCGATTGCACTGCAGGCTACGCGTTACTGAACCCGAGCGATCGATCGATGGCTGTTAACTGAACCCGATCGAGCGATTTCTTCGCTACTGCTGCTAACTGAAGCCGATCGATGGGATAAACAGTGAGCGTTGCGCGGGGGGGGGGGGGGTTGGATGAACAGTGAGTGGTGGCGTTGCCTCCGGATGAACAGGACCCTGTGGTGTGGTTGAGGGCTGGATGAACAGTAGACGGTGGAGGGGTGGTTGAACAGGACCCCGTGGTGTGGAGGGCTGGATGAACAGTAGACGGTTGAGGGGTGGTTGAACAGTAGCCGGTGAGTAGCGCGCGGTGGAGGCTGGATGAACAGGAGCCCGTGGATGAACAGTCGCAGGTGGAGGCTGGAGGAGGTCGACGGTGGATGAACAGTAGCTCATAGAGGCTGGAGGGGGTCGACGGTGGAGATGAACAATATCCCGTGGAGTCCCGTTTTGCGGTACGCCACACCCCTCCCAATGAACAGGACCCCCGTTTCGACCGTAGCGCTCCAACACAAGTCCGTTTCCTCCGTTTTGTGGTACGCCACACCTCTCCCGATCAACAGGACCCCTGTTTCGATCATAGGAGGTCCGTTTCCTCCGTTTGCGGTACGCCAGACCCCTCCTGCTGAACAAGATCCCGTTTCGAACGTGGTCGGTCGAACACAAGGCCGTTTCCTCCGTTCTACGATACGCCAGGCCTCGTTTCCGTCGCCTGTTCTGTCCAAGCCCTTCCGATGAACACGACGCATTTCGTTGCCTCCCGATGAACACGACGCATTCCGTTGCCTCCCCATGAACACGACGACGACATTGTTTCTCCGTTCCGACCCAGCCATGTACACGAGCCCTATCCGTACATGTGCGCGAGTAGGCGTTTGAGACCCCGCCTGTATGTACACATACATGGCCGTATTTTCTTTCTTGCACCCTGGCCGCTGTACGTACGTGTACATGCTACGTGCGCGCCTCTACTACGACACGGGCCCTATACATACACGTTTGCGACCAGAATGACAACGCTACGTACGCTTCGACCAGGTGGGTCCCGACTGTCAGGCACTTCCTTGCGTGCGAAGATGTAGCTGGTGGGTCCCAACAGTCAGGGGGGCGAATCGTTTTGTTTTTTTGCCCGGACGCACTTCCTTGCGTGCGAAGGTGTAGCTGGTGGGTCCCAGCAGTCAGGGGGGAAACGTTTTTTTTTTTGCGAAATACGGTGGCCCGTCCGGTGGGTCCCCGCTGTCAGGTGGAGGAATAATTATTTTGCACGTAATAAGGAGGCACTTCCTTGCTGCAGCCGTGGACCCAGCTGTCAGCCTCTCCACGTACAGTCCACGTCCGATGGAAGTCGTTCCTTGACCACGTTGACCACGCCGCGCCGAGAGCACAAGTGCGGTGGACGACGGCGAGGCCTAGGAAGGGGACGACAGGGAGCCGGGGAAGACGCGACAGTGGAAGCCCACGTGGAGAGGAGTACGAGGGTTCACTGGTTTGGCTGCGGTGAGAGGCTGCCGTCGCCGCAGGGCCTGGCCAGCGGTGGGAATAGTAGGGGGCGGTAAGGTCTCCGTGGCAGCACAGCCGGCCACGGGAGGCAGGAGCATGCGGCACGACCGGCGCTGCTTTGGGCGGCTGGAGCAAGAAGACCAGAGGTTGAAGAAGCACTACGGCCGTTGGATGGACATCGTACGGTCACTGGAGCTAGAATCGTTCATATTGACTAAAGTTGACAAAGGCCCCTATCCTAGTTAACTTAGTAGGCCCACAAGTCAGCCTCCCACCATGGTGGGTCCCAGCTAGCAGGGGGAGTATTCATTTTTTTGTGCGTAATAAGGAGGCACTTCCGGTGGGTCCGAGCTGACAGCGGGGGGGGGGGGGGGACGATTTTTTCCCGAAATACGCTGGCCCGTCCGGTGGGTCCGAGCAGTCAGGGGAGAAACGTTTTTTTCGTGAAATAAGGTGGCCCGTCCGGTGGGTCCCTGCTGTAAGGTGGAGGAATAATTATTTTGCGTGTAATAAGGAGGCACTTCTTTGCGGCCGCCTAGACCCAGCTGTCAGCCTCTCCACATACAGTACTCTTCCGATGGAAGTCGGTCGTTGACCATGTTGACCACACCGCGCCGAGAGCACCAGGGCGGTGGTCTGGACAACGGCGAGGCCTAGGAAGGGGACGACGCGGAGCCGGGGAAGACGCAGTAGTGGAAGCCCGCGCGAAGAGGAGTACGAGGGTTCACTGGTTCGGCTGCGGTGTGAGGCTGCCGTCGCCGCAGAATAACAGGGGGTGTGGGTGAGTGGAGGGATGGCCTGGCTAGCGGTGGGAGTAGTATGGGGGCGGTGAGGCCTCCGCGGCAGCACAGCCGGCCACGGGAGGCAGGAGCAGGCGGCACAACCTGCGCTGCTTTGGGTGGCTGACCAAGAAGACCAGAGGTTGAAGAAGCACTACGGTCGTTGGATGGACATTGTACGGTCACTGAAGCTAGAAACGTTTATTATTGACTAAGTTGACAAAGCCCTTGGTACGCTCCAACTTAGTAGGCCCACAGGTCAGCCTCCGAAACGGTGCGCCCCAGATGTCAGGGGGAGGAATCATTTTTTGGGCGGCCGAAGCTAAGAATATCCGAGATTGAAGAAGAAGCACGACATCCGTTGGATAGACATCCAACGGCCACTGCTGCTAGAACCGTGTGTTGACTATAATAAGTTGGGAAAGCCTTGCATATGCGTCAACTTATTTTTTTAGGGGACGCGTCACTTAGTAGGCCCACAAGTGTGTGGCAGAGAACTTATAGCCCATTTGCGTTTTGTAAGAATGTACATCCCATTTTGGAATTCTAATGGAATTTACAACAAACCATTTACAGTTTGTTAAAAGTACATCCCATTTTCTAGCTAGGACAATGATTAATAATTTCAACCAACCGTTGAAGACAGAATTCAATAAAATTTCCCACATTTTGATGGGCTCCAAAATATTTTTATCCCGAAATTTCTAGTCAGATTAAATATAAATTTGCATTACGTAAAAATCCAACAAAACATTGCGCGCGCAACAATGAAAATTTAAGATTTTCAAAATCCATAAATAATATTTTATAAACTAATTTTGTGTTTGGTGCATTTTTTATAGTTACTGCCCAGTTTTTATAATTACATCCCATTTATTATTTTTAAAGCCCATTTTCCTGTTAAGCCTAATGCATCCCTCCTAGGAAAGAGTTGCAGCCCAGCGTAACAAGTTGACCTTGCCTGGGTATTCCTCAAAAAGACGTATAGCTGGGCTAGCCATTTTCATCTTGAAAAAATTAGTATCTGGGCTGGATATCTGGCCTGGGCTAGACGGGCCACAACCCACCCAGTTAATACCCTGCTCTCCTCTGAACAACAACGAAATCATCGCCAAGAAAAACTCTGCAGTGCTCACGCCTCAAAAACACAAATACTGCTCGAGCTGCTTGGTCCCAGCTGTCGGCCGCACCTTGTGCAATTCTCTCGTTTATATTTACTACATAGGTTGACAATGGTGTGGGACCGTGATGTCATGAAACCAGGAGAAAGCAAAAAAAAATATAGTTGTACATAATAAGGAGGCACTTGCGTACATACGGCTACGGCCCTAGTGGGTCCCTAATGTCATCCAGTCAAAATAAAGTTATCTCCTGAATCCTCATGTTCGTTGACGATGTTAAGAATGCTCGGCGCCACAGCGAGCGCAACAACTCAAAGGGCAATGGAGAGGGCCTCGCGGGCCCTACGGATGGTCTGATACAGCGCCCGCTACTCATTCGGGAAGCCAGGATCATCGGACACCTATGAGCACCTTCGAGAAACTGAGATGGCATGAAACGGTAAGGCCGTGCTTGGGAGCTCTGGTTTATTTCAAATCTGTATTAACATACAAGTGTAATTTACTCGTCATCGAAAACAACGCGTAAAATACAGGCGTAATGAAACCGAGGGCCCGAGGTCTGTAAGTAAAACCGGCGGGTTACGCGTGTAATTTGAGAGACCAGTGTATATTTTACGAGCACTGCTATATGGAC
Organism: Triticum urartu; assembly: GCF_056163025.1. Classification (NCBI taxonomy): domain Eukaryota; kingdom Viridiplantae; phylum Streptophyta; class Magnoliopsida; order Poales; family Poaceae; genus Triticum; species Triticum urartu. Next base: position 680,123,204 of record NC_141874.1, read on the forward strand.
GACATTACTAGACGATACATGCACGACGTGCGTATCATGCCATCCATGGGCAAGGCTGAAACAGCTGCTAACAGCTGGATTAGCAATCGTTCGAGTGTCGTTCAGCGCTTTTATCGTGTGTCAAGTACTTCCGATATTTTACTAGTAGAAATCGACCAACCAAGCGCCTTCGCCCGAGACCATCTGTTTTAATTTACAAGCGGTTTTGGTTGGAAAACGATGATCCAATAACGGCCTAATATCATGAGTTGGTCGGAAGATCATATGGTTTCACGTCTAACCTACCCGACTTGTCGTATAGGCTATGAATGAAACATCAGACGATGAACTTCTTAAGCACGGAAACAACATAAGAGGATGATATTCTTAACAAGCAAATCACTAGCATTAGATCGACATGCAAAACAATACGAAGCATTATTCTCAGGAGGCATGGGGAACAGCTCGTGATGCCGCATGCCACAACATTCCAAGCTCAACTTTGCAATCAAACACAAGGCCTGGCATTACATAGACAATATTCAGAACAAACTCTTAACACAGGAATATCTCAGCAGAGTAACTATTTACTTCTAAACTGAACACAGGAATAGGAAAAAACACTCGACGCTGCTCACAGCAAGGGCGTCCCACTCAAAAATATCAAATGCATGTCTTCTGGCTAACATCAATGAGCAAATTTTGACAAGGTTTTCCAATTCCAATATATTAAACTAACGTATTCTTGCTAACATCAATGATTAAACTTTTACAAGCTTTTCCCATTCAAAATATGTAATGCCTATGATCGTGGAGTCATGTCGTAGCTTTAATACTTGTTTGGGCACTTTTTGCCCAGGGCACTCCACGTATTGTTAAATTGCCAATGGTCTCTGCAGACTAGTCATGTCACCGGTGTCTAATAATACTCTATAAAGCTTCTCGGTCATTCCTTCTGTAATGTAGCGCAAACAGTGACTGCTTCTTTCTGCAAAGTGGAACGACCAACTAGACCTAGTAATGCAGCAGTTTGCCTTACACGTTGGCTCCTTTTGTGCAGTTCAACTAAAATCGAAGTCGGAATAAAACCGAGCTTTAATTTTGATATCCCTGTAAGCAACAATAGGTATAAGGGAAACAATTACTAAGAAATAACGGTTGATGACTTGTACTCCCAGAAGAAAAGCATCTACTGATCTACTTTATCTTAATGGGAAACAAAGCAGGAGAGTAGCAATTCTCCATCAGTGTGATTCATTCATATTGACTGAGACATTATCTTAACAATGCCTTGTTTCAACATGTATAAAGAACGACAAAGCTTATAAAGGGGTGATGCTGAATTTGTTGTAACAAAGCAACAAGCATCATGTCTGGGTTGGTCCCATTTTTGTTCACTACTTAATGGGAAAAGACAGAAATACAATAGCTTCAATTCATCATTTATTTAAAACAGTACCAATACAAGTAGCACAACATCTCAAAACACACTGCACGACCATGTGGATGAAGGCAAGTACCAACCTGTCATGACGCACACAAGATCACATACGAATCTGCCAACACGAATAGGAAATCCAATCTCGTTTTGTGCAGTTGCACTGAAATCAAGCAAAGTGTTTCGCGTAGCAAAGCAAAATTTCACAATAACAACAAGTTGAATAGATATCCCTGTATAAACAGAGGCAAAAAAGGAATCAATTACTGTCTAATAAAGGAGGATGAAACATGCGGCCACAAAAATGGTAATCCCGCCAATCCCTAACAAGTGTTGCAGTTTTGAAATAAGATTCAGTAGTTAATTCTAAGAGTGGCATCAATTACTGGCTTATAAAGGGGGTGATGCTGAATTTGTTGTAACAAAGCAACAAGCATCATGTCTGGGTTGGTCCCATTTTTGTTCACTACTTAATGGGAAAACACAGCAATACAATAGCTTCAATTCATCATTTATTTAAAACAGTACCAATACAAGTAGCACAGCATCTGAAAGCACACTGCACAATCATGTGGATGAAGGCATGTACTAACCTTTCCCGAGACGACCAACATAAAATACGAATCTACCAACACGAATAGGAAATCCAATCAAGTTTTGTGCAGTTGCAAAAGTTTTCTATAGCAACAAGTTGAATAGATATCCCTGTTTTAAGAGGCAAAAAAGAAAACAATTACTGGCCAATAAAGGAGGATGAAACATGCGGCCACAAAAAGAAGCATCTACCTTATCTTGATGGAAAACAAAGTATAAGACAGCGGCATTTCTAAAACAGTTGCATTGATTCATATTAACAGAGAAATTCTTTTAAAACAGATCAGTAGTTAATTCTGAGATTAACAACAGCAAAATAGCTGCATGGGACATGCCAGCACCATGTGCGTCCACACGTATAAATGGGTGATGCAGAGTATGTAGCCAAGCGACATATATGCGCTGGCCCCATATTTGTTGTCTTTGAACCTTCTTCCTATGTGAGGGCAGCAAATCTAGTCATGCACAAACTACCCGACCCCCCAGTTTCTTTCCCTTTTCAACAAAGAGATCGGTTCCTTACAGATGTGTGTACTGGGTTACCCCCTTTTTCCCTTTTCGACCTACAAAGCGGCTGGATAGCCAGTCTATACTACTTTCCGCCCCTCCTTTCCTCATTGAACCACGTCCTAGATTCTTGCTCCAGCCCACCGCACCCTTCATTCCTCTTTGAACCAAGACCTAGATTCGACTACAGATCGAAAAAGATCCACATGCAGCTAGAGCAACGACGGTTTCAAAGAAACTTATACCTTAGGGTCGTCGTGGTGTGGCAAGGCGTGCGGCGGGAGGCCGGATCTGCCCACACTAAGTACGGCAGCGAGGAAGAAGGGGTCGGTGGCCCTCCCGCACAAGCGCTGGGTGAAAGAGAACAGCACAGCCGACAGTGGATTGCCTCCCTCGCTGAAGGCGATAGAGTGAACGCTGCACCTCCTCCCCTTCCCGCTGCGATGGGATACAGACGCCTCCTTCACCAGCTGTGAGGGGGGAGAGAGAGACAAGAGGCCAATGCAGTCTTGTTTAGATCTGGTGAAGAGAGGGTGAGAGACTGTGAATATAGCAAACCCTAGCAAATGTATCTAGACTCATTTTAGTGCTAGATACCTCCGTATCTAGACAAATCTAAGACAAGTAATTCGGAACGGAGGGAGTAACATATATGTAGTGCGGCAAGCGTGTGGAGAGTGCAAACCCTAGCGAACAAGCGCTGAGGCTCCCGCTTATATATATATATATATACTACTGTAGTACGAACTGAGCTCCGATGCCTTCACTGCACCTGCTTTTGGCTGTATGACAGGTGAGCTAGCCACATTTTGGGCCCACCTGTCATAAAACCCTAGCGAAAATTGCACCAACGTGAAAGACGACTGCGTCTCCAACGCAACTAAGGTGAACTGACGAAGGATATCATCTTTGTGCGTAACAAGCAAAGAGCACTGATGGAAGACAACTTGTTTTTCGTCGAAAATCGATCAGCTTCACCAGCCGACGCAACCATGAGGCGTAACCATGAGCATCGATAGGTCATTGTGGTGATGCATCATCCATTTGGCATCAAGTTTGGGTGAGGTACCTAAGAAGTTCGACAAATCCTCACTGTGGTCTGTTTCTTCTCAGTAATCAAGCTCGAGGAAGGAAGAACCACGTGGCAGAGGACAGTGAGGCCACTAAAATTGAGGAAGACATGCCCGGGTATGGAGACACGCATCGCTGTTTCCAAAAATATAAAAAAGGGTTAGCAACGACATCTCAATTGTCAATAAGAATTAATGAAAAGTACACCAATAAACAGAAGCATCATAATTATCTTGATGGGAACTAAACCAGGATACCCGAGAAAAAAGCATTTCTTCATTTAACCAGTGATAGTACTACCACCATATGGACAATGACCACACAACCACCATGTACTTTTTGTCGAAACAACATGTATACCTCCACCGAGGCATAAATCAGGACAACTTTTTGAGTGGCATTTCCTCTATAATAGTACTAGTAGGTGATGTTGGACCAGCCAACGAAGCCTAGCTACTGTGCATGGGGAGCTGGGGAGTAGTCGCATAGAAGAAAACCCGCACGCAGCGACCTGGGAAGCTAGACCAGTACAAGAAGTTATACCTCAGGTGGGCGAGATGTCGTTTAGGCGGGCGAGCGGGATCTGCCCACACGACGGCAGCGAACAAGGGCGCGGAGGATGTTCGTCCGCGCCAGCGCCGGCTCCGAGAGGACGGTGCGCATCAGCTTCCTCCATCGCCGACGGCGACAATGTCAACGCTGCACCTCCTCACGTCCCGTAGCGGACGGGATTCAGCCAGATCTGTGACCACCGGTGAGGAGAGAGATAGAGTGGACACTGTCATCTTGTTTTGATATGGAGAGGGTGAGAGAGCGAGACGCGAGAAACTCTATCAAACAAGAGGCTATAATGGAGAAAAAAAATCTCTCCATAGCAGTGATTTTAAATAGAATACGTGCGTTCACGGAAAAAAGAAACGAAAACTGGCGGACAATTTTTTAAGGGTCTGTCTAGGACACATCTAGATGTGACATAGTTATGTCACATATAAGTTTATGTCCACTCTGTTTGTGGTCTTTTCCTAGTTTTTTTTGTTTCTTGTTGCTACATTATATACTTGTGGGAGCTTAGATGTGATATCCTTAAATAACATCTAGATGTGAATTAGACAAACTGATTTTCTAACGTATCAAGAAAGAAAACTCGATCAAAAACACGCCCCCGCTTCCAGGTCGCGAGAGTCGTCGCGCACACACACATAGACATAGACATGCATATCCATGTTTACGTAAAATTCCATTTCCATCTCCATCTCCAATCATATTTGTCCAACTGACACATTATTTATGTTGTTAATTATATACGCAGCAATATTAACGTACAACATCTCTTGTTTGCGCACGTCCGGACCGCTACCACGGCCGGTCCTGACCAACCCGAACCCTCTTCATCACCCGCGCGTGCTTCCTGCCCGAAATGGTCAGTGCCGCATTCATGCCTGGGCAGAGCGGACGCGACCTCTCACTGGCGCCGTCATTGATTACGGCGCGCCGGCCGAGAGAGCGTCGCCCGCGCCGCTTCCGGGTGCACGTGGCTGCTCCGCGTTCAAAGGTCGCAATAGCCGGCTACAACATGCACGATCTCTTCCAGTAGTAAGTTCTTGGGAGTCTGTGCTACAGCTAGCTGTCCTCCCCGAACTCGTCAATCTCTTCCAGTAGTGCTAGTACTCCATGGAGCGATCTATCGACAAGCAGGCGGGAAATTTATGGTATACTACTCGGTTTGCGGTGAGTGGCATGCCGAGTGACCGTGTGGGGTCGAGCCGTGGAGGAGGGTGAGACACGGACATGACAGACGTTATTTAAACGTTGGTTTTGCTCGATGGCGCGATCCAACGAAACGAAACATTGGTTTCTCTCCGTTTCCATTTTTTCTCCGGAAAAACGGAAACTTTCCCACTCCATTTTCATTCCTATTCCAAGGTTGTCCCGTTACAACATTCCATCAAATATAAAGGAAAACTAACACGCATGCTGATGCATCTCAATGATTCACAAATCATAGCCAATATTTACTTCACAACTAAAGAAAAAAGTTGTGAGAGCGTGTACGATAGAAAAACTATTGATGGGGTCACTACGACTTAAACCCTAAACCCTAAAGATGATTTAATTTCCTAGCCAGGTAGAACCTGCCGAAGGAAAGATGGCTGGCACCCTCGGATCATACGATGCTTTTGTGCAGTTCCACTAAAATTGGCCTGAGCATCCCTGATGGCAAAGATATTGAAGAAGTGTGATTAGAATAATAGTACTGGCACTAGTTCATGAGACATAAACTCATCACAAGTAGAAGCCGGTAGAAGTAGAGAAAGATCGACATGGAGATGGAGCTACGGCAGTGGAGCAAGCCGGCTCCAAAAGGAAGATGGACTACCTAGGACGTCGGGCTGTAGCTAGAAGGGCGGTTGGGACGCGGCATCGGCCCATACCGCGGTGACCCCCGATTGGGACGCACCGACTGTGGGTTTTCTCCCTCGCCGATGTCGACCGCGTCTACGCAGAACATTATTCCCTTCCCCCAGCTGCGGGATCAGGCCCGTCGTTCTATGCTTGTGAAGAGAGCAACCTAAGCAAGAAGGCTTGTAGCTTAGGCTCCTGCTAGTGTATATATAGTGGTTTTCTTTTTCTCTCCATATCGACCATTTTATATTGCGTACGTGTCATTCAAGAGTGAAATGATGGTTGCTTCTTCCGACTAACTTACTGTGTGATTTGACTGCTCCTTAGTGGCCCCTACACGTACTCCCCCTACGTGTATGCAATAGTCACACGTACACATGGATGCAAAAACGCGCGCGACGCCCTAATGCATGCATGTCCGAGCACACAACGGAACACACACGGTCACGCTCAAGTGCTCAACCTACATGTGCATGCACACACATACTCAGTCAGGGTGAGCTAGTGACCGTATGAACACCGGAATATATATATATATATTGAGCGCAATGAGCGTATTATGAAGTCCACTAACCGTATTTTTACAAATATACAGTGACAGACAGTGTATTTATCTCGTTTGAAATTAAGCCATATTAACCAGAGAGGAGGCAGCATGGACTAGCATTACTTTGCTGTGTCCCGTCAACTTGCCGAACAAGGAGAAGGTTGCAGGGCGGGAGAAGCTTGCGCGCGGTGGCTCATAGGACAAGGAGAAACTTTTGACTAATGCAAGCTCTCCCTCGCTCAGGCGGTGGACGTGCAACAGTTAATTCGGTGTCAGATTGCCAGAAGCATACACTATACTACTAGTGCTATTATTGTTCGACTTCCCGAACAGCCAAGCGCAAAGTTTACTAGTACTACTACTATAGTATTCCATAAAGGTACGTACTATACTAGTACTAGGAACCGGATGGAGGAGCGTCTGCACTCTTATTATAATTTTAAAATGTGATAAAGCAATCTTCAACACATTTGGTTCTCTTCGAGGGTTCTCGCATGTGATAATGGAAGTTGATTGCATGGAACACTCGCCACAATTCTCGCTTAATTCTGGCTCATATCCTGTTACAAATAGTAGCGCTCGGTAATATTTCCTCTTTTTTTGTTATTCAGCATGTAAACATGTCAGCAAACCTTGCGGCGCATCTTCGTGCGAACCGTGCTTGCTGCACTTTGAATGTGGCCGAGAGCTGGCTTGATGAAACACCTCGCTTCCTACTTCTTTTTTTGCGGGGTACCTTGCTTCCTAGTGACCAGTGTCTTGGCTGATCGTCCTAAGAATGCTTATATATGAATAAAGCTCTCTCATTTACCCGCAAAAAAGGTTAAGCCATATTAACCGGAAAGGGGGGAGTATAGACTAGCACTACTTTTTGGTGTGTCTCATCAACTCGCAGAATGAGGAGAAGCTTGCAGGACAAGGTGAAGCTCGCTTACGCCTTTTGACTAATGCAACCTACCCTCGGTGGACATGCATCAGTCCATTCGGTGTCAGATTGTCAGAGGCATACACTGTAGTACCCAACATGCGGAGTACCATCATTGTTTGACTTCACGAAGGGGCGAAGAGCAAAGCGCAGTAGTACGCGTACTTGGTTTTGCACCTTCATACTACTCCATCCTCCGTCACAGTTTACAGGGCGCGCTTCATTATGATGCATTTCTCTCAATGCATTTCCACCACCAAAGAGACTTTAGACGCGTTTGGTATAATGCTCAATTAATTAGGGCGTGGTAACCGCAATCAAGTCCACAATTTTCTCTCCATGTACTGTACTACTACGGAGTGCATGCATGTGTGTACCCGGGGTGGAAGCACTGCATGCATGTGTGTACGCATTATTCCCTCTAGTAATAGACGCCGTGCTATAACTACCAATGCTATTTTTCAGGCCGATCGCTAGTCGCCTTGGTCCCATAGATTTTTTTCTTTTTTCTGAAGCGTGCTGTATAAACAGTGACGGATGGAGAAGTATGAGCGGATTCAAAGAAGAGCGTATTGATGGTTGCTTCTTCAGAGCAACTTACAGTGGGAAAGGTGGGGCTTATGATTTGACTGCTCATTACTCACTATTAATGCGGCACAATGACCGGGCTGAGTCTCCCATGCGGTTGTGCACTACCCCTTGGTTCTTAAATATACTCCGGAGTATTTGTCTTTCTAGAGATTTCAACGAGTGACTACTCTCTCTCTCTCAAATATTTGTCTTTTTAGAGATTTCAAATAGACTGGCACATACGGATGTATATAGACATATTTTAGAGTGTAGATTCACTCATTTTGCTCCGTATGTAGTCACTTGTTGAAATCTCTGTTAAGACGAATAGAATATTTAGGAATGGAGGGAGTACACATACGAAGCAAAATGAGTAAATCTACACTCTAAAATATGCCCGTTTGAAGTTTGTAAAAAGACAAATATTTAGGAACGAAGGAGTATAATTTTGTGCATGGCACATGGACCCGGATGATGAAGAGGCTTCTGGCAATGCTATCAAGCTTCCATCATTTGTTTACATAATTGACGTACTATACAAATATTTTTCCAGCGACATGAAATTGTACAATGGTGTGAGCTTTCAGCTTTTGTTTCACGTGTCTTGCCATCGATGCTCTTTTGGAAACAATAAAAAACTAACTTCCTTGCTAATGCATGTCAATTATTAGCAGATCAGAGCTAATAATTACATCACAACTGAAGACAAAGTTGTGAGAAGGTGTTAAATTAAAATTGGTCCATGCTTTCATTGGCAGCAACGTCCCCCAGCTCTGTCTAAATCAACAAGGCATGTTGGGAAAAAAGTAGCTGTTTGGAGCATGCAACATTCCGATCATTTTGTGCAGTTCCACTAAAATAGAGCTGAGCGTCCCTGTTCCAAAGATATCAAGTGTGATTGCGATAATATAGGATTGCTGATGAAACAATAAACACACAAATAGAAGCCGGTCACCTTTGCAGTCTCTCTTAAGACTAACTAGTTGGAGAAGATTAGGCTCGGAGTTGGATGAGGAGGATAGAGCAAAACCAATCTCCCTTTGTGCAGTCGCACTGAAATGTAGAGACGTTGCCCATGTGACATTTTAGTACAACTGCACAAAACACTCTTAAGAAAAAAGTGATTTGTGCAGTTCACCAAAAGGTCACAATAGCGACGACGTGAAATGGATAGCCCTGTTTGCAAAAAAGAGGTAGAAAGGAAACAATTACTGGCCAATAACAGTTGATGACACATGCGACGACAAAAAAGAAGCATATTCCTTGTCCTAAGGGAAGATAACAACATGGTTGTGTTTTTCTAAAACAGTGTGAGGACGAGAATGCAATATGGAAAGTATGCTAGACGAGCGACGTTTAGGGCAAAGAACTATGGAAGATCCACATGCAGCACGTGGGAAAACGGGTAGTGGAGCAAGGCCGGAGGGGATACCTGGAGGTCGTCGGGATGTAACTAGGTGAGCGGCGGCAGGCGGAATCTGCGAGCAGGTGGCGTAGGCCCTGCCGCGTCGGAGCTTGGTCAGAGAGAACGGCGTGTACCGCAGACCGGGACGTGCTGCCTCGGCACCGTCGAACGGAGAAACGATGCACTTCCTCCCTTTCCCCCGGCGGAGGGGATGCGGCCGGATCAGTGACCAACGGTGAGAGAGAGAGGCCACCGCACTCCCTTTCCCCCGGCGGACGGGATGCGGCCGGATCAGTGACCAACGGTGAGAGAGAGAGGCCACCGCACTCCCTTTCCCCCGGCGGACGGGATGCGGCCGGATCAGTGACCAACGGTGAGAGAGAGAGGCCACCGGAGCCTTGTGTGAGATACTCTGAAGAGTGGACTACCTTTTCCTCCATAAAAATCGTTTTATATTCTATGTACGTGCCATTGAGCGCTATAACTTTTAAAAATAACGCGGCAACGCGTCAAGTCGAACTTTGTTTCGTGCACGCGTGCACGACCTCCCTAGGTAAACAACCGCTACAAGCGTTCAAATTAGCACGTGGGCTGCCATTTCGTAAAGAAATGAGCTCCACCGTGTACCCGCGCCGGTGTGGCTGGGCACGAAGCGTGAGTACATGCACGGTGCACCTATTCTCTTCTTGTATACGTACACCACCTGCGTGGGGTTGTGTGAGAGAGATACAAACCTAGAGAGATATAGTGTGTGGGTTCTTGAGAGTTTTTTTGGGGGGGGGGTCAATCAGAAAATTTAACATATGAAATGTGTGTGAAATAGAGTCCTGGATATAACATATATATAGAGGGGGCGATCCACGAGAAGAGAGTGGAGGTATCATCGGCTTGAGGTGTCCATAGAATCGAAGAGAGGGATGATGTGTGTGTGTGTGTGTGCGTGCGATCGATAAAGAGTGCCATCGAATTTGTGTGTGCCCACGTCAAAGATATAGAGTGGTTGGCCTACTGGAACGTGAGATGGGACATGTGCAGTTTGTCTCTGTGGCATGGATACCTACCTGCAGCGCTCGACTATCGGTGTGTGGTGGGGGAAGAGGGAGGCCCAATTAACTATAGAGGTACAATGGCTGGTATATGTGTGGAGGAGGAGATAGGCCTACCTCATGTATTAAGGAGATCGATCTGCCTCATGTATTAAGGGAGATCGATCGACATCCATGCATATGTGAAGGAGATGAATAAGGTTGGGAGAGAGACAGCGCTAGAGTGTTGGAGGGGGTGGTAGTGGAGTTGCTTCTAACAAATGGTGGGATAGGCTTGCTAGACAAACGGAGGGCACGCCTGCAATATCAATAAGAGAGGAGATGGCTGCTTGTTGTCTGTGCACGTGCGTGTGAGAGACGGGTCAGGAGGCATGCACGAATGATGAGGGGGGACGATGTGGCTGTGGTAAGCAGACATAACTACATAGGAAGATCAATCGCCCTTTGTAAGAGAAAGGAGAGACATAACTTGTGAGGTACGTCGATTGATGGGGGGGGGTAGTTAAAGTCGATCTAGGTATATGTTGGGAGATCGATCGGTATACATGCATGTGTGTGTTAGAAGCGAATGAGGCACGAGGAGAAGGATAGAGAGAGAGGGATGCATGTAGGAGGTGGTACGAGAGGCATACTATATCGAGGGGGAGGAGTGTGCGAGTACGAGAACAATGAAAAGAGTGGTGGGAGTGAGGCATGGACGGTGACAAGAGAAGAGGGGAAGCTTGTGTTTGTGCTAGGCACACCTGGCTAGAGAGGCATATCGATCGATGTGTGCCATAAAGAAGGAGCTGGGGGGGCCTACACACACCGTGGGTGAACGACCTAAAGTGAAAAGACGAATTTGTGCGATGGAGCAAGAGAATGCTGAGGGAGGGTGAGAGGGATGCGGGCGTGTGCATGCACAAGAGAAAGTTAGCGCTAGCTACAAAGATAAGAGGGTTGTGTGGGTGTAAAAGACGAATAGAGATCATATATACTTCATTATAAAAAGCGAATTCGGATATTTAAATAATTTATCATAGTGTTTCAAACCGACGGATGTGTGAATATATATAACGGTGATACACATGGTGTGGTTATGAACATGGTATACTACATTTAATATGTTTTATCTCTACTCTTATAAAAAACGGAGTTGTTGATGATGGTGTGCCTGCCATCCTGCATTATAGGCCGTCTGATTTATATCTAGCGGATAGCAAGGAAACTATGATGGTTGAAGTTGGCAACAATCATGATTGTAGATTCTTATTGAAATAGAGAAACAAATTCAAATTTAGTTCGAATTGCAACGGTAGTATAGACATTTGGAATGCACTAAAATGTTGGTATGAGTAGGTTACATGCATTATACAGCAAGTGAAAAAATTTAATCGCACATAACATGGATTCATACTCCCTCCTTCCATCTATACAGGGCGTAATGAGATTTTCAAGACCGCCTTTGACTATTGACAAGATTAATAGTACATGACATGCACAATGTGAAAATTATATCATTGAAAGAACCTTTCACAGATGAATTTAACGGTGTGCTTTGTGTAAGTTGCATGTCATATATCATTGCTCTAATATTTGGTCAAAGTTAGCATCGAAAAACGCATTAGGCCCTATATAGATGGAAGGAGGGAGTAGATTTGAATAGCATTTGTATAGTAAAACAGCGCAAGACTCTCTCTTTGTGTGGTGTGAATAGTTTTATTTTTTTTGTTTTCTTTTTGGTTGAGGGAAGTGCGAATTGATTTGGTACGTACAAGTACAATATTACTACATGTTAGGCTTGTCCCTAAAATTCAACCCGCGTCTTGTTATATCCCAAAAATTCAGATATCGTGCTCCCAAAACTGGCGCCTTCACAATCCGCGCCTTGCTATCCCGAAATTACAACACGCGCGCGAAAACTCCCTCCAGCTGCCAAATCCCGACACGCGAAATCCCCCTTCTAACCCTGAGCCGAAAGGGCCGCTAGTTCAAATCGGTGGGGGTACTTTTGTAACAAACCCTACATTTTGGACAAGCGCGTTCCTAAGTCATGCTTCACCCCTCCCATCGCCCCCTTTTCGCTATTCGAAATCCCAGGCCGCCATAACCTCTCCGCTCTAGCCGCGAAACCCCACCCTCCTCCGTCCGCCACGTCACCGCTGCCCAGCCGGAGCCTCTTCCCCGACGATGTCGTCCAGCGCAACAGCTCGACGTCCCTCGTCCACCTCCCCGGATGAGGATCCGTCGTCCATCTCGCCGTCCCGCCAGTTCAGCCGCCCCGTCCTCCACCTCCAAGGAGCTGCTCCGACGATCGCCTCGTCTATCACGGCTGCTCCATCCCCACAGCACCGCCTTAACCTGCTCCACCGGAACCGCAACATCCTCACCGACTCCTCGGACGAAGCCGAGGCCTACTCGGTGCCACCAAAGAGGTTGTACACTCATCGCATCGCACCTTCTCCTTAACTCGACCTCCCGGCACCGACGGTGCTCCATCCCGCACCCCCATGGAGCGGCTACCTTGAAGCCGGCGCTGCGGGCGACATCTCCACGGCGGCTCTCCCCCAGTGCGAGGCCCCTTCGGCGGCGGCGTCCATACCAGCCGAATCTGCTGCTACTGCTCCGGGTCTCGCTCGATCGCTCGCTCGCCCAGCTGCTGCTGCTGCTCTCCCCCTCGCCCGTGCTGCTGCTCTGCTCCGATTAAGCCACACTTCAGTTGACTAAATCGACTTTTGGGTCAGTCGATTTTTAGGGGTGGGGGGGCTCGCCGGAGTTAAGGAAGAACCACCCGCAGCGGGGACGGGGGCTCGCCGGAGAGGTACCCCACTATCTATCTTAGGGTTCAGGGTGGGGGCGGGGGGCCTAGAGGGCTGGCCGGGGCGGCGGTGGCGAGTTGTTTCGGGGCGGCGAGGCAGCGCTGGGGCCGGCGGTTCGACCGGTGGTGGCTGGCGGCTCAGGGGGTGCAGGTTGAAGATGAACTGCAGGCCCTCCCTAAACTACATGTCAAGTGCCTCTCTGCTACCATTGCGTTCAGTTTCGACAGTAGCATTCAGATTCCACAGTAAATTGCAGTTTCGACAGTTAAGTTAAGAGTCAACAGTTTTTACCTCATCTGTTGTAGTCAGGTGGTTTTTGGTGATGTTAATTTTACATCCATTTTACATCATCTATTGGAGATGCTATTAGAATCCCACTTGAGATTGACGATGTCTGTCTTGTGCTGCTTCAGCCCTAACGTCTTACGGCTCACCGGAGCTGCTTCAACGACAGAACGATCCGTCACAACAGAGCAGTGTCCTGGATGCCGTCTACAGATTCCTCAGATCTTCCTCCACACCCCGACAGCCACCTCTGCCTCAACTGCTTCAGCGACCAACCCAATGATGCTGAGGTCGACATGGCTACGGCAAAGAGGTTGTACACTTGTTGCATCACTTATTACTATACATTCATGTCGATCCCTTAGGGCTATTTTGGTTCAACGGAAAAACATCGATCCACTGGTTGTTACCATCACTCTAAATTTTTGCATGCTCTCCTTACATAATCTCACCATATTTTGTTCGTATGCATGTCAGATATTGTACACAGTCATGCTGAACATGTAGAGAAAAAGAGAAGAGTTTTGCGCGGCAATACAATGTCATGCACACATCGCTCCATGGCAGGTTCAATGGCAAACCCTCCCCACCCCTCTCCAGATTGTAATCCAGAGGAAGATATCTGTTCTGAGGCAGATTCGGACACCGCTGACCACTCCTATTTACCCCCCAAGGTGTTTGCTCAACCTTGGCATGATGATGTTAGTCATATCATGCATATGTTGCCTTGCAGTGCCTACTTTTAACATCATATATGTCATCTGCTTAGTTTAGACATGTTCTGTAATGCCACCTGTTTAGTTTCTATATCATATATGGGAATTATGCAGTCTCATGTCTTTTAGCCAGCCATAATATATGTGAAATGTGCAATGCCATCCTGTTTAACTAGACATCATATATTTGAATGATATCTTGCCCATCCTTTTCTTCATCACATTTCCATTTGTCGACAATGTTTGTACATTAAAATACTCTTCCTATGAATCAGCCATTTGGGTGGGAGATGGAAAAATCTGGAGTGAAAACAAGGCCTTCAGAGCAGATAGTGCTACCTGTCGAAGCAAATCTCTTGTTGGGTCCCGATAGCTCCTCAGAGATGGATTCAGAGACAGATGACCAGTCCTATTCCCCCACTGAGGTGTATGCTCTAACTTGGCACGGTTATACTGCTCATATCATGCATACGGTGTCTTGCATTGCATAGTTTAGACATCATATACACAATATTCAACACCATGTTCTTAGTTCAGACATCATATCGAATGCCCTCTGTTTAGCATATAAATCACATATGTGAATTAAATGATGCGATCCTGATTACTTAGATAACATGTAGGTGAATTATGTCATGCGATCATGTTTAGGTATTCATCATATCTTTGAATTATGTTATGCTATGCTATCTAGTTTAGATAGACATCATATATGTGAAATTATGTCATGCTATCTGTTTTAGTTAAACAATATACATGTTAACTATTTCATGCCCTCTTTTTTCCACACTATCTATTGCATCTGTCTCTCATACAATGTCTGTACATTCAACTAGGTTTCCGGTTTATCAGCCATTTGAATTGGAGCGGGTGATGCTAGTATCTAGCGGACTTAAAACACGGTCTTCAAATAAAACAGTGCTACCTCTTGGTGGAGATAGCACCCCGGTTGTACATGCACAAGAACCAGCCCTACCACACATAACCTAAACTCTCGCAGATTGTACCCCTACTACGATGGACAGAGAACCAGCTTCACCCAATCTAACCCCAACCCCAGCCAATAGTAACCCAGTTCCTGTTGACACAACACCATCTCCACCACAGAGCTCCCAAACAAGAGCAGTTAGTAAGGAAGCTCTAGTGCCCATAGGGCCAGTACTATCACGGCGAACCCCAACTCCACCAGTTAGTTCGCCTATTCCCGTGGAGGAAGCACAACCAGCTAGTCGTAGTTTAGCATCTATCGCATTTGATGTTGTTAAATCGTATGTGCGTATCTTCCCATCTTGGAAATATTATACTGAATATGAAGGAAAATGCCAGTTGCAGGTGTTTGTCCAGGAGTTATGTGTAAGTAATGTTATTCATGGCAATTACTTTGCTTCGTCCCATACATCCTACCTCCATGATGGTTATAATATAGCAAATTTTCCCATTTTTCTCTATAGAGAAGGACCGATTTGGAAACTCAGGATGAGGTAACCTGTGCTAATACCTCTGCTATATTCAAGAATGATTGGTGGCAGTATCGGAATTACCTGAAGAAAACGTACTTCACCGGCAAAGAAACTCATCAAATTCCCTTACGTTCTCCTGAGACACATTTACTGGACGATGACTTGGAACGCCTTGTTCTGTACTGGTCCCGAACCAAGAATGTGGTAAGGTCTATGAGCTCATTTTCTATTTTTAAGTATTATATTCTTGCGTCTTACTGTACTCTGTTCATGTAGAACATGTGCCTAAACCTGAAGAACAATTGTTCTAATTTAAGATTCCATTGCTACCATAGGACATAGATATATGTTTGTTTGATGCTTTTATTATGTACTAGTACTTGGCAATAGAAGACTTGGTAGTTTAATCATGTCCACCTTACTAATGAACTGGTTCACCGAAATGAGTTTCATATACTAGTACATGCTAAACTTGTTATGTGTCTGCTTGTTTCTTCTTTTAGAATGCTGATAGAATATTGGGGAAGAGTGCCTTATTAAGCAACAGTAAAGGAAGTAATGCAGATAAGGTTCAGGATAGTGACACATCCTGTCTTGGTTTAGTGTTGGAGTTACTGGCCACTACCACTTGCACAAGCTATTCAAACTCACTGTCTGAATCAGTTCGGTTTCTTGAGTCTCAACTACAAGCTGAAAGACATCGATCAACTGTGCTGCGACAAGAAGTGGAAGGACTATGAAAGTCCCTGGAGCATTCAGATGCATACTTTCTGGTGCAATAGCAAGCGTTGGAGGATTTTAGCGCCAAACAGGACAAAGCTAATCAGCTTGCTAAGCTTATTGCCAGCATGGTGGATACCCAGGATAATGTTTCTTGAGCTCTTCTGAAGTTGTTTCAGTTATGCTCTTGTTTTGCTGCCACGTTTATTTGCACTGGTGGCCAATTTTGACGGCCAGTGTATATGATATGCTGCTTTGTTCCCTATATTTGCACTGGTGGCGAACTTTGATGCCCAGTGGATGTAATATGTGTAATAACCGTGATAGCCTGGCGTTAGTTGCTTGCTTAGTTATTTCCTTGTTGTCTTGTTTATTTGTTTGCTTGCAGTCATTGCAGTTCTTTTTCCGCGGTTAACTAGTGGCTGCAATAACCTATTTTTTAAAACTAGGCCACAATAACCATGGGCTAATATTTACTGTAGTGACACTGGGCCTCCTACGGGCCGTAGAAACAGTGGGCCTTCTACGGGCCGTAGAAACAGTAGGCCTTCTACGGGCCGTAGAAACAATGGGCCTTCTATGGGCCGTATCATCAATGGGCCTTATACGGGCCGTATGATCGATTGGCCAAACATGGGCCAATAACAGGCCGCATTATGGCCGTAAACGGGCTAGAGTTGGAATCGTCCGTTCATGGGCCGACCGTAACGTGCCATCGTTAATAGGCCGTATTTGATGACGCTATGAAAACGGCCCAACGTATTAACGGACCACAAATGGGCCGACTGTAACCACGGGCTGAATTTGGCCCACAAGCAGAAAATGACAGTAACGGGCCGTAAGTAAATGAATGCTGGAAATGAGCCAAGAATAAATGGGCTCTGAGAAGGCCGAAAGATAACATGGGCTGGAAACAGCCCAACGGAATAACGGGCCATTAATGGGTATAAAGTGATACACTGTTCATTACGGGCCAGTTTCACCACGGGCTGTTAATGGGTGTAAAGTGATACACTGTTCATTACGGGCCAGTTTCACCACGGGCCGTTAATAGGCCAAGAGTTACATAGGGCCTCATATGGGCCGAAAGACGTCATGGGCCATACATGGGCCAGAAGTGAAAACAGGCTGGAATCATATTGGATGGCCCAGATGACACTACTGGGCCTAATTCGGATAGGGCATAATGGGCCTTGGGTTAGCGGGCTGTAAATGGGCTATATGCGAACAGGCCGTTAACAGGCTTTCCATGGGCCGACCCGTCACCTTTTGACCAAGTCAAAAGGGCCGGCCTTTTCACAGGAATGGGCCTCTGTTGGGTCGTGCCATGTGTCGACGTATCATAGGCGCCTTCCGTCCAATGAGTGGTTGACATCTGTCCCAACGATGAGCCGACACGTGTTTCCTCCAGCCAATGATGATTTTACACGTGGAAAATCCCCATTGGTCAGGGCTGTTAACGGGTTATCGGATCCAAAATCCGACCCGATAGCTTAACGGCGTTTCGTTACGGTGGATGCCACGTGTCGGTCACCCTTGACGAAAGCACTTCTGTGACGCACGATTTATCGTCATGGAAGTGGACACTTCCGTGATGATAATTTCGGTAATGTCATGGAACACTTCTACGACAACACAGGTGTGACTATCTTGATTCTGTCATAAATTTGTCATGGATGTACATGCATGACAAAAAAAGCGACCTACTGTGACAAACACGTATCATCACGGAAGTGTATTTTTTTGTAGTGATTGCTGCTGGATCTTGCTGCGCTCAGCTTCTATGGATGATGCAAACACTCAAAGACTATGGCATTCATCTGAAATTACCACTCTACTGCGACAATGAAAGCGCCATCAAGATCGCCAACAACCCAGTTCAGCACTCGAAGACAAAGCACATTCAGATCCGTCATCACTTTCTCAGAGATCATGTCATGAAGGAAGATATTAATATCATTCACGTCAGCACTGAAGAGCAACTGGCAGATATCTTCACAAAGCCCTTGGATGAGAAAAGGTTTTGCAAGTTGCGGTGTGAGCTAAATATCTTGGAATCCTCAAATGTCCTGTGATCATGCACACATCCTAACACTTATGCATGTTGATTACTTAGATGTGCAAACACACGAAGTAACGTATATCTTCAACTAATGAAGACGTACACTCTAAGTGTGAATACATTAACGCGGAATTTGACTTCAGAGCACCACGATAATTGTGCGCCGTGTCTGGGTCTAATATTTCCTATACGGTGGGTAACGCCACCACCAAACTTTTGTTTGGAATACTTTCTATTGGCGTTGCGTTTGCAAAGTCTTCGCATTTGGTTTGTCTTCATTGTTAACATGACTTCATGTTTATCTTCAATGTATTGATTTGGTTTCTGTCCTCTACATCATTCACTTATAGCTATGTCTTCTAGTTGAATCTTTTGAACTAAGTGAATGTGATCGGACCCTGACCTTTCTATGCTCCCGTCTTAAGTCTATCTATCCAAATCATATGCATTCTATTGAAACTGTCAAAACGTCTTCTCTGCGTCCTTGTCAGCAGAAGACACAGAGACAAACATTAATCTGTTTTCAATGCTCAATCCTTTTTACCTGAAATCCGGAGAAGTGGGAACGACCACCCGACAATCCAGGCGTGCGTGGGAACGTGGAACAACCTCCAATGTGTTGCATGATCGCCATGTGTCCTTCAGATGTGAACCGCTAGGGGCACCTGTGTAATAACACTGAGCCGTCCCTGTCCCTATAAATACATGCCTCACCCCGGTCATTATCTCTTCTTCCACTCTCGCACAAACCCTAGCGCCACCGCTAGCCCTCGACGACACCAGCGACGAAGCGCTTAGCTGCCGCGACCTCACCGACGCCGTCCTCACGCCGGCCGCGGACATCGTCTTCTCCGTCGTCGCGTAGGTGTCCTCCGTCGCCAAGTTAGGGCACGAAAGATCGAACTGCTCGGCCTCCTCTCCCACTCCGTCTAGCAGTTCCTCGTGTGGTAAATAAAACATTTTTTAGTCTTTTTGATCCGAGAGATTCATCCATTTTCAACCACAAGTGGTTTCTGTTCCTATAAGTCGGATCTATCTCATTCTGCATCTCATAGCATGCCTAGTATGTTCACTTATGCTTCACAAAGTAGTTAGATTCCTCACTTGTACTTATTCGTGGATTCGTACAAATCTGGAACCAAGTCTCTACATATGAGTGAATGTCTTCGCACTATGAGGTCAATGTCTTCTAAACTGATTTATCTTCAAAATCTTCTGAGAATGCATATGACCTCTTCCCCTTCCCTCACATCTCTAATGCTGTCACAGGTACATGTCTGTGGGAGAATCCCTTGGTTCTCATAGTCTGCATTCATTTGCAGAGTTCTTACAGCGTCACATAAATTCTCCGGAAGCCAGTTCCTGTCTGACCAGTAGACGGAAGACTTCGACAGTGTTGAAGCGTTTCAGTCTAAACTTCATGACAACTCAAAAATCAATCAGGCAGGGTGGCAGACAACATCGTGGAAACACTGCTAAGGACCTGCCACCGGATCTCTATGAGTTATACAAGTCAGATCCAGAAGAAACCTATGGAGAACGCAAGAACCAAATCCAATGGATTCGAAGATATTGGGCAGAGGAATGGTTCAAGTACATATTCGTCACCAAGGAGTGTGCTGAGAAGAATGCCTTAAAGGGCCCCTGGGGAGATATAATATACAAAGGTCTTCAGCCCAAGTCGAAGTCCAAAGCTATTGCTCAAGGCTTCTACCCCTGCATGATTCGTGGACCTCAGCCTGCTAATGCCGACCCATCATCTTTGTTATGGTGTCGTGAAGATAATCTGTTCAAGCGCAACTATCAGGCTGCAAAGAACTCGGCCAAGGAAAACAAGAAGTCTTTGGGATTAGACTTCAACCCAGGCCCCTCCGCACCACGAGCTGACGACACACGTGAAGCTGAACCCAGTCTTATTGGGCCCTTCTACAACTTAGAAGGACTCATCACTCACATTCAGGTTCAAGGGGCAGCCGTGGACCACTCTGCAGATGACTCTGATTCTAATGAAGCGACTGCACCTCTGAAGCCCGTGAAGCAACAGAAACCAAAGGCTTCAAAGCCCCCCTCTGCACCAAAGGTCTCACGGGCGAAGCCTCTGGCCACTGCACCTCCTGAAGCCAGTGTGCAATCTGAAGATCTCTCACGCATCTCCAAGTCTACCAAGTTGAAAAAGCCCATGCAACCTGGAAGTGCGTTATATCGACTAGAGGGGGGGTGAATAGGCGATTTTTATGAAATTCTTCATTGAGGAATTTTCCGGTGAGGAAATTCCTTAGCGAAGAACTACTAGCAGCGGAATAAGTACTCAAAAGTAAACATAACAGAATACAAGCATAGTCATCATGATGAAATGAAGACAGGCACAGAGTACAGGAAGCGTAAGCACAGGATAACACAGGATGAAGACAAACAGACTGAAGAAATTGAACTGAGGAAATTGAGAAAGTCTTCAGTCAAAGTCTTCAAACACAGATATGAACAAACACACAACACAGTTATGAGGAAATGAAAGAGTCTAGGGAATAGAACTAGTAAGCTTGGTGAAGACAATGATTTGGTAGACCAGTTCCAATTGCTGTCTCAGTTGTATGTCTGGTTGGAGCGGCTGAGTATTTAAACTCGAGGATACACAGTCCCGGACACCCAGTCCTGAACACGCAGCTAAGGACACCAGGTCGTCACCGTATTCTCCTTGAACTAAGGTCACACAGACCTCGTCTAATCACTCGTGGTAAGTCTTCAGGTGACTTTCGTGTTGGGGAACGTAGCAGAATTTTAAAATTTTCTACGCATCACCAAGATCAATCTATGGAGTCATCTAGCAATGAGGGAGAGGGGAGTGCATCTACATACCCTTGTAGATCGCGAGCGGAAGCGTTCAAGAGAACAGGGTTGATGGAGTCGTACTCGTCGTGATCCAAATCACCGATGACCTAGCGCCGAACGGACGACACCTCCGCGTTCAACACACGTACAGTTGGGAGGACGTCTCCTCCAACTTGATCCAGCAAGGGGAAGGAGAGGTTGATGGAGATCCAGTAGCACGGCGACGTGATGATGGAAGCAACGGCGATCTCGGCAGGGCTTCGCCAAGCTTAGCGAGAGGGAGAGGTGTCACGGGAGAGAGAGGGAGGCGCCAGGGGCTAGGGTGTGGCTGCCCTCCCTCCCCCCCACTATATATAGGACCCCTAGGGGGACGCCGGCCCTAGGAGATGGAATCTCCAAGGGGGGCGGCGGCCAAGGGGATGGCTTGCCCCCCAAGCCAAGTGGGGCGCCCCCACACCTAGGGTTTCCAACCCTAGGCGCAGGGGGAGGCCCAAGGGGGGCGCACCAGCCCACTAGGGGCTGGTTCCCCTCCCACTTAAGCCCATGGGGCCCTCCGGGATAGGTGGCTCCACCCGGTGGACCCCCGGGACCCTTCCAGTGGTCCCGGTACAATACTGATTACCCCCGAAACTTACCCGGTGGCCGAAATTTGACTTCCTATATATAAATCTTCACCTCCGGACCATTCCGGAACTCCTCGTGTCATCTGGGAACTCATCCGGGACTCTGAACAACTTTCAGGTTACCGTATACTAATATCTCAACAACCCTAGCGTCACCGATGCTTAAGTGTGTAGACCCTACGGGTTCGGGAGACACGCAGACATGACCGAGACGACTCTCTGGTCAATAAGCAACAACGGGATCTGGATACCCATGTTGGCTCCCACATGCTCCTCGATGATCTCGTCGGATGAACCACGATGTCGAGGATTCAATCAATCCCGTATACAATTCCCTTTGTCAATCGATACGTTACTTGCCCGAGACCCGATCGTCGGTATCCCAATACCTCGTTCAATCTCGTTACCAGCAAGTCACTTTACTCGTATCGCAATGCATGATCCTGTGATCAACCACTTGGTCACATTGAGCTCATTATGATGATGCATTACCGAGTGGGCCCAGAGATACCTCTCCGTCATACGGAGTGACAAATCCCAGTGTCGATTCGTGCCAACCCAACAGACACTTTCGGAGATACCCGTAGTGCACCTTTATAGTCACCCAGTTACGTTGTGACATTTGGTACACCCAAAGCACTCCTACGGTATCTGGGAGTTGCACAATCTCATGGTCTAAGGAAATGATACTTGACATTCAGAAAAAGCTATAGCAAACAAACTACACGACCTTTGAGCTATGCTTAGGATTGGGTCTTGTCCATCACATCATTCTCCTAATGATGTGATCCCGTTATCAATGACATCCAATGTCCATAGTCAGGAAACCATGACTATCTTTTGATCAACGAGCTAGTCAACTAGAGGCTCACTAGGGACATGTTGTGGTCTATGTATACACACATGTATTACGATTTCCGGATAACACAATTATAGCATGAAAAATAGACAATTATCATGAACAAGGAAATATAATAATAACCATTTTATTATTGCCTCTAGGGCATATTTCCAACAGTCTCCCACTTGCACTAGAGTCAATAATCTAGTTACATTGTGATGAATCGAACACCCATACAGTTCTGGTGTTGATCATGTTTTTCTCTAGGGAGAGGTTTAGTCAACGGATCTGCTACATTCAGGTTCGTATGTACTTTACAAATATCTATGTCTCCATTTTGAACACTTTCACGAATAGAGTTGAAGCGATGCTTGATATGCCTGGTCTTCCTGTGAAACCTGGGCTCCTTGGCAAGGGCAATAGCTCCAGTGTTGTCACAGAAGAGAGTCATCGGGCCCGACGCATTGGGTATGACTCCTAGGTCAGTAATGAACTCCTTCACCCAGATTGCTTCTTGTGCTGCCTCCGAGGCTGCCATGTACTCCGCTTCACATGTAGATCCCGCCACAACGCTTTGCTTGCAACTGCACCAGCTTACTGCCCCACCATTCAAAATATACACATATCCGGTTTGTGACTTAGAGTCATCCAGATCTATGTCGAAGCTAGCATCGACGTAACCCTTTATGACGAGCTCTTCGTCACCTCCATAAATGAGAAACATATCCTTAGTCCTCTTCAGGTACTTCAGGATATTCTTGACCGCTGTCCAGTGTTCCATGCCGGGATTACTTTGGTACCTTCCTACCAAACTTATGGCAAGGTTTACATCAGGTCTGGTACACAGCATAGCATACATGATAGACCCTATAGCCGAGGCATAGGGGATGACACTCATCTCTTCTATATCTTCTGCCGTGGTCGGACATTGAGCTGAGCTCAATTTCCCACCTTGCAACACACGCAAGAACCCCTTCTTAGACTGATCCATATTGAACTTCTTCAATATCTTATCAAGGTATGTGCCTTGTGAAAGACCTATGAGGCGTCTTGATCTATCTCTATAGATCTTGATGCCTAATATATAAGCAGCTTCACCAAGGTCCTTCATTGCAAAACTCTTATTCAAGTAGGCCTTGATGCTGTCCAAGAGTTCTATATCATTTCCCATCAAAAGTATGTCATCTACATATAGTATGAGAAATGCTACAGAGCTCCCACTCACTTTCTTGTAAACGCAGGCTTCTCCATAAGTCTGCGTAAACCCAAACGCTTTGATCATCTCATCAAAGCGAATGTTCCAACTCCGAGATGCTTGCACCAGCCCATAAATCGAGCGTTGGAGCTTGCACACCTTGTTAGCATTCTTAGGATCGACAAAACCTTCCGGTTGCATCATATACAATTCTTCCTTAAGGAAACCATTAAGGAATGCCGTTTTGACGTCCATTTGCCATATTTCATAATCGTAGAATGCGGCAATTGCTAACATGATTCGGACGGACTTTAGCTTCGCTACCGGTGAGAAAGTCTCATTGTAGTCAACCCCTTGAACTTGTCCATAACCCTTAGCGACAAGCCTAGCTTTATAGATGGTCACATTACCATCAGCGTCTGTCTTCTTCTTAAAGATCCATTTATTTTCTATGGCTCGCCGTTCAACGGGCAAGTCAGTCAAAGTCCATACTTCGTTTTCATACATGGATCCTATCTCGGATTTCATGGCTTCTAGCCATTTGTCGGAATCTGGGCCCGCCATCGCTTCTTCATAGTTCGAAGGTTCACCATTGTCTAACAACATGATTTCCAAGACAGGGTTGCCGTACCACTCTGGTGCGGAACGTGTCCTTGTGGACCTACGAAGTTCAGTAGCAACTTGATCTGAAGTTTCATGATCATCATCATTAACTTCCTCTCTAGTCGGTGCAGGTTCCTCAGGAACATTTTCTTGAGTTGCGCCACTCTCCGGTTCAAGAGGCAATACTTCATCAAGTTCTACTTTCCTGCCACTTACTTCTTTCGAGAGAAACTCTTTCTCTAGAAAGGATCCATTCTTGGCAACAAAGATCTTGCCTTCGGATCTGAGGTAGAAGGTATACCCAATAGTTTCTTTAGGGTATCCTATGAAGACGCATTTTTCTGATTTGGGTTCGAGCTTTTCAGGTTGAAGTTTCTTGACATAAGCATCGCATCCCCAAACTTTTAGAAACAACAGCTTAGGTTTCTTCCCAAACCATAATTCATACGGTGTCGTCTCAACGGATTTCGATGGAGCCCTATTTAAATTGAATGCGGCAGTCTCTAAAGCATAGCCCCAAAATGCAGCGGTAAATCGGTAAGAGACATCATAGATCGCACCATATCCAATAGAGTGCGATTACGACGTTCGGACACACCATTATGCTGAGGTGTTCTAGGCGGCGTGAGTTGTGAAACTATTCCACATTTCCTTAAGTGTATGCCAAATTCGTGACTCAAGTATTCTCCCCCATGATCTGATCGCAAGCACTTGATTTTTCTGTCACGTTGATTCTCAACCTCACTCTAAAGTTCCTTGAACTTTTCAAAGGTCTCAGACTTATGTTTCATTAAGTAGACATACCCATATCTACTCAACTCATCAGTGAGGGTGAGAACATAATGATAGCCACCGCGAGCCTCAACACTCATTGGACCGCACACATCAGTATGTATGATTTCTAGTAAGTTGGTTGCTCGCTCCATTGTTCCTGAGAATGGAGTCTTGGTCATTTTACCCATGAGGCATGGTTTGCACGTGTCAAATGATTCGTAATCAAGAGACTCCAAAAGTCCATCTGCATGGAGCTTCTTCATGCGTTTGACACACATGTGACCAAGGCGGCAGTGCCACAAGTATGTGGGACTATCATTATCAACCTTACATCTTTTGGTATTGACACTATGAATATGTGTAACATTACGCTCGAGATTCATTAAGAATAAACCATTCACCAGCGGAGCATGACCATAAAACATATCTCTCATATAAATAGAACAACCATTATTCTCGGATTTAAATGAGTAGCCATCTCAAATTAAACGAGATCCTGATACAATGTTCATGCTCAAAGTTGGCACTAAATAACAATTATTGAGGTTTAAAACTAATCCCGTAGGTGAATGTAGAGGTAGCGTGCCGACGGCGATCGCATCGACCTTGGAACCATTCCCGACGCGCATCGTCACCTCGTCCTTCGCCAGTCTCCGCTTATTCCGCAACTCCTGCTTTGAGTTACAAATGTGAGCAACCGCACCGGTATAAAATACCCAGGAGCTACTACGAGTACTGGTAAGGTACACATCAAT
Organism: Triticum urartu; assembly: GCF_056163025.1. NCBI lineage: Eukaryota > Viridiplantae > Streptophyta > Magnoliopsida > Poales > Poaceae > Triticum > Triticum urartu. The sequence continues at coordinate 680,149,350 of NC_141874.1, forward strand.
TACATGTATATCACATATACCTTTAGTGTTCCCGGCCTTCTTGTCCGCTAAGTATTTGGGGCAGTTCCGCTTCCAGTGACCGCTTCCCTTGCAATAAAAACACTCAGTCTCAGGCTTGGGTCCATTCTTTGACTTCTTCCCGGCAGCTTGCTTACCGGGCGCGGCAACTCCCTTGCCGTCCTTCTTGAAGTTCTTTTTACCCTTGCCTTTCTTGAACTTAGTGGTTTTATTCACCATCAACACTTGATGTTACTTTTTGATTTCCACCTCCGCTAATTTCAGCATTGAATATACCTCAGGAATGGTCTTTTCCATCCCCTGCATATTGAAGTTCATCACAAAGCTCTTGTAGCTCGGTGGAAGCGACTGAAGGATTCCGTCAATGACCGCGTCATCCGGGAGATTATCTCCCAGCTGAGTCAAGCGGTTATGCAACCCAGACATTTTGAGTATGTGCTCACTGACAGAACTATTTTCCTCCATCTTACAACTGAAGAACTTGTCAGAGACTCCATATCTCTCGACCCGGGCATGAGCTTGGAAAACCATTTTCAGCTCTTCGAACATCTCATATGCTCCGTGTTCCTCAAAACGCTTTTGGAGCCCCGGTTCTAAGCTGTAAAGCATGTCGCACTGAACGAGGGAGTAATCATCAGCACGTGACTGCCAAGCGTTCATAACGTCTTGGTTCTCTGGGATGGGTGCGTCACCTAGCGGTGCTTCTCGGACATAATCTTTCTTGGCATCTATGAGGATGATCCTTAGGTTCCGGACCTAGTCCGTATAGTTGCTGCCATCATCTTTCAGCTTGGTTTTCTCTAGGAACGCGTTGAAGTTGAGGGCAACATTAGCGTGGGCCATTTGATCTACAAGACATAATGTAAAGATTTTAGACTAAGTTCATGATAATTAAGTTCATCTAATCAAATTATTCAATGAACTCCCACTTAGATAGACATCCCTCTAGTCATCTAAGTGAAACATGATCCGAGTCAACTAGGCCGTGTCCGACCATCACGTGAGACGGACTAGTCAACACCGGTAAACATCTTCATGTTGATCGTATCTTCTATACGACTCATGCTCGACCTTTCGGTCTTCCGTGTTCCGAGGCCATGTCTGTACATGCTAGGCTCGTCAAGTCAACCTAAGTGTATTGCGTGTGTAAATCTGGCTTACACCCGTTGTATTCGAACATTAGAATCTATCACACCTGATCATCATGTGGTGCTTCGAAACAACGAACCTTTGCAACGGTGCACAGTTAGTGGGAACACTTTCTTGAAATTATTACGAGGGATAATCTTATTTAAGCTACCATTGTTCTAAGCAAATAAGATGCAAAACATGATAAACATCACATGCAATCAAATAGTGACATGATATGGCCAGTATCATTTGCTCCTTTTGATCTCCATCTTCAGGGCTCCATGATCATCGTTGTCACCGGCATGACACCATGATCTCCATCATCATGATCTCCATCATCGTTTCTTCTTGAAGTTGTCTCGTCATCTATTACTTCTACTAGTATGGCTAACGCTTTAGCAATAAAGTAAAGTAATTACATGACGTTTATGTTGACACGCAGGTCATAAATAAATTAAGACACCTCCTATGGCTCCTGCCGGTTGTCATACTCATCGACATGCAAGTCGTGATTCCTATTACAAGAACATGATCAATCTCATACATCACATATATCATTCATCACATCCTTTTGGCCATATCACATCACACGGCACATGCTGCAAAAACAAGTTAGACGTCCTCTAATTGTTGTTGCAAGTTTTTACGTGGCTGCTATAGGTTTCTAGCAAGAACGTTTCTTACCTACGCCAAAACCACAACGTCATATGCCAATTTCTATTTACCCTTCATAATGACCCTTTTCATCGAATCCGATCCGACTAAAGTGGGAGAGACAGACACCCGCTAGCCACCTTATGCAACTAGTGCATGTCAGTCGGTGCAACCAGTCTCACGTAAGCGTACGTGTAAGGTCGGTCCGGCCGCTTCATCCCACGATGCCGCCGAATCAAGATAAGACTAGTAACGGCAAGTAAATTGACAATATCGACGCCCACAACTGCTTTGTGTTCTACTTGTGCATAGAAACTACGCATAGACCTAGCTCATGATGCCATCGTTGGGGAACGTAGCAGAATTTTAAAATTTTCTACGCATCACCAAGATCAATCTATGGAGTCATCTAGCAACGACGGAGAGGGGAGTGCATCTACATACCCTTGTAGATCGCGAGCGGAAGCGTTCAAGAGAACGGGGTTGATGGAGTCGTACTTGTCGTGATCCAAATCACCGATGACCTAGCGCCGAACAGACGGCACCTCCGCGTTCAACACACGTACGGCTGGGAAGACGTCTCCTCCAAGTTGATCCAGCAAGGGGAAGGAGAGGTTGATGGAGATCCAGCAGCACGAAGGCGTGATGGTGGAAGCAACGACGATCTCGGCAGGGCTTCACCAAGCTTAGCGAGAGGGAGAGGTGTCACGGGAGGGAGAGGGAGGCGCCAGGGGCTAGGGTGCGGCTGCCCTCCCTCCCCCCACTATATATATGACCCCTAGGGGGGCGCCGACCCTAGGAGATGGAATCTCCAAGGGGGGCGGCAGCAAAGGGGGTGGCTTGCCCCCCAAGCCAAGTGGGGCGCCCCCACCCCTAGGGTTTCCAACCCTAGGCGCAGGGGGAGGCCCAAGGGGGGCGCACCAGCCCACTATGGGATGGTTCCCCTCCCACTTAAGCCCATGGGGCCCTCCGGGATAGGTGGCCCCACCCGGTGGACCCCCGGGACCCTTCCGGTGGTCCCAGTACAATACCGATTACCCCCGAAACTTTCCCGATGGCCGAAACTTGACTTTCTATATATAAATCTTCACCTTCGTACCATTCAGGAACTCCTCGTGACGTCCGGGATCTCATCCGGGACTCCGAAGAACTTTCGGGTTATCGTATACTAATATCTCAACAACCCTAGCGTCACCGAACCTTAAGTGTGTAGACCCTATGGGTTCGGGCAACACATAGACATGACCGAGACGACTCTCCGGTCGATAACCAACAACGGGATCTGGATACCCATGTTGGCTCCCACATGCTCCTCAATGATCTCATCGGATGAACCACGATGTCTAGGATTCAATCAATCCCGTATACAATTCCCTTTGTCAATCGGTACGTTACTTGCCTGAGACCCGATCGTCGGTATCCCAATACCTCGTTCAATCTCGTTACCGGCAAGTCACTTTACTCATACCGCAATGCATGATCCCGTGATCAACCACTTGGTCACATTGAGCTCATTATGATGATGCATTACCGAGTGGGCCCAGAGATACCTCTCCGTCATACGGAGCGACAAATCCCAGTCTCAATTCGTGCCAACCCAACAGAAACTTTCGGAGATACCCGTAGTGCACCTTTATAGCACCCAGTTACGTTATGACGTTTGGTACACCCAAAGCACTCCTACGGTATCCGGGAGTTGCACAATCTCATGGTCTAAGGAAATTGTCGTGGAATTGTCACGGCAGATGTCCTTAGTGTCAGGACTTAGTCGCGAGGCCAATGCATCTATGTGGTAGCTTGAGAGGGGTTGAGCGGGACGAGAGACGCGATGTTTTACCCAGGTTCGGCCCCTCACGGTGGAGGTAAAAGCCTACATCCTGCTTCATTGATATTGATGATGATGATCACGGTTACAAGAGTGCTCTATCTTGAGAGCTATTGTCTAAACCTAACTTGTCCAACTTGTGGAACTTGTGAATCTTGTTCCTTTTGGGGAGCCCTGCCCCTCCTTATATATGTTGGAGGAGCGGGTTACATGTAGAGTCCTATTAGGATTAGGACTAGTCTATCTCTAATACAAACCGGATATAAGTCCAGGTCTTAACTCCTTGTAGGATAAATATTCCTCATGCCTTTCCTCTTAAACCATCCCACCGTTAACATGAACCGGCCTTCTGGGCCTTGGGCCTTGTCATCCTTCTGTCCCGCACGCCGGATCACCAGTGAGTCATAATGATCAGGTGGGTTGCTTGTAAACCGCCAGGTCAGGGCGGGTCACCAGTAACTCGCCGAGTGTCAGCGGGGTCTTCAGATAAACCGCCAAGTCCGGCCGGGTTAACTTCCGGCCGATTTACACCGCGGGGTATATCCCCGACATTAGCCCCCAAGTTTAGCTTGGATTTATTCATGGTAAACTTATGCTGCAAAATAAACACAAGAACATATTTGACAGGTTATGCTCCGGGTTAAGAATTTTTGTAAACCGGTAGCTGATCATCCTTAACTCCTTGTTATTTCCTCCTTTTGGGAAAGCCGGGTCAACAAACCAGCTTCATAATCAATTTGCCGACATTGGCTTGTCACCGAGAAATATTGTGAAGAATAACTCCTTTGATTCAGCTCAGCCGGTTTAAGAAATATGGGTCTGAAAATACTTATCTGATATTCAGCCGGTTTGAAGATGTAAAACTTGCCGGTTTAATATTACCAAAATGGCCGGTTTATAAATATTGATGGCACCGGGTCATAATTGTTGTCAACACCGGGTTATGTAATTGATCTTCCTGATTTGCTCAAAACTGATAAAATGAAGATATTCCTCCTTTATATGCATAATACCTGTAGCCCCCAAGTCTTAAGAGGAGAACATAGTAATAACTTAAGACTTGCTCCAATAAATGTTTCAACCTTGAAGAAATCCGGTTTGTTCATCTCAATCATATAAACTGAATACTCCATATATGTAGCCCCCAAGTGCCGGGTTGTCATGCTTGCAGCAACCTGGAGCTTGCAATTGCTTATAAAAACTTCAATCAGTGTAGCCCCCAAGGGCCGGGTCATTATGCAATAATGAGTAGGGACTTTGTAAGTATAATCTTGTAAACTTTGAACAACAACGTGTAGCCCCCAAGGGCCGGCTTAGTAAGATAATACTGAACCGGGACTTGATATATATACTTTAATGAAAATAACATATTATAATGTAGCTTCCATCATAGGGCTTGAACCCACGTCCACAAGGTTAAGAGCTTTGTGCTTTACCAACTGAGCAATGGATTCTTCAATATTATGGACGAAAACTTGTGTACCTTGAATTGTTGACAGGAGCAATTGGTAGCCCCCAAGGGTCGACTCATTATAATATGATGAGTCAGGTCTTCAATAAGACTAGTAAAAATGACTTTGCATTAGCCCCCAAGTGTCATGGTGCATGCTTGCAGCGACATGAGACTTGCATGTAATCTCAATTTGAATAATGTAGCCCCCAAGTGCCGGGTTGTAAGCCTGCAGTGACTCGAGACTATTCCTTCGATTGTAGAATAAATCATATCCTTTGATAAAAGAGTAGACATTGCGCTATAGCGACTTTGAAAACCTTAAAAAATCCAGCCATGTTGGCTATTCAAGATAATATAATCCGGTATGAAAACCTTATTCCTTCAATATCATAATGAAATTTCAGCCAAGTTTGGCTATTTGAATAATATAACCCAATGATTTATAAGCGCATGATTCCAATGGCGCAATCCAAATATATACTGGCGACTTATAGTCTAAAGCCAGGCCGGTTTAATAAACCTGTTTCTGCATACAACAAGTTTAAAGTGTCCTGGCGGTTTACCGCCAGACGGGTCATAATACCCAACATATAACCTGGGTTTATAACCAAGGCTGCACTTAAGAATAATCAAATATGAAATATATCATACCTGTGACATTGAATCACATCGTTGGTTTTACCAACTTTTTGTAGTAAGGGTGATAACCCAAATCTTGAGTACTGATAACTCCTTCCATATTCTGCCGGTTCATAATAAAACCGTGCCGGGTTGTGATAAACACCGTGTTACTCCATAAGAGGATGTTAACAAACCGGGCAAATAGTCTCCGGATTGACGTGAACTGTGTTCCGTCAATTGATTGGTTAAAAAACTTTGTCGGTTTAAAAAACACAACGAAAAGCAAAAACCCCCCTTCAAAGAAAAGTGTGAAGCAAAAGCAACGACAAAAACGTTTGCCAAAAAAGGATTATTTAAGCTGATCAAATGGCGTTACCATGGTCAAACACAACCAAGCTCCCGTTAGGTGTAACTATGGTTCTAGTCAGCCAGGTCCCCAAGTGATTCTGTGGCATTTATGCCGACCAAATGGAGTGGTCATGGTTCGGGTTCGACCAAGCCCCCAAGTGATTTTGTGGCCTTACGCCGACCAAGAGGCATGACTGGTTCAAACATGACCAAGTCCCCAAGTGATCTGGCGGCTCTCGCCTATCAAGAGGCATGGTATTGGTTCGGACACGACCAATCCTCCAAGTGATATAACACGATGCTTTTAACAAAGCGAACCCAAGGGGTAAACCAGAGGCTGCTTTAGAGCAACTCCGTGTAACCTCACATGATGTAAAAGACTAGAGACCCCGCTTTATGAAGCAGAAGCCCCCATGTGATCAATAATATGTCAGGCCAGTAAGGCGGAATATCCATGTTTGAACCGCGCATCGTGGCAGCAGGTCCTCTTTGGCAATTTTTAACTTTTTGCAAGAGATAAATTCTTCTTTGAACCAGATCTTGATCCGGATATTGAGAGCTTCAAAGCTTTGTGGGAGACATCTTTCCCTTGAACCGGATTTTAAACCGGAATCTTCATTTTTAGCCGGAAATTTTTCTGACGGCCTTTAAACTCGAACTTGCGAGAAGTTAATTCCTTTTTGAACCGGAAATTCTTAAAACGGATTTGAGAGCTTCAGAGCCTTGTCGGAGAATAAATTTCTATTGAACCGGATTGTAAACCGGATATTTGAGAGCTTCAGTGAGACTGACTTCCCTTGAGCCAGATTTTAAACCGGAATCCTTTCTGATGACCCGGATCTTCTTCATTGAGCCGGGATTTTGTAACTGTCATATACTTTCTAACCCGGAAATCTTCTGATGGCACGATGTGAATCCGGGACCGGGTTATCTTTCCCTCCAACGTATTGGGGTTCTTGACTTCACTGAAAACCGGCAACGTTTGCTAAGTCATATCATTGTAGCCCCCAAGTCTCAAGGTGACTCGAGGAGTTGGCTTGAGATTCTCCATATTTGACTATGATATAAACCGGCATAACTTGTATATCATTGGCGTTGATAGCTCGATGCGAATCCATAGAAGGTTGAGGTGACTGCGGCGGGTTGTAAATGATCCCGTATGAGCCGTGTCAGCAACTCGGCCAATGGTTCCTTCCAACTGGCTCCTTGAAGTTTAATCAAACTGTAGCAGCGGCGACTTGTGTGCATGTCCATTGAACCATCCAATGCAGACGACGGTTGATGATAATTTGCCTCCAATTTGTGGGAAGAAAGGCGGGTTACCCATGTTCATACTCAAGAAACAGCTGATGCAGACAGGTGCGGCCCGGTATGTTGATGTAGACCAGGCCGCGAGAGACGGACGACCGCAATATCAGAGGCAGTTCGGATAGGTGAGTCAGCCGCGGTATTGTAAGCTGGTGCAGACGACGGTTGATTGGCACCGGTGTCATAAACCGGCTCGGACGGGCGAGTTAATCGCGGGCGCGGTATTGTAAGCTGATGTAAACCGGGCCACAGGGACGGCGACCTTCTCTCGTTCATTCACCGGGTGGTAGGACACGGACGAAACGCCAGTGCAGAACGTTGCTAGCGCGTGCTCCTTGCCCATAACATAGCGCCTCATTTGTAATGAATAATTGTCCTGCATAAACAGTATTGCAGACCAAGGCAAAGATAAACTGCTCTTTGATAAAAATAATATGTACTAATAAAATATATTTCATATGGGTATCACCTGATGTGTTTAGGCCGGAAATAACCCGCCATGAAGTTGATGATAACTGTATGAAGCTGAAATTAATTACGGGTGAACCGGACGCAGTGTGGTAAACCGGTGCGGACGGGTGAGTCGGCCGTGATGCTTGTAAACCGGCGCGGACAATGAGTCGGCCGCATGCGTGGACGGATGTCAACCGAACAGCGGGGGCGGCGATTTGCATGTGTATCCGTCGAGCAGCATGGCCCGGAAGAACGCCACTGCAAAACTATGCTGGCACACGCTCCATATCCGCGGTATAACAATACATTTGTCATAAATAATTATCCTGCATAAAAACATTGCAGCAAAGATAAATTGCTTTTTGACAAAAAACAATATGTGTTAAAAGTAGACTCGGATGAATATCACCTGGTTTGCTCGGATGACGGAAGATCTGCTCAACGCGACAGAAACGGCTCAGGCAGACCGGCGACTCAATATAACCCCGGCGGCTGTACGTAGGTAACAGCAGAGACGATCCGGACGGCTGTGCACACATACGCGCACGCATGGTAGCAGCAGAAGCGAGCCTAACGGGTGTGCGTCAGAGATTAAACCTGTTGACTTGCCAGTTCGATCCAGTGTGGTAATCCTTTGCCAAAACATGCACGCTCAGGCAAACCACTTTAACAAACATTATTTCTCCTCTAGATCGGTTGTCTCCTCAAAATCTGAGCTTTTACCACAGCCAGTACTCAAGTACTATTTGATGGATCACTTTATGTGAGCAGCAGCAACGGAGTAGTCTTGCTGTAGTAGTACTGCCTTCATGATAATAGTAGCATAATCAAAATAGTACTACTCCGAACCACAATAGCAGATCACTTTACGAAACCACCTCGGCTTTTGACCCTTGTTGATCAATCTGACGCAGCGCACAGTGGTTGTAGCACAATTCCTGTCGGCCTCGGCGGCAAATGACTGCAGTAAAATTTAATCTTATTCGGATTTGACGGCGTGGCCGCGGCAGTAGCTCGGCACTCTGGTGAGGGGCAGCTCAATAGGTGACTAAGTTGGGTCCGGTTTCACCATAGGTAGCAACGAGGTGCAGCTGTGGTGGCTCAGAGGTGCCAGCCTGCAGCAGAGGCGGGGGTCAGGTAGCGGCTCAGCCACGGGTCACGTGGAACACAGCAGGCGGCTCAAAAGTGAAGACCGAGGCGGAGACCAAGTCTTACTTCCCATTATCATCTTCCTCTGATGGATTTTTTTCTTTTCTTTTGGCAGCAAATTGTAAACCATCTCAGAATCCGTGTATGCACTAGTAACTTCCCACGTAGTAGTACTCCTTTTGGTTGATTTGACCTTTCATTGGTTGTATTTTACAAGCAAATTCGCATCCATATCAGATGCCTTTTTCTTCTTGGGAACTTAGTCCTGCTCTCCTGTGGAAAATAGAAACGACGAGACGTCTTCGGTTTTGCCTGCCGCCGCCCTGTACAATTTTCTTAGGACTTGTAGTGCCGCAGGAAAATTTTCTTTTGTCTCGGTCTTGGCGAATCTTCAAGGGGCATGCGGTGGTCGCATAGCATGCAACCCTAATTTCTCTTTCTTAACTTAAATTTCACGGATCGTAAAATCTGAACCGATGAGCTCAAAGTTGATGCAGATCCTTCCAAACTGAGTCTTTCTTATCTGAATTTCTCGATCTCTGGGAGAGATCCCTCCAAGAACTCAACACCACCGTGCGCAGGCCCCACGGTGGGCGCCAACTGTCGTGGAATTGTCACGGCAGATGTCCTTAGTGTCAGGACTTAGTCGCGAGGCCAACACATCTATGTGGTAGCTTGAGAGGGGTTGAGCGGGACGAGAGACGCGATGTTTTACCCAGGTTCGGCCCCTCACGGTGGAGGTAAAAGCCTACATCCTGCTTCATTGATATTGATGATGATGATCACGGTTACAAGAGTGCTCTATCTTGAGAGCTATTGTCTAAACCTAACTTGTCCAACTTGTGGAACTTGTGAATCTTGTTCCTTTTGGGGAGCCCTGCCCCTCCTTATATATGTTGCAGGGGCGGGTTACATGTAGAGTCCTATTAGGATTAGGACTAGTCTATCTCTAATACAAACCGGATATAAGTCCAGGTCTTAACTCCTTGTAGGACAAATATTCCTAATGCCTTTCCTCTTCAACCGGCCCACCGTTAACGTGAACCGGCCTTCTGGGCCTTGAGCCTTGTCATCCATCTGTCCCGCACGCCGGATCACCAGTGAGCCATAATGATCAGGTGGGTTGCTTGTAAACCGCCAGGTCAGGGCGGGTCGCCAGTAACTCGCCAAGTGTCAGCGGGGTCTTTAGATAAACCGCCAAGTCCGGCCGGGTTAACTTCCGGCCGGTTTACACCGCGGGGTATATCCCCCACAGAAATGATACTTGACATTCGGAAAAAGATATAGCAAACGAACTACACGACCTTTGAGCTATGCTTAGGATTGGATCTTGTCCATCACATCATTGTCCTAATGATGTGATCCCGTTATCAATGACATCCAATGTCCATAGTCAGGAAACCATGACTATATTTTGATCAATGAGCTAGTCAACTAGAGGCTCACTAGGGACGTGTTGTGGTCTATGTATTCACACATGTATTACGATTTCTGGATAACACAATTATAGCATGAAAAATAGACAATTATCATGAACAAGGAAATATAATAATAGCCATTTTATTATTGCCTCTAGGACATATTTCCAACATTCCGAACCTTCACAAACTTGGTCACTCGGCGATCCACAATTCCTCTTGGATGCTCTAGACCATGATGCCTAACCGTCTGGAAGAAGCACAATCTTCAAAGGTAACAAGCGTCGGATCCATGCAGGATCAATCTCTTCAGTGATGCTCAATCACTTGGGGTTTGTAGGTGTTTGGTTTTCGGTTTTTCCTCACTTGATGATTTTAGCTCAAAGTCCTCGGAGGATGGGTTGCTCTCAAATGACAAGTGTCAGTTTCTCTCGGAGCAGCCAACCAGCTGGTGGTTGAAGGGGGCGGCTATTTATAGCCTAGGGAGCAGCCCGACATGATAAGACATAAATACCCTTGAATGATATGACCGTTAGGTGGATAGATATTTTAGGACAGCTGGCGCATAGCACAGCAACGGTCGGAATTTTGAGTAGCAAAATCCTCAGGGCTATCATGTTCCTCACTGTGTAGGCAATCCACACTGGCGAATTCCTAACTCCTCGGTCAGAACAAATTCCTCAGAGACCAGAAGAACTTCGTCTCTGTCACTGAAGAATATGACTGGACTGTATGAGATTTCCAATGGCTTCACTCGAAGGGATTGGTAGGTGTAGGATTTTGAGTTGAGCATCACATGGAAATTTTTCCTTACTATTTCATCGACCCCCTTTAACAGTACGGTGTTTCCTATGACTCAAGAAAGAGAAAATGAAACTACGAAAACAAAAGTCTTCACGCTTCATGTTCCTCGAATGAATACCAAGTCTTCAAGGTCACACCAATCTCTTCACTTTCAAAGTCTTCAGAAACCCAAAGTCTTCAGTCGAAGAACTTCATTTTTAGGGGTCGACTTTCTCTGTAAATATCAAACTACTCATAGACTTATAGACCTGTGTACACTCACAAACACAATAGTCCCTTAACCTATAAGTCTTCAATACACCAAAATCACTAAGGGGCACTAGATGCACTTACAATCTCCCCCTTTTTGGTGATTGATGACAATATAGGTTAAGTTTTCAACGGGGATAAACATATGAAGTGTAAGTACTGATATTGAGGAATTTGATTGCAAGATATAGAAGAATTCCCCCTGAAGATGTGCATAGTGAGGAATTTGCTTTTGAAGCAATGGACACTTGAAGAGTTGAATCATGGAGATCTCCCCCTATATCTTGTAATTCATACATGCATTTGCCATATAACAGTGAAAAATTTGAAATGCATGCTGAAATATGGTGACTGATGTAATTCAGCATGCGTGCATTAGCATATATGAGGAATAAGCATGCAGAAAAACATATCAAAAGTATCAGAGCACCATGGGGTTTAAGTTTACAACTTGATCCAATAAAGTCTCAAAAGAACGAGAGTTGTAACTTAAAAAGAAACGCCCATATAGAAAGACCCGCTTGAAGACTAACTCAAAATTCTCACCCTTGTCATCAAATGACCAAAAGGATCGAATATGAGGACTAACGCCCCTGAAGAATATTAAGTTGATGAAGGAGCGCCAGCGTTGTTGGGGTCGATTGTCGTAGTAGGGCCTGCCGCAGTGTCGTCCAAGTCTTCATTCTCATCAGTGTCGCGCGATGAAGAATATGAGCTGGCCACCAAGGAAGGAACCTTGACCTTCTTGAATTTCTTCGGTGGAGGTGCAGACCAGCCAAAATCTTCCTTGAGACCCATTTTCTTCAGATCTTCTTCACCATACAGATGTGAAAGTATTTCCCAGGTGCGAACGAACACTTCATGGATGTAGTAATGGTTTTTCTTCACTTCATTGTGTGTAGCAGTCATGTTGTGAAGAAATGAACATAACTGACGCTTAACCCATTTATGATTTCGATCCACCTTCTGGTGAAGACTAAGCAGAAGCTCACGATCAGTCATCACACGAGGAGCAGTGGCTTGAGGTGTAGACTTGGGTGCATTGGCAGAGTCATGTGTGGCAGAGTCATCATTGGTGGAATAAGAGGCAGCTTTGCGAAACTATCCATCCAATGGACGAATGCCTTCATCTATAACAGCTGGTGCCTCGCCCTTTTCATCAACTGAGGAATAGGTCCGCTTGAGGACTTCAATTGGGGGCAAGTAGCTGAGGTGATTCTGAAAATCAGCTTTGTAGTTGAGTGAAGACCTTGTCCTGAGGAATCTCATAATCCAAGGTGCATATGGCTTCAGCTCAAACAGAGACAGTGCAACATTTGCCAGAGTCCTCATGAAGAAATCGTGATAATTGATAGGAATGCCATGAACGATGTTGAATACCAGATTCTTCATGATGCCAACAATTTCCTCATCAGATGAGTTGTGGCCTTTGATATGACTCATTGTCCTTGTAAGAATACGATAGACAGTTCTGGGCACATAAAGTAATTCCTTCACGAGGAATTTGGTTTGTGGGGCCTGACCTAGCTTCAAAGGTTTCATCAGAACCTGCATGCAGTGATTTGTAAGCTCAGGTTCACTGTAGATGCAACGAGCTTCTTCAAGGGGAGGACTGAGTGGTAAGGCATGAAACAATTCGGTAGCTGGTGTTGTGTAGTGAGTGTTCTCAGACATCCAGTCCAGCACCCATGAATTCACATCTTCAGAATCTCCTTTGATGTGCAGCGTCGCATAAAATTGAAAAATCAGTTCTTCATTCCAATCACAGATGTCAGAGCAAAAGTTTAACAGTCCAGCATCGTGAAGAACACTGAGGACTGGCACGAAACACGGCAGAGATTCCAAATCCACGTGAGGAATGTGCTCATGGTAGAAGATTTTCTCTTTGTTGAACATCACTAAGGAATAGAAATTTGCTTGACTAGCAGTCCAGAAACGCCTCTTCCTTATACGAGCAGAATCATATAGGTTTTAGTCTTCAAAGAATACGTGCTCGCCGAAGAAATCATCAGCCTTGAACTTTTTCTTGCGTGAGAATGGATCCTTTGGCTTGGGCAGAGAAGTGTTAGTGAGTTGCATCATGACCTCAGGAATCGCAATCTCGGGTTCTTCAGGCTGAGGATTTTTCTGGTTCCTCGTCAGTGGCAGTCTGTGTCTTCAGATGTTCAGCGGCAGCAGTTTCTTCAGCACTAGTGGCTGGAATTTTCTCATGTACAAATGAAGTGGGGTGAGTTTCTTCAGAGCCCATTTGAACAGTTTGTGCGGGGGACTGAGGTATTTGCTGCAACGGTGTGAACATTGGAGAGTTTGGATACTGACTTTCCCAGAATTCATCACTCATCACTGGTGTGGAGCAGCCAACGTTCACATCTTCATCTTCCATTTCTTCAACGCCAGCCTCTTCATCTATGAACTGAGGCATAGGCGAGGAGATAACATGTGTTGAAGGGATCGTATCCACTTCAATTTCTTCATCAATCTGCTCTAACGAAGCAGCAGAATGATTTTCTTCATCAGATCCGCTAGGGATCTCATATTCTTCACCAAAAGGAACAAGATCTTTTGATGGCATGGTTGAGATTGGAACAGGATCAATGGGATTAGCAAATGAACTGGTCAAAGGCTTCGTCTTCTTTGGAGCTGAAGAATCTGAAGTAGCTGATGCTTTCCTTTTCTTCACTGCTGCACGCTCTGCAGCCTTGGTCTTCTTCACATCTGATGCAGATGGAAGGATCGGAGTTGGTGCTGGCGCAGGAGGAGCAGAGGAATCTGGTTGATTTTCTTCAGGCACAACTGATGCAATTGCCCTGATTTCTTCAGTTTCTTCAGGCGCACCACTAGAGGATGCCCTGGCAATTTCTTCAGCGGCTGGAATGCAGTCATCAGCCCTGGAACTCACATTTTCTTCAGCAGCCTGATTTTCATCAGCAGTGTTGGCATGTTCTTCAGTCGGCTGAGCAGATGCTTCAGCCTGAGGAATTTCCTGTTGCATTGGGGCAGCAACATTGGAAGTGAAGTTATCAGCAAGTCTTACAAAACGAACCTTAGCTCCAAGCCAATCAGCGCAGTATGCGTCAAATTCATCACTGAGTTTCTTGATCTCAGTTTGAATAGCGACAAGTTCTTCAGTTGTCATAGAGACAACTTTTTTCTTCAGATAACGCTCCTTCTTGTATTGCGCTTTCTTGATCTGCTTGGCCTTCTCAAATTTCCATTTTTCTTCTTGAATGAAGTGGGTCAACATGTGACTTTGGCCAGGAGTCAGCTTGAAATCAGGCATGGGAGGGTTGGGGTTCTTGTGTCAAACATCAATGTATTCGAGGATCAACTTGGGATCCAAAAGCAGTGGCACATCTGTTCCCTTGGCTCTAGCGGCCCTGACTTGCCTAGCTCTGATGATTTCAGCAAAGTCATCATCATCAGCTTCATCTTCTTCAGACGGCACTTGGAAGGCGACCTGCTTCTTTTGAGGACTAGGGCGAGGACCTCGTCCAGCAGTGGCCTTTGTCTTCAGTAGAGAGGGTCCCGTTAAGGAAATTGGTGCAGCTAAGGAACTAGCCGAAGCTCCTGAGGCAATTGAGACGCCTGTGGTCCTTTGACATGTGGCGAGATGCACAGGTGTAGAGGACTTTGTCGGAGCGGCGGAAGACTTTGGCGGAGGAGCTGAGGACTTTTGAGGAGCAGGATCAGTATGAGGAATTGGCCGTGAGGGTTTTGAGGATTCTGGCCGTGAGGGCATTGCTGAGGAACTTGGCCTTGAGGGCACTGTTGGTGAAGCATTTGGCTTACGCGCAGGCTTCTTTGACATAGCCTTCTTCGGCTTGACAGCAGAGGCCTCAGTGGCAGCATCAACAACAGCAGCAGAGTCTTCATTGAATTTGCTCACTGCTTCTCTGGCTTGCCTGGCCAGCTTGGCTTGCCGCTTTGCCCATTCGTCAGGATAATCCTCACCGCGCTTGAGGCTGGTGGGATCAGCTATTTTTCGAGGTGCCAATGGAGGTCTTGGGCAGGGAGGATTGAGTGCGAATTTCTTCATGTATTTGGGAGTAACATACCTGTACTCCCTCCACTCTCTTGCCCATCTCCTCTCTATCTTCTGAATGCACACCTTGCGCTGATTTTTTTCTTCCTCGGGAGGTGTGCAGTACCCAGCATATATATATCATCAGGGATCTCAAACGTTGTGTTGACCTCAGCCCTCTTTCCTCCTTTCCGTGGCTTCTTACCGTCAGCCATTTTCTTAAGTTGAGGAATTTGAACAATAGAATTCTCTGAAGAAGTATGTAACTTTTCTTCGAGAAGCGCTACAAATGAGTTAAGTTGATGAGAACCTAGTGATTCAGCAGCTGACATGAGTACCTGTGAACAGAGTATAGTTGCGAGGAATTTGGAGAGGTCATATGCGTTCTCAGAAGGTTTTGTAAAAATAACAAGTTTGAGGAATTTCCCCAGGTGAGTCTTGAAGAATTTCACTAAGCGTTCTTTATCTTAGGTTCCAGAGATGTGTAGATCAAGAATCCACACATTTGAGGAATCTTGAAGAAAAACATAGCTTAGAGAAATGAATCAAGAACAGATGATCTGAGAGGTGTCTTAGTGTTTAAGATATGAAGGAAAACACCTTTGAAGATTTTGTATATATTCATTCAAATCAACGAGGGCAGCAAAAGTAACTTTTAATTACCCCGGATGAAGAACACGACGAACAGTGAGGTGGAGAGGTGAAGTTTGTCTGTGTAGATCTTCCACGCCCTAACTTGGCGGAGGAAGACGGCTACGGCGGCGGCGGAGTGAAGATTTCTGCGGCCGGCGCGAGTACGGCGGCGACAAGGTCGAGGCAGTGAAGCTCTTCCTCACCGGAGACAATGAAGTAGCGGCGGCACTAGGGTTTGAGAAGCTCGAGCTGGAGAGAGGTCAAGCGGAATAAAAGAAGTGAGGAAGGGGAAGAGGGGTATTTATAGCCACGGTGAAAAACTGTTCGCCCGAAGAAATTGGACGAACGTGCCCCTGTCCCTTCTCATTCGCTTGACATGTGTCACCCACGTACTGAGAGGTGGAGATCGTGTACGATCGTGGGTGAAAGGATAAGTGTATCGTGGGATGCGGAACGGTTTGAGCGGCAAAGCCGAAAATTTAGATAAGATAGGTTTTAAAGTTCCTTTCGCAATTTCTTCAGCTGACAAGGACACAGTGAAGATTTTGAACGAGTTTCAAATAGAACGCACATGAAGAATTTGTGAACAAATTGGTTTGAGTATAGCATAGAGGGGGAAAGGGTCCGATCACATTCACTTAGTTGAAAAAACCAACTTGAAGAATTAGCAATAAGTGAATGCTGTAGAGGACATAAACTCATATATAAATATAGCCAATGCAGAAAAAGGACGGAAACAGTGAAGACAATGCAAAGTTGAAGAATATGAACAACTGAGGAATTTCAACTTTTGGTGGTGGCGTGACCCACCGTATAAGAATGATGATTTCAGACACCGCATACAATTATCATAGGGTTCTGAGAATCAATTCTCCATTAATTTCTTCACACTTAGAGTGTTATTCTTCATTGATTGAAGAAAAACGTTTCTTGATGTGTTGCACATCTAAGTCATCAATTTTGCATAAGTGTTAGGATGAGTGTCCTTTTCAAAGAACATTCGAAGATTCTAGGATATTTAGCTCACACCGCAACTTGCTAAATCTCTTCTCATCCAAGGGCTTTGTGAAGATATCGGCTAGTTGTTCTTTAGTCTTCACATGCTCAATAGAAATATTGCCCTTCAAGACATGATCACGAAGAAAATGATGACGAATCTGAATGTGCTTAGTCTTCGAGTGCTGAACTGGGTTGTGAGCAATCTTGATGGCACTCTCATTGTCACAGAAGAGAGGCACATTCTTCATGTTGACGCCGTAGTCCTTGAAAGTTTGCTTCATCCATAGCAATTGAGCACAGCAAGAACTAGCGGCAATGTACTCAGCTTCAGTAGTAGATAGTGATACGCAATTCTGTTTCTTCGAGGACGAATAGACCAAAGATCGTCCGAGGAAATGACATGTACCAGATGTTGACTTGCGGTCCACATGATCACCAGCATCGTCAGAGTCATAATATCCAATGAGAACAAAAGCCGAGCCCTTGGGGTACCATAATCCAAGTGTTGGTGTGTGAGCTAGATATCGAAGAATATGCTTCACAGCCTTATGGTGTGATTCCTTCGGTGTAGCTTGAAATCGGGCACACATGCAAACACTAAGAATTATGTCTGGCCTAGATGCACATAAGTACTATAAAGAACCAATCATGGACGGTATAACTTATGATCAAAGTCAATATCATTTTCATCAGTGCACAGATGGCCATTTGTGGGCATAGGAATTTTGACGCCTTTGCAATCTTGCATGCCGAATTTCCTCAGTACATCCTTGAGGTATTTCTCCTGAGATATGAATATGCCATTGCGTTGTTGACGAATTTGAAGACCTAAGAAGAATTTCAACTCTCCCATCATAGACATTTGATATTCTTCACTCATCATATAGGCAAATTCATCACTATAACATTGGTCAGTACACCCAAAGATAATATCATCAACATATACTTGGCACACAAACAATTCACCATCATAAGATTTAGTGAAAAGAGTAGGGTCGAGTGAACCGGGTTTGAAGCCTTTCTTCATGAAGAATTCCTTCAAGGTGTCATACCACGCCCGTGGTGCCTGCTTGAGGCCATAGAGGGCCTTGTTGAGTCTGAAGACTTTGTCAGGATTCTTCGGATCTTCAAAACTTGGGGGTTGAGCAACATATACTTCTTCCTCAAGCTTACCATTGAGGAATGCACTTTTCACATCCATTTGATATAAAGTAATATCATGATGGTTAGCATAAGCAAGTAATATGCGAATAGCCTCAAGTCTAGCAACAGGTGCAAAAGTTTCATCGAAGTCAATTCCTTCAACCTGTGTGTAGCCTTGAGCTATGAGCCGTTCCTTATTCCTCACCACAAGGCCATTTTCATCTTGCTTGTTGCGGTAGATCCACTTTGTGCCAATGATATTGTGCTTGCGAGGATCTGGATCTTTAACCAGTTCCCAGACATTGTTGAGCTCGAACTGATGTAATTGTTCTTGCATGGTCTGAATCCACTCAGGATCCAGAAATGCTTCATCTACATTAGTGGGCTCTGTGATAGAGACAAAGGCATAGTGCCCACAAAAGTTAGATAAATGTGAAGCTTTTGAGCATGTGAGAGGACCTGACGCTTTGATGTCATTGATGATCTTTTCAACTTGCACTTCTTTGGCAATGCGAGGATGAGCTGGTTGTCGTTAAGGAATTTGATCAGCATTCTCTTCAGCACCATTTTCTTCAGTATTTTCTTCAGGTGCATTAGCTCGACGTTCTTCTTGTTCTGGAATGAATTCTTCAGCAGATTCTTCAGTAAGAATGACATCCTTAGTAGCCTTGAACTTGATAGTTTCCTCAGGTGCTGGTTCATCTATCACAGTAGGTAGGTGCTCTATTTGCGAGCCATTAGTTTCATCGAACCGCACATCTACAGTTTCAACAACCATGTGAAGAACGTTGTTGAAGACTCTGTAGGTGTGCGAGTCCTTTCCGTAACCAAGCATAAAACCTTCATGTGCTTTCGGTGCAAATTTTGAGTTGTGATGAGGATCTCTAATCCAACATTTAGCACCGAAGACTTTGAAATAACTTACATTGGGTTTCTTATCAGTGAGGAGTTCATAGGCAGTCTTCTTGAAGAATTTGTGAAGATATACTCTGTTGATGATGTGGCATGCAGTATCAATTGCCTCAATCCAGAACCGATGAGGCATTTTGTATTCATCAAGCATAGTGTGAGCCATCTCAGCAAGAGTGCTGTTCTTGCGCTCCACGACGCCGTTCTGCTGAGGCGTGTAAGGAGAGGATAACTCATGAGTAATACCAAGTTCATCAAGATAGTCATCTAACCAGAATTCTTGAACTCAGTTCCATTGTTACTTCTGATGTGCTTGATCTTCACACCAAAGTTGGTTGAAGCCCTCAAGGAAAATCGTTTGAAGACTTCCTGCACTTCATGTTTGTAAGTAAAAATGTGTACCCATGTGTATTGAGAGTAATCATCAACAATAACAAAGCCATATTGAGATGCATCATTTGAAACAGCAGAATAATGGTTAGGACCGAAGAGATCCATGTGAAGCAATTCAAATGGACAAGTAGTGGTCATGATAGTCTTCACTGGATGCTTGGCCTTTGTCATCTTCCCAGCTTCATAGGCTCCGCATAGGTGATACTTGAGGAATTTGACATTCTCGATGCCGATGACATGCTTCTTCTTCGCAAGCATGTGCAAATTCCTCATGCCTGCATGACCAAGTCGTCAATGCCAGAGCCAGCCGTCTGAAGCTTTTGCAAGTAGGCACACGGCTGGTTGTGGTCCTGTAGAGAAATCAACAATATACAGGTCTCCTCTCCTAAAGCCTTCGAAGACTTTGGAATTTTCAGCTTCCATAACCACAACACAACGGTACTTGCCGAAGACAACAACCATATCAAGATCACAAAGAATTGAGACAGACATAAAGTTGTATCCTAAGGACTCAACAAGCATGACTTTGTCCATGTGTCGATCCTTTGTGATCTCAACCTTACCTAGACCCAATACCCGACTTTTGCCTTTGTCGGCAAAGATGATATGCTTCAGATGCAACGGAGATAATGGAGCATCCATCAATAGATTCTTGTCACCAGTCATGTGATTTGTACATCCACTATCGAGGACCCACTCAGTGGCTTTGGGTTGATCATCCTGCAGATGAATTAGTGCAGCTTACAATGTCATATACTTCATTAGTGAAGAGTATGACATCAATTCATCAGATCAATATCATCAAGCAAAAGAACAGATGAAGCAGTATGAGGACGTGAGAAATGAAAGTTCATTTCTTCATGATTAGCCTGCGTCCTTTCAGGCATGCTCAGGTCTCCAGCAATTTCTTCAGACGATTACGTACGTCTGGAGACCTGACCCTACAGAAGAGATTAGTTCATTTTCTTAACCACCCACATCTGAAGGGGTGGCAAAGAGTTCATCATTCTACGACCTCCATAAGAGAAAGGTGGCATAGATGACAGTCCATTTCGTTTCACATAAGAGGGGTTAGAGTAAGCATAAGAGTAAGCAGAGAAATTCTTCGAGGACTTATGGACATAATGATTTGAAGAATAATGCACATATCCATAATCCTTAGATCTTCCCTGCGAAACAGACGGGTTAGCACGTTGATGTTCATATGAGGACTTTGATCCTTTTTAGGAATATGATCCATGTGAGGAGTTTGGTCCGTATGAGGACTTGGATCCATATGAAGAATTTGGTCCATATGAAGATTTGATCTGGGGTTCCTATTCTTCACAGGTGGCGTCATCATGACATTCACCTGAAGAATTTCAAGGCATCTTTTGGGAATCCAGATTTTCTCCATAGGAGGACTGAGGGAGTCCTGGATTAGGGGGTCTCCGAACAGCCGGACTATCTCCATTGGCCGGACTGTTAGACTATGAAGATACAAGATTGAAGACTTCGTCTCGTGTCCGGATGGGACTCTACTTGGCGTGGAAGGCAAGCTAGGCAATACGTATATGGATATCTCCTCCTTTGTAACCGACCTTGTGTAACCCTAACCCTCTCCGGTGTCTATATAAACCGAAGGGTTTTAGTCCGTAGGACATACAATCACAATATACAATCATACCATAGGCTAGCTTCTAGGGTTTAGCCTCTCTGATCTCGTGGTAGATCCACTCTTGTAACACCCATATCATCAATATTAATCAAGCAGGACGTAGGGTTTTACCTCCATCAAGAGGGCCCGAACCTGGGTAAAACATCGTGTCCCTTGCCTCCTGTTACCATCCGCCCTAGACGCATAGTTCGGGACCCCCTACCCGAGATCCGCCGGTTTTGACACCGACATTGGTGCTTTCATTGAGAGTTCCTCTATGTGGTCGCCGTTAGGCTTGATGGCTCCTACTATCATCGATAGCGATGCGGTCCAGGGTGAGACTTTTCTCCCCGAACAGATCTTCGTATTCGGCGGCTTTGCACTGCGGGCTAATTCGCTTGGCCATCTGGAGCAGATTGAAAGCTACGCCCCTGGCCATCAGGTCAGATTTAGAAGTTTGAATTATAGGGCCAACATCCGTGGGGACTTGATCTTTGACGGATTCGAGCCACAGCCGGGCGCGCCGCACTGTCGCGATGGGTATGACCTAGCTCTGCCACCGGACGGTACCCAAGAGGCCGCGCCCGCATCAGCTCCGACCCTTAGCTCGAAGCCAGCTGCACCAATCGAGGACGGGTGGCTAGACACCGCCTCAGGGGCTGCAGTCCCGACGGTGATCGAGCCAAACACCAGCATAATCCTCTGCGCAGCCCGTGACTCCAAGGTGCCGGACTCTCTTTCGGACCCAGAACCATCCGTGCCCCTACCAATCGAATCCGATTGGGCGCCGATCATGTAATTCACCACCACGGATATCTTTCAGCACTCGCCCTTCGGCGACATTCTGAGTTCACTAAGGTCTCTCTCTTTGTCAGGAGAGCCCTGGCCGAATTATGGCCAACAGGATTGGGATGCGGACGACGAAGAAATTCGACGCCCACCCACCACCCACTTTGTAGCCATTGTCGACGATTTAACCGACATGCTCGACTTCGACTCCGAAGACATCGACGGTATGGATGACAATGTAGGAGACGAACATGAACCAGCACCTATAGGGTACTGGAAAGCCATCTTGTCGTATGACATATACATGGTGGATACACCCAATGAAGGCAACGGCGACGAGATAGCGGAGGATGACCCCTCCAAGAAGCAACCCAAGCGCCGACGTCAGCGGCGCCGCTCTAAGTCCCACAAAAGCAAAAGTGGTGATACCGGCACAGGAGATAATAACACTCCGGATAGCGCCGAAGACAACAACAATCCCCTCCAGCAAGATTTAGAGCAGGAGGATGAAGGAGCCAGCTCTCCTGAGAGAGCGGCTGGCGGGGAGGAGGGGGATGACAATTACATGCCCCCCTCCGAAGATGAGGCAAGTCTCGGCGATGATGAATTCGCTGTAC
Source organism: Triticum urartu (assembly GCF_056163025.1). NCBI lineage: Eukaryota > Viridiplantae > Streptophyta > Magnoliopsida > Poales > Poaceae > Triticum > Triticum urartu. Next base: position 680,171,921 of record NC_141874.1, read on the forward strand.
CAAAGGATCCTGTCGAACAAGAGCGCTTCAAGCACAAGCTTATGGCCACGACAAATAGCCTGAAGAAAAAGCACCAGCAGCTTCAAGCTGATCAAGATCTGCTAGCTGACAAATGGACTGAAGTCGTCGCGGCCGAGGAAGATAAACTCGAGCGTCCCTCCAAGAGTTACCCAAGGCGCAGGTTACTACCCCGACTGGAAGAAGAAGCGTATGATACGGCTGATCGGCCACCTCATGGCCGCGATAGAGAGGCATTCCAACCAAAAGCTCAGCCTCCACCCCAACGCCATCCAAATAAAAAGGCATGGGGAGATACGCCAGACCCGCGAGACATATTGGAGGACAAAGCAAAGCATTCAAGATCGATCTACGGATCACGAGGGCGCACCACTCTACGAGACGGTAAACGTCACACCAGATACAGTAAAAGAAAATCCGGCCGGGCCGAACACAGCGGGCATGACCCATACGAGCTGCATCGCGATATAGCCCAATACAGAGACGCCGCACACCCCATATGCTTCACAGACGAAGTAATGGAACATCAATTCCCAGAAGGTTTCAAACCTGTAAACATTGAATCATACGACGGCACAACAAATCCCGCAGTATGGATTGAGGACTTCCTCCTCCACATCCACATGGCCCGCGGTGATGACTTACATGCCATCAAGTACCTCCCACTAAAATTCAAAGGACCAGCACGACATTGGCTTAATAGCTTGCCAGCGGACTCCATTAGTTGTTGGGTAGATCTGGAAGCCGCATTCCTCGACAACTTTCAGGGCACCTATGTGCGACCACCAGACGCCGATGACTTGAGCCACATAATTCAGCAGCCAGAATAGTCGGCCAGGCAATTCTGGACTCGGTTCCTTACAAAGAAAAATCAAATTGTCGACTGTCAGGATGCAGAGGCCTTAGCGGCTTTCAAGCACAACATCCGAGACGAGTGGCTAGCCCGGCACCTTGGTCAGGAAAAGCCAAAATCTATGGCAGCTCTCACAACGCTCATGGCCCGCTTTTGTGCGGGAGAAGACAGCTGGTGGGCTCGCAGTAATAACATATCATAGAACCATGGTACCTCAGATACCAAGGACGGCAATAGCAGGTCATGTCGCAACAAGCATAAGCACCGCATTAATAGCGAAAGTACTAAGGATACGGCAGTCAATGCCGGATTCAAAGGATCTAAACCCGGTCAGCGGAAAAAGCCATTCAAACAAAGTACACCGGGTCCGTCCAGCTTGGACCGTATACTCGATCGCTCGTGTCAAATACACGGAACCCCAGACAATCCAGCCAATCACACCAACAGGGATTGTTGGGTGTTCAAGCAGGCCGGCAAGTTAATTGCCGAAAACAAGGACAAGGGACCGCATAGCGATGACGAGGAGCCCCGGCAGCCGCACACCGGAGGGCAGAAGAGGTTTCCCCCACAAGTGCGGACAATGAACATGATATACGCGACCCACATCCCCAAGAGGGAGCGGAAGCGTGCACTCATGGACGTATATGCGTTGGAGCCAGTCGCCCCAAAGTTCAACCCTTGGTCCTCCTGTCCGATCACCTTCGATCGCATGGACCACCCCACTAGTATCCGTCATGGCGGATTCGCCGCACTGGTCCTAGACCCAATCATCGACGGATTTCACCTCACTCGAGTCCTTATGGATGGCGGTAGCATCTTGAACCTGCTTTATCAGGACACAATGCGCAAAATGGGTATAGACCCCTCAAGGATCAAACCCACAAAAACGACCTTTAAAGGCGTCATTCCAGGCGTAGAGGCCCACTACACAGGCTCAATTACACTGGAAGTGGTCTTCGGATCCCTGGATAACTTCCGAAGCAAAGAGTTAATCTCCGGTATAGTCCCGTTCCGCAGTGGTTATCATGCGCTGCTCGGACGAACCGCATTCCCTAGATTCAATGCGGTACCGCATTATGCATACCTCAAGCTCAAGAGCCAGGACCTCACGGAGTTATTACAGTCAATGGAAACACAAAGCGCTCTCTCTGAACAGAGGAGCACACCGCGGCCCTTGCAGCAGAAGCGCAAAGCAGCCTCTCAAGGCAATCTACCAGTCTGGCGTTTCAAAGCCCGGACACCTTCATGCGCGCTCGGGGCAACCGGCAGATAGACCGCCTGGCGCGATCTGAGCTTGCGTAGCAATACGGCGGCCACCCCAATCCCAGCCCAACGGCGTTATTCGTGCCGCGCATACATAATTACGCATTAAAAATACCATGGGCACATGTGGGGAGGGGGGCACAATCGCGGCACGCCCCAAAACGCGGCCTAAACCGCACTAGGGGCTTCCCGTTTGGTTATTTTTCTTTTTCTTTCAGGACTTTGATCTCTGGAACTGGCAGCTCTATTGTCGAACACATGATACAGCAACCAAGGAGGCAGACAACTATGTTATACAACGGAATTCCCAGGTTGATTACAGATTTCATATCATTCCTCAGCTCGCCCTTGGAAGGGACATAGTCCTACTCTTTTGCTTATTGCACTATCTGTATCACTCTGCTTTGATGCAATTTTTAAATATACAATGCATGACATTATGACTATTATTGCATTTTTGTTATATATATATATATCTACATGTTCATTAATGACGCCTTGCAACCGTACACTCTGGTACGGCTAATGCACCAGGGGCTTACGTACCCACAATATGGTGTAAAAAGTCCAAACACTTTCACAAGTGCGGCACCCCGAACTTGTAGCATTATATGCATCAGCTCCGAATCATGTCTTTGGTCAAATGTTGGGTTTGCCCGGCTCCTTTGTTTTGGTACCTTACGTTCCGCTCTATCGGCTAAGGTGGCGCTAGGAGAACTATTGCGATTGTGCCCCAGTTCTGCCGGGCCGAGCACCTCAGTAGAGAAAGCTAAAACTGACTGTCATGATAAGGCGAGAGACTGGTCGCTGTTCGGCGAGGTTTTTCGAGTCCCTAAAGACTTATGCCGCTTAGGGTGAGGGGCCGGCTCCGTCCGGCTTATAGGCGTGTATCGCGCCCCGAATTCGGCCTTTCGAATACCAGGGGCTTCGCCGAAATTTGAAATTATAGAATTCCATGGCTAAGTGAGAGTGATAAAGCATTATTAGTCTGGTTGCCTTGTTCGTTGTGCTGAGCATCTCCCTCGAAGGACCCAAACATGGGAACAAGAGTGCTCAGGTTTATCCCGAACACCCCAGCACTAGTGGCATGGGGGCAGAAGCCGAGGACTAGCCATCTCTCAGATTGGATAGACAGCCAAACAGAAGGTAATATTTTAAATTCTAACAAGCATAGCGAACATAATACAAGTTTTCATACATACAGGACAACACGAGCAAGTCTCATTCAAATATTACATTTTGCGAACACTCATCCGCGATAAGACGGGCACCTGGCAGAACACCCTCGTAGTACATCTCGGGGTGGAGGTGCTCCTTGCCCTCCGGTGGCCCCTCCTTGATCAGCTTCACGGCTTCTAGCTTGACCCACTGCATTTTTACCCAGGCGAAAGCCCGGCGTGCACCTTCTATGCAGACGGATCGCTTGACGACCTCCAGCCAAGGGTAGGCATCCACAAGCCGCCTCACCAGGCCGAAGAAGCTGTTCGGAATGGCGTCGCCAAGCCACAACCGGACTATGAAGCCCTTCATGGCCTGATCGGCCGCCTTATGTAGCTCGGCCATCTTCTTCAACTGGTCGCTCATTGGCACCGAATGTTCGGCCTCAGCATACCGAGACCAGAACAGCTTCTCCGTCGAGCTTCCGTCCTCGGCCTGGTAGAATTGTGTGGCATCGGACACGCTGCAGGGTAAATCTGCGAATGCTTCTGAAGAGCTCCGGATTCGGGTAAGTAATCAGTAATTCACCTTTACATGCTTGCTTTGCATATAGAAAGCCTTACCCGCCGCTATCTTCTTCATCACGTCGATCTCCTAAAGGGCCTTCTGGGCCTCGGCCTTGGCACTCTTCGCGCTCTCATGGGCCGCGGCAAGCTCAGACTCTCGCGTCTTCAAGTCAAGCTCCAACGCCTCGTGCTTCGTCACGAGAGCCTGGAGCTCTTGCTGCACCTCGCACACCCGAGCCTCGTGCCTCTCTCGCTCGGTGCGCTCCTTGGCCATTGTATCTTCAGCCTTGGTCAGCGCTTGCTTCAGGGTAGCCACCTCGGTCGTGGCCCCTGGCAAAACATACAATGATCCGGTCATTTTGCAATCGCGTCCTTTTTTATATACATATATCTATAGATGGGGTATTACTTACCTTCATTCTCCTCGAGCTGCCTCTTGACAAGGCCGAGCTCTTTCTTGGACCCATCGAGGTCCTGCTTCAGTACGGCGACCTCCACAGTTAGTGCAGCAGACGCCAGCAGAGAAGCCTGCATATGCATATTGACATACTTATATTAGACTCCTGCAATATTATTTGATCCTCTGTTCGGCTTTTCTTTGTGAACATCGAACAAAGCATCAGGGGCTACTGTCTATGTGGTAATACTTCTACTACATTTTAAAACACTTACCTCGAAGCTAGTTAGAAGGCTAGTACAGGCTTCAGTCAATCCGCTCTTGGCGGACTGAACCTTCTAGATCACCGCACTCATGATAGTGCGGCGCTCCTCCTCGATGGAAGCGCTGCGAAGCGCTTCCAACAGATTGTCCGGCGCCTCTGGATGGACAGAGGTCACTGGCACAGGTGTCTCACCCCTCTTAGAAGGAGATAGCCTGCCCGAGCCCGGAACCGCTAGAGGTTCCGGCGCGGTGTTCGGCTCAGGGCCGAACTCGGAGCTCTCAGGGGCCCCATCCCCTCTGCTCCCGGAATCCGGAAGGTCGCCTTGAGGCGCCTCCGGGACTGTCTCCCCTCGATCCGGTGCCTCTTGAGACAACACCTTGGCGTCGTCGGCAGGATGAGGGGAGGTGGCAGTCGGGACTGGATCGCTATCCATGTCCGACGAACCCAAGGAGCCGTCCGATGATACCTCGATGTTGGCTCGTGGCGGACTGCGTAATTATGTTCGGCGATTAGGGAAAGCAATGCGACAAAGGAATCCTATGGGTTACTTTGGTATCCGAATACTTACGATCTCCCCTGGGCCTTGGCCCTGGGCAACCACTCGTCTTCACTTTCATCGGCGGCGGTGGAGCTGTCTGGAAGGAGAGTCCTTCCCTTCTTGGACCCTCCGGCCTCCCCAGTTGGGACGGCCTTCCTTTTCTTGTCTCCCCCAGTCAGTGGGGGAGCCTCTTCTTCCTGTTCCTTGTCTTCGGGGGAAGAGTGCGCCGCAGAGTAGTCGGACGGTGAGTCCGACGACGCCTGGCGTCGGGAACTCTTTAGAGCTCCCTTGGCCTTCTTGGTCTTCTCCGGCACCTTATAAGGGGCCGGAGTCAACATCTTCGCCAGAAGGGCGTCTGCAGGGCCTTCGGGCAAGGGAGCCGGACAGTCGATTTGTCCGGCCATCTTCTGCCAGTCCTGTTAACGGCACGGGAGTTTAGATCCCGCATAGAGTCAATCTATATAGAAAACAAGTATCCTGTAAAAGGTAAAACAGCTTACCGCACTGGCTTGGCGCTTCGCGCTGAATCCGCGATCCTCAGTAATGGGGGGAGGGACCGTGGCGCCGTTGAACAACACTCTCCAGGCATCTTCATGAGTCGTGTCGAAGAGCCTGTTCAGAGTTCGGTGCTGCGCCGGGTTGAACTCCCACAAGGTGAACTCCCGTTGTTGGCATGGGAGTATCTGGTGGATGAGCATAACCTGGACTATGTTGACGAGCTTGAGCTTCTTGTCCACCATGTTTTGAATACATGTCTGGAGTCCGGTCAGCTCTTTTGAAATACCCCAGGACAAGCCCTTCTCTTTCCAGGAGGTGAGCCGCATGGGGATGCCAGATCGGAACTCGAGGGCCGCTACCCATGTGGGGTTGTGCGGCTCGGTGATATAGAACCACCCCGATTGCCACCCCTTTATGGTATCCACAAAGGAGCCCTCGAGCCATGTGATGTTGGGCATCTTGCCCACCATGGCGCCTTCGCACTCCGCCTGGCAGCCGCTCACTACCTTCGGCTTCACATTGAAGGTCTTCAGCCATAAGCCGAAGTGGGGCTTGATGCGGAGGAAGGCCTCGCACACGACGATAAACGCCGAGATGTTGAGGATGAAGTTCGGGGCCAGATTGTGGAAATCCAGGCTGTAATAAAACATGAGCCCCAATACAAAGGGATGGAGAGGGAATCCCAGTCCGCAGAGGAAATGGGTGAGGAATACCACCCTCTCATGGGGCTTGGGGGTGGGGATGAGCTGTCCCTCATCTGGGAGCCGGTGCGCGATGTCGTCGGGCAGGTATCCGGCTCTCCTCAGTTTCTTGACGTCTCCCTCCATGACGGAGGAGACCATCCACTTGCCTCCCGCTCCGGACATGGTTGGAGAAGGTTGAGGTGGAAGTGAGAGCTTGGGCGCTAGAGCTCGAGTGTGCGGGAGCGGATGAGCAGAGGAGGAAGAAGGCGTGGATAGAAAGGTGAATCCTTATCCCTTTATATGGGTGGACAAAATTAAGTGTCCCCACTTGCCTGGTAAAACTCACTTATCCCCCAAGCGCCGCAATTGATGGCGCGGTTGGGTTACCCACGCCTGTATTGATGAGAATCCCGTAATAAGGGGACACGATCTCTGCTTTGACAAGACGTGTCGAAAAACTGCCTCGCATTATGTGCAGGGCTGGTTAAAAGAAACGGTTCGAATAATCACCGGGCCATGATGTAACGTCGTGTTGCCAAAACAAGCTAACGAATTGGATCTGCGAAAACATTATTCTCTCTACGGTGGAGTGTGGAACTTACTTTGCAGGGTCAGACACTATCCTCGTATTCAAATTCTTCTCTGATGTATTCGAAGAACGAACCCGCCTTGCAATGCCGAAGACAACTGCGCGCCGGACTCATCGTCATTGAAGCCTGGTTAAGGGGCTACTGAGGGAGTCCTGGATTAGGGGGTCTCCGGACAGCCGAACTATCTCCATTGGCCGGACTATTAGACTACGAAGATACAAGATTGAAGACTTCGTCTCGTGTCCGGATGGGACTCTACTTGGCGTGGAAGGCAAGCTAGGCAATACGTATATGGATATCTCCTCCTTTGTAACCGACCTTGTGTAACCCTAACCCTCTCCGGTGTCTATATAAATCGAAGGGTTTTAGTCCGTAGGACATACAATCACAATATACAATCATACCATAGGCTAGCTTCTAGGGTTTAGCCTCTCTGATCTCGTGGTAGATCCACTCTTGTAACACCCATATCATCAATATTAATCAAGCAGGACGTAGGGTTTTACCTCCATCAAGAGGGACCGAACTTGGGTAAAACTTCGTGTCCCTTGCCTCCTTTTACCATCCGGCCTAGACGCACAGTTCGGGACCCCCTACCCGAGATCCGCCGGTTTTGACACCGACAAGGACCGTTCCTGCAGTTAGTGCCAACATATCTAGCAAATACTTCACCATTCTTATTTTTGAAAATTTTATAGTTGGAGTCAAATGATTCATCATCAGAACGAGGAGATTCACATGCAAATCCAGATAAGTTAGATGGATCAACTGGAGGTCCCTTTGCAGCAACCCATGTAGTTTTGGGGTACTGCTCAGGCTTCCAATATGTACCATCAGCATTGAGTTTCCTCTCAAAGGCAATACCCTCTTTCCTAGGGTTCCTGTTGAGGATCTGCTTTTTAAGCACATCACAAAGAGTCTGATGCCCTTTGAGGCTTTTGTACATGCCTGTCATGTACAATTCCTTTAGCCCTGCATCATCAGTGATACTAGCAGTGTCCTCAGATGAGGAATTAGTGATAGCAGAGGCATGTGAAGAATTTGAAACATTAGCAGCATTTGAACATTCAGGTGAAGAATTAGCAGATTCACGTTTAATGCATTTCAAACAAGGAGGAACAAATTCTTCCTGAGAAGCGCTGATTTGTGGAGAAAGTAATGAATCGCGCTCCTTCTAAAGATCTGCATAACTCACTCTTAGCTTCTCAAGGTCTTGCTTTCTTTGAAGAAATTCATAAGAAAACTTCTCATGATCAGATAAGAGAGTGTTATGATGACCTTGAAGATTGTCAAACCTAGTCTGAAGCCCTGTTCAAGAATTCATCCGATTAACCAGTTAACTTGCCGATTAATCCCTACTCATAGGGTCATCGAGTAGCCGATGAACCGAAAAATCATCCGATTAATCGATTAAATGGCTGATTAACTTGCCAATTAGCCGATTAATCCCCTACTCGCTAGCCAACCGAGTAGCTACCAGTTAACGATTTCCTCAACAATGGTCTGAAGTCTCTGAAGGTTTTCAGTCAAGGCTTCAGCGCGATCCATTTCTTCACTTTTGTCTAGCATGTTTTGAACCTTTTCAAAAGCCCTTTGTTGTTTTACAGCAATCTTAGCAAGTTTAGAATAGCTGGGCTTAAGGTTCTCATCAGATTCATTCTCACTTGATTCAGAGGAGGTATATTTGAGTACCTTGGCACCCTTTGCCCTGAAGCAATAGGTGGGAGCGTAGTCATCATCGCCTTCATCAACCTTGTTGGTGAGGTCATTTTCTTCAGTGTTGAAGATAGACTTGCTGATGAATGCAGTAGCGAGAGCTAGGCTCGCCACTCCGGATTCGGACTCCTCAGATGTCTCATGTTCCTCATTTTCTTCAGATTCAGCCTGAGAGTCCATTTCGTTGCCAATGAATGCCCTAGCCTTCTTGGAGCTGCTCTTCTTGTGATATGAAGACTTTGAGGATTATGATGATGAAGATTTTGTGATTTCTTCTTTTCTTCGCATCATCAGAACTGTAATCCTTGTATTTCTTCTTCTTTCATTCCTTTTCCCGGTGAGGACAATATTGAATGTAATGTCCAGGTTTCTTGCATTTGTGACAGAGCCTCCTCTTGTAGTCACTGGATGAGGAATCATTGCTCCTTGAGGGTCTTCCAAGGCGACCACGTCTTGAGAACTTTTGGAACTTCTTCACGAGCAGAGCTAGATCATGGCTTAGTTCTTCAGGATCACCAAGGCTGCTACCAGAGTCTTCATCTTCGGACTCAGATACTGCCTTGGCCTTCAGTACACGTGATCTGCCATAGCTCGAACCATAGAGATCTCTTTTCTCAGCAAGTTGGAACTCATGAGTATTTAGCCTCTCGAGAATATCAGTGGGATCAAGTGACTTGTAATCAGCACGTTCTTGTATCATCAATGCCAGAGTGTCAAATGAGGAATCAAGCGATCTCAGCAATTTCTTCACCACCTCATGGTCGGTGATGTCAGTGGCACCAAGTGCTTGAAGCTCATTTGAGATGTCAGTGAGGCGATGCAAGGTTTGTTGAACATTTTCATTGTCGAGTCTTTTGAAGCGGTTGAAGAGATTGCGAAAAACATCAACTCGAGAGTCACGCTGTGTTGAGACTCCTTCATTCACCTTGGACAGCCTATCCCAGATAAGCTTAGCAGTCTCCAAAGCACTCACTCTTCCATACTGTCCTTTGCTCAGATGGCCACATATGATATTCTTCGCTTGAGAATCGATTGGCTTGAGTCTCTTCACATCAGCAGCATTCAGAGAAGGTGTGACTGAGGGAACACCATTTTCCACAACATACCAGAGATCGTTATCAATTGCCTCAAGATGCATTCGCATCTTATTCTTCCAGTAGGGGTAGTCCGTCCCATCGAAGGTAGGACACCCAGCAGAGACCTTGATCATACCTGCGGTCGACATAACTAAACTCCAGGCGGTTAAACCAAAATCACACAGAACAAGGGAGTACCTTGCTCTAATACCAATTAACAGTGCGTTATATCGACGAGAGGGGGGTGAATAGGCGATTTTTATGAAATTCTTCACTAAGGAATTTGCCGGTGAGGAAATTCCTTAGCGAAGAACTACTAGCAGCAGAATAAGTACTCAAAAGTAAACATAACAGAATACAAGCATAGTCATCATGATGAAATGAAGACAGGCACAGAGTACACGAAGCGTAAGCACATGATAACACAGGATGAAGACAAACAAACTGAAGAAATTGAACTGAGGAAATTCAGAAAGTCTTCAGTCAAAGTCTTCAAACACAGATATGAACAAACACACGACACAGTTATGAGGAAATGAAAGAGTTGAGGGAATAGAAACAGTAAGCTTGGTGAAGACAATGATTTGGTAGACCAGTTCCAACTGTTGTCTCAGTTGTACGTCTGGTTGGAGCGGCTGAGTATTTAAACTCGAGGACACACAGTCCTGAACACGCAGCTCAGGACACCAGGTCCTCGCCGTATTCTCCTTGAACTAAGGTAACACAGACCTCATCCAATCACTCATGGTAAGTCTTCAGGTGACTTCCGAACCTTCACAAACTTGGTCACTCGGCGATCCACAATTCCTCTTGGATGCTCTAGACCATGACGCCTAACCGTCTGGAAGAAGCACAGTCTTCAAAGGTAACAAGCGTCGGATCCACGCAAGATCAATTTCTTTAGTGATGCTCAATCACTTGGGGTTTGTAGGTGTTTGGGTTTGGGTTTTTCCTCACTTGATGATTTTTGCTCAAAGTCCTCGGAGGATGGGTTGCTCTCAAATGACAAGTGTCTATTTCCCTCGGAGCAGCCAACCAACTAGTGGTTGTAGGGGGCGGCTATTTATAGCCTAGGGAGCAGCCCGACATGATAAGACATAAATACCCTTCAATGATATGACCGTTAGGTGGATAGATATTTTGGGACAGCTGGCGCATAGCACAGCAACGCTCGGAATTTTGAGTAGCAAAATCCTCAGGGCTATCATGTTCCTCACTGTGTAGGAAATCCGCCCTGGCGAATTTCTAACTCCTTAGTCAGAACAAATTCCTTAGAGACCAGAAGAACTTCGTCTCTGTCACTGAAGAATATGACTGGACTGTATGACTTAGTCGCGAGGCCAGCCAACTGTTGTGGAATTGTCAACTGTCGTGGAATTGTCGTGGAATTGTCACGGCAGATGTCCTTAGTGTCAGGACTTAGTCGCGAGGCCAACACATCTATGTGGTAGCTTGAGAGGGGTTGAGCGGGACGAGAGACGCGATGTTTTACCCAGGTTCGGCCCCTCACGGTGGAGGTAAAAGCCTACATCCTGCTTCATTGATATTGATGATGATGATCACGGTTACAAGAGTGCTCTATCTTGAGAGCTATTGTCTAAACCTAACTTGTCCAACTTGTGGAACTTGTGAATCTTGTTCCTTTTGGGGAGCCTGCCCCTCCTTATATATGTTGCAGGGGCGGGTTACATGTAGAGTCCTATTAGGATTAGGACTAGTCTATCTCTAATACAAACCGAATATAAGTCCAGGTCTTAACTCCTTGTAGGACAAATATTCCTAATGCCTTTCCTCTTCAACCGGCCCACCGTTAACGTGAACCGGCCTTCTAGGCCTTGGGCCTTGTCATCCATCTGTCCCGCATGCCGGATCACCAGTGAGTCATAATGATCAGGTGGGTTGCTTGTAAACCGCCAGGTCAGGGCGGGTCGCCAGTAACTCGCCAAGTGTCAGCGGGGTCTTCAGATAAACCGCCAAGTCCGGCCGGGTTAACTTCCGGCCGGTTTACACCGCGGGGTATATCCCCCACAGAAATGATACTTGACATTCGGAAAAAGATATAGCAAACGAACTACACGACCTTTGAGCTATGCTTAGGATTGGGTCTTGTCCATCACATCATTGTCCTAATGATGTGATCCCGTTATCAATGACATCCAATGTCCATAGTCAGGAAACCATGACTATCTTTTGATCAATGAGCTAGTCAACTAGAGGCTCACTAGGGACGTGTTGTGGTCTATGTATTCACACATGTATTACGATTTCTGGATAACACAATTATAGCATGAAAAATAGACAATTATCATGAACAAGGAAATATAATAATAGCCATTTTATTATTGCCTCTAGGACATATTTCCAACATTCCGAACCTTCACAAACTTGGTCACTCGGTGATCCACAATTCCTCTTGGATGCTCTAGACCATGATGCCTAACCGTCTGGAAGAAGCACAATCTTCAAAGGTAACAAGCGTCGGATCCATGCAGGATCAATCTCTTCAGTGATGCTCAATCACTTGGGGTTTGTAGGTGTTTGGTTTTCGGTTTTTCCTCACTTGATGATTTTAGCTCAAAGTCCTCGGAGGATGGGTTGCTCTCAAATGACAAGTGTCAGTTTCTCTCGGAGCAGCCAACCAGCTGGTGGTTGAAGGGGGCGGCTATTTATAGCCTAGGGAGCAGCCCGACATGATAAGACATAAATACCCTTGAATGATATGACCGTTAGGTGGATAGATATTTTAGGACAGCTGGCGCATAGCACAGCAACGGTCGGAATTTTGAGTAGCAAAATCCTCAGGGCTATCATGTTCCTCACTGTGTAGGCAATCCACACTGGCGAATTCCTAACTCCTCAGTCAGCACAAATTCCTCAGAGACCAGAAGAACTTCGTCTCTGTCACTGAAGAATATGACTGGACTGTATGAGATTTCCAATGGCTTCACTCGAAGGGATTGGTAGGTGTAGGATTTTGAGTTGAGCATCACATGGAAATTTTTCCTTAGTATTTCCTCGACCCCCTTTAACACTACGGTGTTTCCTATGACTCAAGAAAGAGAAAATGAAACTACGAAAACAAAAGTCTTCACGCTTCATGTTCCTCGAATGAATACCAAGTCTTCAAGGTCACACCAATCTCTTCATTTTCAAAGTGTTCAGAAAGTCTTCAGAAATCCAAAGTCTTCAGTCGAAGAACTTCATTTTTAGGGGTCGACTTTCTCTGTAAATATCAAACTCCTCATAGACTTATAGACCTGTGTACACTCACAAACGCATTAGTCCCTTAACCTATAAGTCTTCAATACACCAAAATCACTAAGGGGCACTAGATGCACTTACAATATCCCCCTTTTTGGTGATTGATGACAATATAGGTTAAGTTTTCAACGGGGATAAACATATGAAGTGTAAGTACTGATATTGAGGAATTTGATTGCAAGATATAGAAGAACTCCCCCTGAAGATGTGCATAGTGAGGAATTTGATTTTGAAGCAATGCACACTTGAAGAGTTGAATCATGGAGATCTCCCCCTATACCTTGTAATTCATACATGCATTTGACATATAACAGTGAAGAATTTGAAATGCATACTGAAATATGGTGACTGGTGTAATTCAGCATGCGTGCATTAGCATATATGAGGAATAAGCATGCAGAAAAACATATCAAAAGTATCAGAGCACAATCGGGTTTAAGTATACAGCACAATCCAATAAAGTCTCAGAAGAGCGAGAGTTGTAACTTAAAAATAAACGCCCATATAGAAAGACCCGCTTGAAGACTAACTCAAAATTCTCCCGCTTTGTCATCAAATGACCAAAAGGATCGAATATGAGGACTGACGCCCCTGAAGAATATCAAGTTGATGAAGGAGCGCCAGCATTGTTGGGGTCGGTTGTCGTAGTAGGGCCTGCCGCAGTGTCGTCCAAGTCTTAATTCTCATCATTGTCGCGCGATGAAAAATATGAGCTGGTCACCAAGGAAGGAACCTTGACCTTCTTGAATTTCTTCGGTGGAGGTGCAGACCAGTCAAAATCTTCCTTGAGACCCATTTTCTTCAGATCTTCTTCACCATACAGATGTGACAGTATTGCCCAGGTGCAACCGAAGACTTCATGGAGGTAGTAATGGTTTTTCTTCACTGCATTGTGTCTAGCAGTCATTGTCGGTGTCAAAACCTGCGGATCTCGGGTAGGGGGTCCCGAATTGTGCATCTAAGGTGGATGGTAACAGGAGGCAGGGGACACGATGTTTTATCCAGGTTCGGGCCCTCTTGCTGGAGGTAAAACCCTATGTCCTGCTTGATTTTTTCTTGATGATATGAGTATTACAAGAGTTGATCTACCACGAGATCGGAGAGGCTAAACCCTAGAAGCTAGCCTATGGTATGATTGTATGTTGTCCTACGGACTAAAACCCCCCGGTTTATATAGACACCGGAGGGGGCTAGGGTTACACAAGGTCGGTTACAAAGGAGGAGATATACATATCCGTATTGCCTAGCTTGCCTTCCACGCCAAGTAGAGTCCTATCCGGACACGAGACGAAGTCTTCAATCTTGTATCTTCATAGTCCAACAGTCCGACCAAAGGATATAGTCCGGCTGTCCGGAGACCCCCTAATCCAGGACTCTGTCGGCGTTCTAGGAACAGGGGTCCCCAGACTTGCCTGCCTGCGGCGTGGCTCAAGTGGGGGGCCCAGCACGGCCCATCTTCATCAGCTCAAGCTCAAGACCCTTGCGAGGGGCCAAGCCTCATGGGGCGGATAACGGAAAGCTTCCTCGGAGGCACCCTCATCAGGCAGGCTCGCGAGGACGCGGAGAGATCAAGGCAGGGGTACCTCACGAGGAGCCCGTGACGCAAGCCATGACGATCGAGACCAGGTGGGCGCCGGCCTACGCAGTGTCCTTGTTTCCCCTTTGGTGCAAAGGGGGCAAGAATAGGCCAAGGCATCAGGCAAAGGTTACCGTTCCGGTGCAACAAGACCAAGACCAGCAGAGCGGCGGGACGGAGGTCACCGTGGAGCCCAAGACGGCGTCATCACTAGAGCTTTTGGCAGCCGAAGACCACCTTTGGTCAGGATAACTTGTACTTGATGTTCCCCTTCAAAATGTACAATTGTTGGCGCCCTTCCCGCTCATTATTTGGGGAGAGGTCCAGGGCCCCTATAAATAGAGCTAGCCACCATAGAAGGAAGGAGGATGACAAAAAAAGGATGAAAGAGAGACAGCGAGAGATCTGGTAGAACCCTAGCAGAGAGAGAGTGGCGACTGAACTCACCCAAGCAGTTCATCGCACCAGCTCAAGAACACCTCTCGTGAGGCTGTTCTTCCCTTGTACTGTTCATCATCAGCCCCCGAGGCAATCCACCACACCACACACTGGAGTAGGGTATTACACCACAACGGTGGCCCGAACCAGTATAAATCTCGTGTCCCTTGTGTTGTTCATTGTTTCCAGCTTAGATCACGCGAGGAGATTGGACGTAGATCGGTAGGGGAGAGATCACCGCGCACACCCCAGTGTTCGAACCTCAAGGGTCTGCCGGAACCCGAAATCCGACATTTGGAGTGCCATGTAGGGGTGCGCCGGAATCTTTCTTCCGCTATTCACGTGTGATCTTCCGTCGTGTCCATGGCTGATGCTCGTCGGGCTTGCGCCGAGCGTCGGGCTGCTCTCGCCACCCGCATCGCCCAGACGGCGCTCGTCGGTGGATGCCCTCGTCGTTCCCCGTCGCCTGCCGCCAACGCCGCCACCGGCCCGGAGGGGAACGAGCAGCAGGCCTCGTCCCAGCATCCTTCGGTGCGGCGGGAGGGCCGCACCGCCACACCGTCGCTGACTCCAGCCGCTTCATCGTCCCACGCCCGTCGCGCCCCCATGGACGTGCACGCCGCGCTGCTCCTGACAAGAGAGCTCTTGCACTACCGCCCCGTCGACGACCTCTACGAAGACTGGCTCGCCCGCATCACCGAGCTCGTCAGCGCCGCAGGGGGCTCCCCCTTGCCGTCCTTGTAGCTGCCTCACAGGAGGCGAGGATCAGGAGGTGCCTCCACCACCTCCTCCCCCAGAAGGCGCCCTGACTCCAAGGCGCGCAGCCCCAAGGCAAGAACCTCCGTGTCCGGCACCTGCGTAGCAAGAAAGGAGCTGCCAAGAGATCCCTCGTCCCCAAGAAGGTGCTCGCGCGCTCCCAGCGCCGGCGCGCCAAGATCGCGTCCCTGCACCTCCACGCCAAGACCCCGCGCTGCTCCAAGCGGCGGCGCGTGGTAATCCCTAGGAGCAAGCCCAGTACCAGCAAAAGGCACCGGTGGCCACAGCAGGCTGCCGTGCCCTCACCCCCGAGCTACGCGGCGTCGCATGGCCAGGCAAGTTCAAGCCTGACCTGCCCCCTCGCTACGATGGCACGGCGAACCCTGCGGAGTTCCTGCAGCTCTACGAGCTATGCATCGAAGCCGCCAATGGAGACGAAAGGGTCATGACGAACTGGTTTCCCATGGCGCTCAAGGACGGGGCCCGCACCTGGCTCCTGAACCTGGCTCCTGGCACAATCTCCTCCTGGGACGAGATGCGCACTCGCTTCATCGCCAACTTCCAGGGCACTCACGATCGGCCCCCAGCCGTGAGCGATCTGCGCCGCATCAACCAGCAGCAAGGGGAAACCCTGTAGAAATACATCCAGCGCTTCAACGACGCTCGCCTCAAGATCCCCAAGGTGACTGAAGAAGCCATCATCTCGGCCTTCTCCGATGGTGTACGTGACATCAAGATGAAGGAGGAGCTAGCAATCCATGAAGACCTGTGCACATAACTGGAGCTGTTCAACTTGGCGACCAAGTGCGCCAGGGCTGAGAAAGGGCGCCTTTCCCTCCTCGAACTCCCAGCTGCCGACCCAGAAGAGAAGAAGCCCAAGGCCAAGGACGTGAAGCGCAAGGGGGCTGCCGTGCTTGCAGCGGAACCAGACACCAAGCGAGGCAGGGATCAGCCTGAGTCATCCAAGGGCAGCCGGTACTGCATGTACCACGACCTCCACACCCACGACACCAACGAATGTCAAGAGCTCAGGGCCGTGAGGGATGGACGTGTCAGCCATCGCCCCGAGCGCAACGGCACGGGCTATGGACGAGGAGGAGGAAGAGGTGGCGGATGATGGGAAGACCGTGGCCCTCACCAAGGGTGGCGAGACCGACCTCGCGAGGATCGCTGGCAGGACCAGCCTCGCGAGGGAGGCTGGAGAGATCAGCCTCGTGAGGATCGCCCGCATGGCAACGCAGGCCTTCCTCCTCTGCCACCACCGCCAAGGAGGAACGAAGACCAACATCAAGACGAGGGGGCTGGGGGCTTCCAGGAGCCGCGCGCAATCGCTTGCATCTTGGGTGACGCGCAAGCCCCAGCCTCACAGCGCATCTTCAAGCAGTTTGCTCGCAAGGTGAATGCAGTCCTCACCAAGCTTGAGGCCACGCGCCCTCTCAGGTGGTATGCGTGCGCTATCACGTTTAGCTCAGCGGATCAGCTCAAGTGCGCGGCAACGGCCGGAGTCCTCCCGATGCTTTGCTCGCCAGTCATCAGCAACGTGCAGGTCACCAGGACCCTCATTGACGGCGGAGTAGGACTCAACGTCATGTCCGTCGAGACGTTCCACAATCTCCAAGTGCCGTACGATCAGCTTCAGCCAACCAAGCCCTTCTCAGGAGTTACTGATGGTTCCACCATTCCGATAGGGCAGGTTCGCCTTCCAGTCACCTTCGGGCAGTGCAATAACTACCGCACCGAGCTCATCGACTTCGACGTCGCCCACATTCGTCTACCATACAACGCCATCCTCGGGTACCCAGCCCTGGCCAAGTTCATGGCAGTGACTCACCATGGGTACAATGTCCTCAAGATGCCAGGAAGCGGCGGAGTCATCACCGTACCCTGTGAACAAAGGGACGCAGTGTGTTCACTTGAGCGCGCGTTCTAAGCCACAGCAATCGTAGACTCGGACCACAGAAACAGAAGACTTCTCGAGGCGACCCTTAAGAAGAAGAAGGTTTCGCCTGGCCCAAGCCATAAGGAGGCAGGCGCCTCCGGAGGTGTTGGGTCAGGATCTGCGCCCAATCAGGGAGTGCCACCCTCACTCGCATAGGAAGGTGCGCCCGGTGCCCTCCTCAGGCAGGGCTCGGGGGCTCTTTCTTGGAGGGCCACCGACCTTGTCGAGGTCGCGAGGGACGCGCTCGGGCACCACTTGAAGGGGTGCTTCCAGGCACGTTTCCCTCAGGAAGGTACAAGGCAAGGAAGACCAAACCCTCAGGAGTTCATCGCGAGAAACACCCAGGAGCTACAGGAGTCGAGAGTCATGTGCGGCAGCCACCGTCTGCCCACCGTAGCCCCACATCCAGGCGAGGATGGTGGGCTGCGCGTCTACATTGACGTGCCAGGGCTCAACCGAGCCGCGTCTCTGGAGCGCCTCTGGCCTTCACGCACGGGGCGTTGCGAGGGTCCACCTCACAGCTACGTTCGCATGCCTTTCGGGCTGCCGAACGCGGTTGCCGCTCATCAGCGCCTGCTAAGGAGCATTCTGGAGGCTCAAGAGGTCAGACATGGTGCGGTCCTGGCGAAGATGGAGAAGGCCCTCGGAAACCCACCAGTGCCCCCGGAGCCTCCCGAGGCTCCTGGGCCTGGGGGCTCAAAAGGATCGACGTCTTCAGCGCGCATCGCCCGCTTCTTCAACATCACTCCATCTTCAACGGCACCAGGTGACATCTTTCTAAGTTCCATTTTTAGCTGGGAGCACCCACAGGGCCGCATCATTCCCAGGCCGCGTGGGTCCGTCCCTGCGGCATGTATCCGTTTTGCTTATGCTTTTTACTTACCTTGTTGGGGGCACCCCTCGGGCTGCATCATCCCCGAGCTGCTCGGGCCTGGCCCAGCGGCATTTGCTTTTCCTGCATCTACTTAAAATGAATTTCCTCCTGCGTGCTTAACATACCCGGCCTAATCGCCTGATCGATTGACGCCTACCTATGGAGCCGCTCGCTCTGGCATGTCATCTGCGCACGGGTCCGTCCCTGCAACGCCGATAAATCTGAGTGGTCGAGCTCTGGCCGCGGCAGCCCCGCAAGGTGCCACCTCACCAGGCCCTAAGTGCCCCAATCACTTCCCCGGAGCGACAAAGGTTGGCTGGCAACCGTAACGACAGGTCTTGTTTCTCTTCATGATTGGTGTGTAGGAACTACTCTAGGAACAACGCTAGGGACATCACGAGCTGCCTCTCCCTCTCTCCGGCACGGACCGCTTGCACGTTAAAAGGGGGGCACCTGAGCATCACGACTCATGGGCTCCTACTGGCTCTCCAGCGCTCACCCCCTGTCCTTAACCCACGGCATCGCGACCTGTCATACCAGCGGTGGCTGAGCTCGCTCGAGGGCCGGGACCTGAGGACGTAGAGCATTAAGGAAAGTGCGGGGGAGTGGGAAGAAGCTCGCGAGGACCTAACCCAGCAGCGCCTCAGCTGCCACCGCTCGGGCCAGGCACTTCGTTGAGGAACGACACCAGACTCAAGAGATAAGTCACGCCCTTACAAGAGTTGAACCAACGCAGCGCAAAAACCCTCGCCTAGTGCGGCTCTGTCACGGCGATGTTGCCTTGCTTTCTCGCGCAGCGAGGGCTGCTTGAGCGCTAAAGGGGACCTCCCGAGCATCGCGACTCGGGGGCTCTTACCGGACCTCAGGCCGCTCACCTCCTGGCCTTGACCACGGCATCGCGACCTGGCATACCAGCGACGGCTGAAGCCTGCCTGGGGACTGGGACCTGTCAGCGTAGAGCGCCAAGTCCTCGTGAGGATAGAAAGGGGAGCCGAGCCGAGATAGGGCAAGCACCTCGCATTGATTCGTATTAAGGATATAATATTCATAAAAGACATGGCAGACGCCTTACAT
The DNA here is from genome assembly GCF_056163025.1 of Triticum urartu. NCBI lineage: Eukaryota > Viridiplantae > Streptophyta > Magnoliopsida > Poales > Poaceae > Triticum > Triticum urartu. Next base: position 680,191,460 of record NC_141874.1, read on the forward strand.
ACCCCCGCAGGGTATTGCTTCGATTCCTCGCAGGGAACAAGAGTACTAATCCTAAGGAACGCTAATCGCCCACACCGCCGCAAGGGACGCCATCATCAACAGTGGGCTGCCCAACGTCGACGCCAACCCCATCCAGATCAGTGGCATCGGCGGCTGGACGCAGTTGCCCCGCTCCGAGCACGGCACGAGCTCGGGGGCTCGTAGCTGTCGTCGCTCATCTCCGGAGTCGCGAGGAGCTCGGGGGAGCCACTGAATTCCCCAGCTCCTCCGCTGCTACCTGAGGAGCTGCTGGAGGGCCGATGGGCAGGCCAGGTCCTCGCCAGTTCGTCGCCCCTGCCGCTCTCCCTGGGGCAGCATTCCAGTCGGCGCCCTTCAGCATCGAAGACCTTGAAGAACATTAGGGAGGCGCCGTCGTATTCAAGATGAATCATGAGGGCACCTACCGTCCGGCAGACCCGGGTGATTTCGCCCCAGCCCCGGGTCATGAAGACCTTGCTCGGAGCGACGACCGCGACCTCCGGTCCGGTCGCAAGGGTACTGCAGTCAGCGTGCTACAGCCAGAGCTCCAGAGCCCCGCTCGGCGGCATCTCGAAGGCGAAGGAAGGAGGAAGGCGAATCCAAGAGCTCGGAGGCATGGCAGCGTGGAGCACGAGCTCGCGAGAGGAGCGCTCGGCGTGGACTCCAGGAGGAACGACGCGCACCACCGTGACTCACCGGCGTCGACGGCGGCATCGTCGATGTTGCTCGACGCCTTCTCCCCCAGGACCCATGACGCGGGCATGCAAGGGTAGCGGAAACCCAGGCGGCGGCTGCTCGTACCAGGGCCTCGATGCCTCCTGCTGAGCACCCTCATCTCGGTGGCAAAGGACCAGCCGCTTCTTCGGCGGAAGTGGGTCAGGACACTCTCGGGGGGCCTTTCCCTTCTCTTCTGCAGAGAACCGGTGGAGTGGTGCCATTGGCGTAAGTAGGAGCAAGAACAAGGAAGGAGAAGGAAAGGAGCAGCATGAAGGGATGGACTGAAGGGGCTCGCACAGCCCCGTACTTATAGTCGGAGGAGGCCAACCACCGAGCGCCACGATCACAGGTAATCATGACCGGTTTCTCTGCATGTAGGGACTTGTCATGTCGGACTGTTGCCGAAGCGTCGTGGGAAGCGTAGACGCCCACGTCCAATCAATCGCCACACGGCGCCCAAGGCCGCAGGCTGTTGGGGCCCGCGGCGCTTCGTGCTTGCCCCTTCGCTTCCCTGCTAGGCCAAGCCCGGGCGAGGCTTGGGACCGGGGGCTACTGTCGGCGTTCTGGGAACGGGGGTCCCCAGACTTGCCTACCTGCGGCCTGCGGCATGGCTCAAGTGGGGGCCCAGCGCGGCCCATCTTCATCAGCTCAAGCTCAAGACCCTCGCGAGGGGCCAAGCCTCGTGGGGCGGACGACGGAAAGCTTCCTCGGAGGCAGGCTCGCGAGGAGGCGGAGAGATCAAGGCAGGGGTACCTCGCGAGGAGCCCGTGACGCAAGCCATGACGATCGAGACCAGGCGGGCGCCAGGCAGGCGCTGGCCTGCGCAGTGTCCCTGTTTCCCCTTTGGTGCAAAGGGGGCAGGCACAGGCCAAGGCATCGGGCATAGGTTACCATTCCGGTGCAACAAGACCAAGACCAGCAGAGCGGCAGGATGGAGGTCACCATGGAGCCCAAGACGGCGTCATCACCAAAGCTTTTGGCAGCCGAAGACCACCTTTGGTCAGGATAACTTGTACTAGATGTTCCCCTTCAAAATGGCCAATTGTTGGCACCCTTCCCGCTCATTATTTGGGGAGAGGCCCAGGGCCCCTATAAATAGAGCTAGCCACCACAGAAGGAAGGAGGACGACAAAAAAGGATGAAAGAGAGACAACGAGAGATCTGGTAGAACCCTAGCAGAGAGAGAGAGAGAGGCGACTGAACTCACCCAAGCAGTTCATCGCACCAGCTCAAGAACACCTCTCGCGAGGTTGTTCTTCCCTTGTACTGTTCATCATCAGGCCCCGAGGCAATCCACCACACCACACACTTGAGTAGGGTATTACACCACAACGGTGGCCCGAACCAGTATAAATCTCGTGTCCCTTGTGTTGTTCGTTGTTTCCAGCTTAGATCATGCGAGGAGATTGGACGTACATCGGTAGGGGAGAGATCTCCACGTGCACCCCAGTGTTCGAACCTCAAGGGTCTGCCGGAACCTGAAATCCGACAGACTCCCTCAGTAGCCCCTGAACCATACTTCAATGACGATGAGTCCGGCGCGCAGTGTTGTCTTCGGCATTGCAAGGCGGGTTCCTCCTCCGAATACACCACGGAAGAATTTGAATACAAGGATAGTGTCCGACCCTACAAAATAAGTTCCACATACCACCGTAGAGAGAATAATATTTCCACAAATCTAATCTGCTGACACGTTTTGGCAACATGACACCATGCCACGGCCCGGTGATTATTCGAACCGTTTCCTTTAACTAGCCCCGCACATAACGCGAGGCAGTTTCTTGACATGTCTTGTCAAAGCAGAGATCATGTCCCCCTTATTATGGGATTCTCATCAATACGGGTGTGGGTAACCCAACCGTGCTTAGGACTCCTAGATTTTAGGCAAGTCCCAAACGGCCACGAGGAGGACGCTTGGTATTCACCCTCTTTATAAAGGGACAAGGCTTTTAATTTTTCCTCCCGTGCTCAATCGAATCCTTCCCCCGCCTCGAGTTCTAACACCCAAAGCCTAGATCAGGTGCTTCGGACCTTCAATCATGTCCGGATCCAGCCTCCAGGGCCGGTGGATGCCCTCCTCCGTCACGGAAGAGGATATCAAGAAGTTGAGGGAGGCAAGATACCTGACCGCCAAATTTTCGCATCGGCTTCCTGCCCGAGGGCAGGTCGTCCCTACTCCTGAACCCAATGAAGACGTGGTGTTCATCCCCCACTTCCTCCGAGGACTAGGCCTCACTCTGGATCCCTTCGTAAGGGGTTTGATGTTCTATTACGGGCTTGATTTCCACGACCTAGCCCCGGATTCCTTTCTCAACATCTCGACATTTATTGTCGTATGTGAGGCCTTCCTCTGCATTACCCCTCACTTTGGCCTGTGGCTCAAGATCTTTGATGTCAAGTCGAAGACGGTCGAGGGGCAGTATGCAGCGTGCGGTGGTGCATTAATAAGCAAGATTGTCGGATCTTCGTGGACAAAAGGTTCCTTTCCAGAGGTGTCCGGATTATGGCAACGGGAGTGGTTCTACATCACCGCTCCCAGAAGTGCCAAGTGGATAGTTTCTCCCACCTTTCGCACGGGCCCTCCACCACAACTAATGCCATGGATCAGCAGGGGGCTGAGCTAGGGTCGAGCCAAGGATGTGCCCATACTGCAGAGCCGCATCCGGGATCTCTTCGAGGGAGATTTTAGTTTGGTTATGGTAGTGCAAGTCATGCTGGTTCGTCAAGTCCAGCCTTGCAAACGCCAGCCCCTCCGCTTGTGGGAATTCAACCCAGAAGGACCGCGCGCTATTCAGAATTTCCTCGGCCTGACGCACGAGGAGATGTACAAGTCGTTCTTCGGACCCCAAATAGAGTGTCCGGACACCTCCGAGGACGTGGGCCTGAGCAGCAATCGCACCGCGGCCCAAGTAAGTAATCCTCTAGCCGAACACACTGTCTTTCATTTATCATGACGTCATTCTGAAGAATCGCTTTTTGACCAGATGATCTGGTGTTCGGCCCCCCTTCCTGAAGGCTTGGACAATCCGGTGCTGGAAAAGATGCTCGAGCCAGCACCTTGCCTGGTGCCCTCAAAGGAAGATGAAGGGGGGAATAAAGAGAGCGAGTGCGGGCCCCCACCGCTACCTGTTCCAACCGAGGGAACGAGCGCCTCCGTGAGGGAGGATAACCAAGGGAAGGAATCTGACATTCCCTCGCCCCGAGGGAGGAAGAGGACTACCTCTGATGACCCGGAAACCAAGGTTTCCAAACGGGAGAAGAAAACTCCACCAGAGGGTCCCGTCTCGGAGGGTGCTCTTGCCGCACAAAGTCAGTGCGGGGATTAGCCCTCTAACGAGCTGTAAGTAATCAAAAGGTACTTAATAGTGAAGATATTCTACCTTACTTCTGAGGAAGATAACCGAAGCATCTATGTTGAAGTTCGGATCTGAGCCCTTCTCAGCAGAGCTCGTCTTCGGGGGATCTTCTTCCGGAGATGATGGAGAGCGAAACGCCTCCCCCGGACTCCCCGGCTCAAGAAGCGGGCGACCTTGAAGTGTCATCACGGAGAGTTTCTCCGGATCCGGCAAGGCCAGAAGGTAATCCCATGGTCACCCAAAGCCCTCAGTATCCGGCTCTTGAAGATAGCAACCAAAAGAATCCGGCACCATCTGGTATGCGGTCGGACGCAGCAAGGGATCTGCTAGGGCGAGCCACCATCTTAGAAGAGCACCGTACATTGATGGGTACGGTGATTGAAAGGATTTCGTTCGCCGAAAGCGGGTTGCATGAAGCCTTTATGAGTCTACTAACGGGCTTTGAGGTACGTGAAATGATATGCATCCGCACATTTTTAGGTGTGCCATGTGTAGATAGTAGCCCATGAGACTCTGGTTGTCGTCGAGAACGGCGGCGAACAGAGGATCGTAGTCCCAGGTAATAGCTAGACTGACGTTATGTGCAGGTGTCTGAAGCTCCGGTGGCTAGCTGGACTGATGGGGTTGCCGAACTAAAACAGCGACTGGATGCGGTGGATGCCGACATCGAGCTTGTTAACAAGCGGCTTGACGAGGCACAGGGTAGGTGATATTTATAGTGAATGTCACATAGTAATAGCAGCGTAATGCCAGTATCTTTAATATGTTGTGACTGCAGATGGAGCTGCCACCATAGAGGCCCTGCGGGCAGAGCTTGCCCGAGCCAAGGAGCAAGCAAGGAGTTGTAATGCGGCCGCTTTGAAGGCGGCCGAAGAGTTGAAAGCCGAGAAGGCCGATCATAGCGAGAGCAAAGAGAAAATGGCCAAAATGGCTGAGAAGTTAAAAGACACCTGCCGAACGCTGCCAGTTTCTTGAAGAAGAAAACCGAGCGAAGGCTACGGACCTTGAAAAGGCCACAATAACGACCAAAGACACCCGCTCTGCAATGAGAGCGAAGAAGGAGGAACTGCATGAAGCCGAGAACATTGTGGCTGGGAAGCCCTTTATGCTGCGGAGGAAGTTCGGCGATCCACGGTATGCCCCTTTGGATCGGCTGTGGAGTTCAGCCGCCGCATATCTGGACTTAGCGGCAAGCGCTGTCGATGCGGCCGAATACTTCCGAGATCAGACAGACCATGAAGTGGACAAACTGTTCTGGTCGCAATTTAACATTCTAGAGCGTCCGCTTCCATTGACTGATCAGCTTGCCGAATGGGCTGAACTCAATAGATTGTCCGGACTCGCCATGAGGTCTGTCGTGGATCATCTATGGCCGGAAAGGCCAAAGCCGAACATCTATTTTAGCTTGGTGCAGTAGTTCCTTGGTGCGGTGTCGTGCATTAATGCGATGAAGAGGTTGGCGTGCATAGAAGGCACGCGGATGGCCCTTGCCCGTGTCAAAACATACTGGGCGGAGATGGATGCCACCACTGTCGCGGCGCAGGGTTCGGCCATAGGCCGAGTGGCTGCCGAGCACTATTTTGAAGAAGTTCTTGAGGGCGCTCGTACGATAGAGGCCCAGTGCTCAAAGAATGTTATGTTTGAGTGACATGTATTCCCATTGTAAAAACAATGTTTTATTGAATTTATCAAGGCTGTGTTTATACTTTTGCCCGAAAGTATTGTGATGCCTCATTTGCGGCCGTTTATGTATACATGTATATAACCTGAAAGATTGCAGTCGTCGGCTTCAGCCCCCACGCATATAATGCGGGGGTGTTCGCAGAAGATGCGTAGTCACACTTAATCCAACGTCTTAGTCCTAATAAGGAGGTGATAGCGCAGGAACTAGGCAACCGGACTATAATGCTTTAACACTTCCACTTAGCCATAGGAGTTTGACAGTGGGGCTACTATATAGCCCCTGGTGGCTCCGCACTCGTCCGAATTCGGGGTGCGTACATGCCTGGCCGGGAAACGGCCCTTCGTTAATGCGGAGGAATCCCGAAGATTCCAATAGGCCATCGAGTGGTTGACCAGTCTCACGCTATATCATGACAGTCAGTTTTCGGCTTTCTCTACTAAGGTGCTCGTCCGGATGAAACACGGCACAATCGCAGTAGTTCTCCTGGTGCCGCCTTAGCTGTAGAGCGGAACGTAAGGCAGCAAAACACAGGAGCCGGGCAAACCCAACATTTGACCAAAGACATGATTCAGAGCTGATGTATATAAGGCCAAACTCGCGACGCCGAACACTCCCTAAGGTATTCGGTCTTTATGGTGTAAACCGGGTATAAACAGTACCCTTTGTAATAAGCCCCTGGTGTCCAGGTATGTGTATTATTCTGGCGTGGCCACATGCCAAGACGTCACCATCCTTCTCGGTTGTACTGAGAATTCGAGGGATGTAAATCAACAAGAGATAGTAAAAAAGGTTTACACAGGGTCTTAATCTACAAAGAATCCTTGGAACGGGTCCCTGCGGCATGTCTGCGCCTGTGTCTCCGTTGTGTCATATCCTGGACGGTTGTAGCACGATGGTCGTCTAAAAAGAGAGGCACTTAATTGAAAAGTTACCATGCAAAAGTTAAGTTATAATAAATAAACAATATATAGTTGAAAATGAGTAAAGGTGAGCCTTATTGCCACTTTTGCGCGCGCGTTGAGCCCCTTGTATTGTAACTAGCAGATATGCCCGTGCGTTGCAACGGGAGAAATAACAGAACTGTATTCCAATTTTGTGATGATTGTATCAGCAAAACACGTTCAGTTCATGCAAACTTTGATCTTAACCAAGATCCATGGAAACATCACTAAAACATTTTTCGTGTGGTACTAATGATACACATCTAATTAATTGTTCCTGTCTTGTCAAGCATCTCATCAAAATCTTAAAAAATCTTTTGCTCACAAAAAAATCTTTTAAACTTTGTAATAATTTATTAACAAAAACATAATATTTTCTTTACCATCACAATGACTGTTTTTTTTTCAACCTTAGTCCTTGTTGTGTGCCTCAACTTACCTGGACAAAAAACGACAAACAGAATTCAGCACATACATCAGGCACGTACAAGCAAAACACATACATTACATATGCATCTCTGCTTCTCCAATTCAGCACGCTTCACACAAAGCAACACCAGTAAAGCACAAGGCACATCACATATGCAACTCCGATTCAGTAGTCAGTTATTCACCACTGTGTGGATTCTGCAGCAAGCTAGACGGGATGGGGAGTGCTGTTGAGGCAGCCCCATGTATATACGGAGGTAATTTATATTTGGGGAGACAACGCTAAGTAGTTGACAACGCCGGTGGACGCCGAAGCCATGGAGAGGTGCAGCACATGGGTGACAGCTTAGAAGATGGCTCGATGGACATGCTAGCAGCACCCGCCCACCCAGCCAGTCACCGACCTCGCTGCTGATTCTAGCTGTCGCTTGCAGGATAAGGTCGAGCCCACGCAACCCCGCCGCCTCACCCTGCACCACTCCCTCCGCCGTTCCGCCTATTGTGCGGCCCGACCTCCTGACCGACCAGTTGCGGAGGTCTCCAACTCATGCAGGAGTAGCCCAGTAGGGCTCTCGCTTGCCTCTCGTCGGGGTCGCCCAAGACGCTGTTGGGATAAGCAGAGAGTGAGCTCCCGTCACCCAGCCGCTAGGATGCCCTGGAGGAGAGTGTGATCCCGTCTTCTAGCCAGTATGCATCGTTGCAGGTCCGCCTAGGACCGGGGGCGTAGGAACAACCACCGAGCGTGCAGGAAATCAATGGGACCTCGAGGGGATTAGCCGATTATTTTTCCTTTATTTATAGCTTCTGGTACTCATGTACTCCCTTCGTCCGAAAAAACTTGTCCCAAGCTTGTTTCTCAAATGGATGTATCTAGCACGAACTTGATGCTAGATACATTAATTTGAGGGACAAGCTTTTCCAAACGAAGTGAGTAACTGATTTCAAATATGTATACGACTTCCGTTTTTCAGCAGGAGTCGGATTCTACATGGACACTCATGGACGAACAGATTGGGAGGCTACGCATACAAAGCATAAACTAGTTGTGCAACGTAAAAACCAAGCCCAACACGGCCCAATATGAGACGCACGATTGTATTGAAAAAAAGAACCAGCAACGTATGAAGGCAACATAATAACGGATTTAAATGGACCAAAATCAGGGACCAAACCAAGAATACCTACTCCCTTTAATAGTAGGTTAGATAGGGGTATTGCCATCAAACCTGTATTAATTACATATAGATGAGCCGGACTCATCTAGCCGTGTCTGTGGTCTTAACGACCTGTCAAGTGCTTGAGTTGGTGAGGCCGTTTAGTGTGCGGCGGCCAAGGCGGCCGCACCGTCTTCGGCGCGCAAGGAGCGCTCAATATTTCCATTTACTGTAATGATGCCGTGTGGACCGGGCATCTTGAGCTTGAGGGAAGCGTAATGCGGTATTGCGTTAAAGCGAGCGAAAGCTTCACGTCCGAGTAGTGCTTGATAGCCGTGGAAAGTTAAATTTTCGCTGCGGAAGTTGTCTGGGAAGCCGAATATAACCTCTAGTAGCAGGGAGCCCCTGTAGTGAGTCCCCGGGCCTGGCGTTACTCCTTTAAAGGTAGCATTGCTGCGGCAAATTTTTGTTGGGTCTATCCCCATTTTGCGGACTGTGTCCTGATATATCAGATTTAAACTGTTGCCGCCGTCCATCAGGACTCGGGTGAAGTGGTATCCGTCAATTATTGGATCTAATACCAAGGCAGCCCATCCTGCACGCCGGATACTTGCCGAGTAATCCCGATGGTCGAAGGTGATCGGTTGGGACGACCAGTGGCGGAGCTCCGCGGTGATAGGCCCTAGGGCATGTTCCTCTAAAGGTGCCGATTCTCTCCCTTTTATCATGTGTAACACATTGACTATTTTGACTTCTGGTGGGAATTTCTTCTGTTCCCCTGTGCTTTGCTTGCGAGGCTCGTCCTCGTCTTCACTTGGTGTATCTTGGCCCTTGTGTTCGGCATTGAGCTTGCCAGACTGTTTGAAGACCCAACATTCTCTATGGGTATGATTTGAGGTTTATCGGGGGTGCTATGGACATATTTGGTCCAAGATTTTGTTTAGGCTGGACAATTCGTCTCTGTTGCCTTTGGAGGGCGGCTTCTGCTGCCCTAGTCGAGAGCTTTTAAATCCGGCATTTACCGCCGTGCTCTTCGAGTTGTCTTCTTTATTCCAGCGCTTATTCTTGCTGCGTCGTGATTTCCCATTTCCATCCCTGACTTCGGTTGGACTTGGGTCACTGGTGCTGCATCGGGCTAACCCTGCTGTCCTCGCCCGCGCAAAAACGGGTCATGAGGCTTGTTAATGCTGCCATTGTTCTCGGCTTTTCCTGACCGAGGTGTCTGGCAAGCCATTCCTCTCGAACGCTATGCTTGAAGGCTGCTAAGGCTTCGGCGTCCGGACAGTCAACTATTTGGTTCTTTTTAGTGAGGAACCTGTTCCAAAGTTTTCGGGCTGACTCACCGGGCTGTTGAATTATATGACTTAAATCGTCTGCATCCGGTGGTCGGACATATGTCCCTTGAAAATTTGCCCGAAAGGCGTCTTCGAGCTCTTCCCAGCTTCCGATGGAGTTCTCAGGGAGGCTTTTAAGCCAGTGCCGAGCTGGCCCTTTGAGCTTGAGGGATAAGTACTTAATGGCGTGGAGATCATCTCCACGAGCCATATGGATATGGAGGATGTAGTCCTTAATCCAGACCCCGAGGTCTGTTGTTCCGTCGTACGCCTCTATGTTTACGGGTTTGAATCCCTCTGGAAATTCATGATCCAGCACCTCATCGGTGAAACATAGAGGGTGTGTGGCACCCGAGCATGTCGGTTAAATCATCGATGGTGGCTACTAAGTGGGTGGTGGGTGGGTGGCGAATTTCTTCGTCATCCGCATCCCAATCCTGCCGGACGTAGTTCGGCCAGGACACTCCTGACAAGGAGAGAGACCTTAATGAGTTCAGTATGTCGCCAAAGGGCGAGTGCTGAAAAATATTCGCGGAGGTAAACTCCATGATCGGCGCCCAATTGGATTCGACAGAAACGGGCGCAGGCGGTTGGGAGTCCGTGGCCGGAGAAGGATCCGGCAGTTCAATAACACGGCTCTCGTGAAGGGTAAGGTCGATATTCGGCTCGATCGCCGTAGAGGATACGGCCTCCGTGGCGGGGTCTATCCACCCGTCCACGAGCGGCTGCCGGCGCGATTTCTCGAACACTGTCCGATGGTAGAGCTAAATCGTACTCATCGTGACCGCGCGGCGCACAAGGTAGGGGCTCGAATCCGTCGAAGATCAAGTCTCCGCGGATATCGGCCATGTAGTTTAAGCTTCCAAACCTGACCTGGCGGCCAGGGGCGTAACTTTCGATTTGCTCCAGATGGCCAAGCGAGTTGGCCCGCAGTGCGAAGCCGCTGAACACAAAGATCTGTCCGGGGAGAAAAGTCTCACCCTGGACTGCATCGCTATCGATGATCGTAGGAGCCATCAAGCCTAATGGCGACGACACGGAGGAACTCTCAATGAAAGCACCAATGTCGGTGTCAAAACCAGCGGATCTCGGGTAGGGGGTCCTGAACTGTGCGTCTAAGGCGGATGGTAATAGGAGGCAGGGGACACGATGTTTTACCCAGGTTCGGGCCCTCTTGATGGAGGTAAAACCCTATGTCCTGCTTGATTTATTCTTGATGATATGAGTATTACAAGAGTTGATCTACCACGAGATCGGAGAGGCTAAACCCTAGAAGCTAGCCTATGGTATGATTGTATGTTATCCTACGGACTAAACCCCCCCGGTTTATATAGACACCGGAGGGGGCTAGGGTTACACAAGGTCGGTTACAAAGGAGGAGATATACATATCCGTATTGCCTAGCTTGCCTTCCACGCCAAGTAGAGTCCTATCCGGACACGACACAAAGTCTTCAATCTTGTATCTTCATTGTCCAACAGTCCGGCCAAAGGATATAGTCCGGCTGTCCGGAGACCCCCTAATCCAGGACTCCCTCGGTCATGTTGTGAAGAAATGAACCAAACTGACGCTTAACCCATTTATGATTTCAATCCACCTTCTAGTGAAGACTAAGCAGAAGCTCACGATCAGTCATCACACGAGGAGCAGTGGCTTGAGGAGTAGACTTGGGTGCATTGGCAGAGTCATGTGTGGCCGAGTCATCATTGGTGGGATAAGAGGCAGCTTTGCGAAACTGTCCACCCAATGGACGAATGCCTTCATCTATAACAGCTGGTGCCTTGCCCTTTTCATCAACTGAGGAATAGGTCCGCTTGAGGACTTCAATTGGGGGCAAGTAGCTGAGGTGATTCTGAAGATCGTCTTTGTAGTTGAGTGAAGACCTTGTCCTGAGGAATCTCATAATCCAAGGTGCATAAGGCTTCAGCTCAAACGGAGACAGTGCAACATTTGCCAGAGTCCTCATGAAGAAATCCTGATAATTGACAGGAATGCCATGAACGATGTTGAATACCAGATTCTTCATGATGCCAACAATTTCCTCATCAGATGAGTCGTGGCCTTTGATAGGACTCATTGTCCTTGTAAGAATACGATAGACAGTTCTGGGCACATAAAGTAATTCCTTCATGAGGAATTTGGTTCGTGGGGCCTAACCTAGCTTCAAAGGTTTCATCAAAACCTGCATGTAGTGATTTGTAATGTAGCGACCAGACCTCAAACAGTCTCATCTTTGTGCTCCGGTGTCATCCCTGGATCAGTAATGCTGACACCACACAGTACTCGGAGGATTTATAGCAGAGTAGCAATCACACACTTATTACATCGAGTGTCTCATAAGAGAACTTATTACAATAAATATGGCTTAAGGCCATCAAATAACGATAACAGCGGAAAGCTTGGAAGATAAGTGAGTCCATCAACTCCAACGGCATCACTGAGTATAGAACCATGACCTAAAAACTCCTTAATCGTCGTCTGAAAAGTCTGCAACATTAACGTTGCAGCCCGAAACGGGTCAGCACATGGAATATGCTGGCAATGTAACACATAGAGAGTAATGGAATGAAACAGCTATACTATATGCATATTTGGCTGGTGGAAAGCTCTATGGTTACAGTTTTGCGTAAAGCCAATTTTTCCCTACTTCAAAGGAATAATTTTATTTAACTATCATGGTAGTGGTTAAACATTGAGAATGGTTGACAGCATTCTCAATCCCAATTAAGCATCATCATTAAAAATAACCCAACAAAATTAATTTAGAGTAACATGTTGAGATTCACATGAAAATCCAGGTACTAGATACTCAAGATGTCCATAACCGGGGACACGGCTAACCATGATTAGTTTATTACACTCTGCAGAGGTTTACGCACTTTTCCCCACAAGACTCGGTCGCCTCCATTTGGTTTCTCACACTACAAGGTGTTTGAGAAGACGGATGACCGAGACATAGTCTTTCAGAAGCGCTAGCACCTTACGAACGGGTAGACCGTACCACCTACATCCCCTACATTTGCTAGTCTGCCACTGTAAGAGTTCGCACAACTTAGTCAACTATGCTAGAGCCCATAATAGCTTGTGGCTGCACACGGAAGTTTATAGTATGAATAGTCTCATGATCCCTTTGAGCTTGGGTGGCGGTCCAAAAGAAAACATGCAAGTCCTGGAATACCCAGGTGCCTCAATCCACCCAGATGTGTGTTTAAGTTGCCACCTTAGATAAACCATTAATTAACAATCTCACATCTGTCATGGATATCACTCACCCAATCCACGTCTACTAGCATAGCATAGCATAATAAGCAAACGTAGAAGTAACTCCCAAAGGTGTGATAATAACAGGTAATAGGTACTACCTCATCTACTTCCCATCCCACAATTTAATTAGATCATAATCATGCAATGTGTGAGGATTGATCTAATGCAATCAAGCTGGGTAGTAGAAAAGGTATGATCAAAGTGTTACTTGCCTTGCTGATGATCCGCGAAACCTAGCGATTCGAAGTAACAAGCGGCGCACTCCGGGTATTCTATCGCAGACAAAAAAACAAGCATACAATAAGTACTCATCTAATGCACAGATAAAACTCAAATAAGAGATCTAACCAAAAGGTTCAACTTAAGAACTCCGGTTTGCAAAAAGAATCAAATCGAACGAAGCAACGAAAATCAAACGGCGAAAGAAAACAACTTCGTTCTAGTAATCTGGATCTAGGGAAAATTTTACAGTAGCAAAACCTTGTTTAAGTTGGTTAAACGGATAGAGGGTTTCGAGACGAAACTCTAGGCGCTTGAATCGCCTGATTCCGATAAACGAGCGAAAAGTTATACTAAAATGAAAATCGGATCAGGAATCGCGATCAGAAAAATCGCGGATTTAATCCGAGAAAAAGAAAAACGACGAACTCTCGCTAGAACGAACGAACGGACGAACGCTCACTATTTAAATAAACCGGAAAAACCGATCTATTTAAAAAAAACAAAATTAAAAACCGACGAAAACCAATCTTTTTTTTAAACGACGGCACGGAAAACGAGGCGCGACGAACCTCGGCGGCGGGATCCGGCAGCGGCGGACGGCGGCGGCTTGGGGCAGATTAGGGTTTCCCCCCGGGGCTGGGCCTCGGCTTATAAAGCCCTCCCGGGCCAGTGTCCAGGTCGGACACGGCCCGTTAAGTCGGTTCGCATTTTTTTATATTCCACTCAGAAGAAAAATAAAAAGAAATACTAAACGGATTCTAAAAATTCCGAAATAAATTTTCACGGGCTTCTAAAATCAAGCTGCACAAGGTGAACATTTATTTGGGACATAAATGCAATTTTGAAAAACGCACATTTTTGCTAAATTCAAATAAAACACCGAAAAACTCAGAAATAAAATCTTATTTGATTTTATTATTAAATCCTCAATATTTATTTATTTTGGGAAAGTCATTTTATTCCCTCTCTCATATTTTTGTAATAGAAATAATTGATGATAAAATAAATAAAATCAAATGATCCTATTCTCAAAATTTGAGAAAACTCAAATATGAAAATAACGAAATCCCCAACTCTCTCCGTGGGTCATTGAGTTGCGTAGAATTTCTAGGATCAACCAAAATGCAAAATAAAATATGATATGCATGATGATCTAATGTATAACATTCCAAATTGAAAATTTGGGATGTTACAAACCTACCCCCCTTAAGATGAATCTCGCCCTCGAGATTCGGGTTGGCTAGAAAATAGGTGAGGGTGGTCCTTGAGTAAATCTTCCTCTCGTTCCCAAGTGGCTTCATCCTCCGTGTGGTGGCTCCACTGAACTTTGCAAAACTTGATAACCTTGCTGCGAGTGACTCGACTGGCAAACTCAAGGATCTTAATTGGTTTCTCCTCATACGTCAAATCGTTATCCAACTGAATAGTTTCCAAAGGCACTGTGTCTCTCAACGGTATATCAGCCATCTCCGCGTGACATCTCTTCAACTGGGAAACGTGGAATACATCATGAACTCCTGACAATCCTTCGGGCAATTCCAACTTGTAGGCCACTTCTCCCATACGCTCCAAAACTCGATATGGTCCTACAAATCGTGGCGCTAACTTCCCTTTAACTCCAAAACGCTTTGTTCCTCGAAGTGGAGATACTCGAAGATAAGCTCTATCTCCAACTTCGTAAACTGTCTCCTTACGTTTTGAATCTGCATAAATTTTCTGTCTGGACTGGGCTACCTTGAGCCTATCGCGAATCAACTTCACCTTCTGTTCAGACTCTTTAATCAAGTCAGGTCCAAACAACTGGCGGTCTCCAACTTCGTCCCATGACAACGGTGTCCTGCACCTCCTTCCGTACAAAGCTTCGAAAGGGGCCATCTTTAAACTGATTTGATAACTGTTGTTGTAAGAAAACTCTGCATATGGCAAATTATCGTCCCAACTAGATCCATAATCTAGCGCACAAGCTCTCAGCATATTCTCCAAAATCTGATTGACTCTCTCGGTCTGTCCATCTGTCTATGGATGAAAAGTTGTACTGAATTCTTGCCTGGTACCCAAAGTTTCGTGCAACTGCTTCCAGAACTTTGAGGTAAACTGGGTTCCTCTATCTGATACGATACTCCTCGGAACTCCATGCAGACATACGATCCTGGTCATGTATATCTTTGCCAACTTAGCACTGGTGTAAGTGGTCTTTACTGGGATGAAATGAGCTACTTTCGTCAATCGATCAACTACAACCCAAATCGAGTCATAGCCTAAACGAGTCCTGGGCAATCCCGTGATAAAATCCATGCCTAGCTTATCCCACTTCCATTCGGGTATCGGCAATGGTTGTAACAATCCTGCTGGCTTCTGATGCTCTGCCTTTACTCTCTGACATACATCACAAACTGCTACATACTCCGCAATATCCTTCTTCATTCCGGTCCACCAAAAAATATCTTTCAAATCCAGATACATCTTGGTATTTCCTGGGTGAATTGAATACAGTGAGTCGTGTGCCTCTTGCAAAATCAACTTCCTGATCTCCGGGTCATTGGGCACATAAACACGGTCTTCAAACCATAGGGTGTCGTGCTCATGCTCACGAAATCCTTTAGCTTTTCCTTTGCTCAGTTTCTCCTTTATAGCGGCAATCTCTTTGTCAGCTTTCTGAGCTTCCCTGATTTTATCCATCAAGGTTGACTAATTCTCCAATGCTGCTACATAGCCTCTCGGAACTATTTCCAAACATAGTTCACGAAGATTTTTGGCTAACTCCCTTGGTATTTCTCTCGTCATTAACGTATTGACATGGCTCTTACGGCTTAATGCGTCTGCTACTACATTAGCCTTTCCAGGATGATAATGCAATTTCATATCATAATCCTTGATAAGCACCAACCATCTCCTTTGTCTGAGGTTTAACTCCTTCCATGTGAAAATTTACTTCAAAATCTTATGATCCGTGTACACCTCACAATGATTTCCAATGAGAAAATGTCTCCATGTTTTCAAAGCATGCACTACGGCTGCTAACTCCAAATCATGCGTGGCATAATTCAACTCATGAGGCTTGAGTTGTCTTGAGGCATATGAAACAACTCTCCCTTCCTGCATAAGCACTGCTCCAAGTCCTCGACGTGAAGCATCGCAATACACCTCCTAATCCTTGGTCTGGTCTGGCAAAACCAACACTGGTGAGGTAACCAAACGTTTCTTCAACTCTTGGAAACTAGCCTCACATTCCTCTGTCCATATGAACTTGGTATCCTTCTTTAACAACTCTGTCATAGGCTTCACAATCTTTGAGAAATTCTCAATAAATCTCCGGTAGTATCCTGCGAGTCCAAGAAAACTCCGGATCTCTCCAACTGTTGTTGGGGCTTCCCACTTGGTCACGGTTTCAACTTTAGCGGGATCTACTCCTATTCCTTCTCCGGATATAACGTGTCCGAGGAATCCTACTTCCTTCAACCAAAACTCACATTTGCTGAACTTGGCATACAATTGATGTTCTCTGAGCTTTCCAAGTACCAAACGCAAATGCTCCTTATGATCCTCTTCATTCTTCGAATAAACCAGGATATCATCAATGAACACTATGATGAACTTATCCAAGAACTCCATAAACACTTTGTTCATCATGTTCATCAAATAGGCAGGTGCGTTAGTCAGACCAAATGACATAACGGTATACTCATACAGCCCATACCTGGTGGTAAAAGCTGTCTTAGGTGTATCCTGTTCTCGAATCTTCAATTGGTGGTATCCTGATCGTAGATTGATCTTGGAAAATACCTTAGCTCCTTGCAATCGATCAAACAGATCGTTGATCATTGGTAGTGGGTACTTGTTCTTGATCGTTACTTCATTCAATCCTCGATAGTCAACAACCATCCTTAATGATACATCCTTCTTCTCCACTAGAAGTACTGGCGATCCCCAAGACGAAGAACTTGGGCGAATATATCCTTTATCCAGTAACTCCTTAATCTGTTTCTTAATTTCCACCAAATCCTTTGCTGGCATCCTATATGGTCTCTTTGATATTGGCCCTGTGTCTGGCAATAGCTCAATCAAAAACTCAATATCTCTATCCGGTGGCATGCCTGGCAACTCCTCTAGAAATACATCAGGGAAATCCCTTACCACTGGTACTTCCTCATGCACAACTCCTGTTAAGCAATTTACTTGAGTCCTCTTTGGCACATGCCGGGATACATACTTGATCCTTCTCCCTTCTGGGGTGGTAAGCAAAATTGACTTACTAGCAAATTCAATATTCCCTTCATACTTTGATAACCAATCCATGCCTAATATCACATCCAATCCTTGAGATTCCAATACTATTAGGTCTGAGGGGAAAACATAGTTACCAATCCTTAATGGTAACCGATCACACCATAGACTAGCCACATACTCTGCTCCAGGCGAGGTTACTAACATGGGTGACCTAAGGGCTTGGGTTGGTAGGTTATAGTTATCCAGAAATCCCCTTGAGATGTATGAATGCGATGCACCAGTATCAAAAAGAACGAGTGCAGTAAATGACTTAACCAAAAACTTACCTATTACTGCATCGGGCTGAGCTTCAACCTCCTCCACGCTAACGTGGTTCACCTGTCCCCTGTTGAAAGGGTTCGTCTTCTTCCCAGAACTTCCATTGCCATTTTGGCCTTCAGGACATTCATTGGCATAATGTCCGGTATTCTGACACTTAAAACAAGTGACTTGGCTCAGGTCCTTCTTGGCTGGGGTTGAGGGGTTGGTGCGGTTCTGGCCGTTGCTTCCTCCATTGCCATTACCATTCTTGGTGCCATTGTGGTTGTGCGAGCTACCTCCTCCATGGGTATGCTGAAAATGTCCTCCCGATCTAGGGGTAAAACATGGCTTCTGCTGAGCTCCTGAATTGTACTTTCCTTGTCCATACTTCCTCTTGCGGTTCTCAATTTGCTGCTGCTTGCCTTCAATCATAAGAGCACGATCTACCAACTCCTGGCAGTTGTTGAAGGTTGCTACCATCAACTGCATGCTCAACTCATCATTCAGTCCTTCCAGAAACTTCTCCTGCTTAGCTGCATCCGTAGCGACGTCATCTGGGGCATAACGTGCTAACTTACTAAATTCCTCCACATACTGGCCAACTGTCCGTCCTCCTTGGCGCAAGTTGCGAAACTCACGCTTCTTCATGGCCATAGCTCCTGCTGAAACATGTGCAGTACGAAAAGCCTGCTGAAACTGGTCCCATGTGACAGTGCCGACAGGGAAAGTGGCTGTGAAATTCTCCCACCATGATGCTGCTGGTCCTTCTAGCTGATGTGCGGCAAACTTCACCTTTTTCGCATCTGTGCATCCTGCTATGGTCAACTCCCTAGCTGTCTTGTGGAGCCAATCATCTGCTACTATCGGCTCGATGCTACTGGAAAACACCGGCGGATTCAGCCTAAGAAAACGGGCTAAGTGATCAACATGTGGTGGTGGTGGTGGGTTGTTGATGTTGTTCCCCTGATTCTGATTCTGAACTAACAACTGTATCAATGTGTTCTGCTGCTGGATCAACTGGGTGAGCTCCGGTGGAAAGGCAAATCCGGGGTCACGTCTCGGAGGCATCTGAGGGTTTAGAAAAGATGATATATAAGAATAGAGGGGGTCTAAAGAGAAAACACTACCCATATGCACATGAGACAATAGCAAACAATTCACTTCAATCAATCAAACAAGGGCATACAATAGATCTAACTATCGCAAAAGTGCTCGGACTACTATATTTACATGGTGGACTACTACTACTGATGAGGTGGTCTACTAGAAATATTCTTCGGTCGTTGACTCCATAATATCTGCTCCAGCTTCATCAACATAGTCATCATCGCTACTATCTGGTTCCGAGTCGGTGCCGTCGATGATGATGTAGTCTTCCAGGCTAATTTCCTTGGGTTCTTCGTCTTCATCTACTGGCGTAGGGCCTCCCATAAATATTCCAATCTTCTTGATCAGGTCGTCATTCTTCTCCACCAATACTTCAATTTCCTCTTCATAATCTTCATGTGTAGCCTTGAGTTCTTCCTCCAGTTCCTTGATTCTAGTCTTTGCCTTCTTCAGGTCTATCATGTCGGCGCACATCTAGTTCTCCTATCGTCGAATATGCTGGTTTAACTCCTGGATAAAATCTGCAATTGATCTATCCTTCCTGGTGCTGATCATCTCCCAGTGCTCATCACGGCACCCACAAATCTGGTAGATAGTATCCTTGAGATCCTTGCGGTAGACTTCTCCAATGCGTCCCATGGCGATGTGTGCTGCCATGCTCTTTCCTAGACTCCAAGTTGGTGCATCAAAAGAAAACTCTATGGGCTTAGTGACTGGCATGAACGACCTTCCTGGAACTTGAACTTGAATCATCCAGCGCTCTTCTTCAGGTAAAGTGGCGTTGTAGGTTCCCGTGAAGCTTGGTACTCCTATGTTCAGGTATCTAGTGACTTCCTTTAAGTGTCGTCCAAAGGGTGTATCTTCATCTGATTGTGTGAACTTATTCCTTGCATCCGCCATCCTAAAGAGTAGAAAAGATGAGAAGTCAGAAGAGAAGAGAGTGAATAGTGATCTAGGTCTTTTAGCTTAGTGGTCGTGTCCTACAGTCAGCGTGTGCTCTGATACCTTCTCTGTAGCGACCAGACCTCAAACAGTCTGATCTTTGTGCTCCGGTGTCATCCCTGGATCAGTAATGCTGACACCACACGGTACTCGGAGGATTTATAGCAGAGTAGCAATCACACACGTATTACATCGAGTGTCTTATAAGAGAACTTATTACAATAAATATGGCTTAAGGCCATCAAATAACGATAACAGCGGAAGGCTTGGAAGATAAGTGAGTCCATCAACTCCAACGGCATCACTGAGTATAGGACCACGACCTAAAAACTCCTTAATCGTCGTCTGAAAAGTATGCAACATTAACGTTGCAGCCCGAAACGGGTCAGCACATGGAATATGCTGGCAATGTAACACATAGAGAGTAATGGAATGAAACAGCTATACTATATGCATATTTGGCTGGTGGAAAGCTCTATGGTTACAGTTTTGCGTAAAGCCAATTTTTCCCTACTTCAAAGGAATAATTTTATTTAACTATCATGGTAGTGGTTAAACATTGAGAATGGTTGACAGCATTCTCAATCCCAATTAAGCATCATCATTAAACATAACCCAACAAAATTAATTTAGAGTAACATCTTGAGATTCACATGAAAATCCTGGTACTAGATACTCAAGATGTCCATAACCGGGGACACGGCTAACCATGATTAGTTTATTACACTCTGCAGAGGTTTGCGCACTTTTCCCCACAAGACTCGATCGCCTCCGTTTGGTTTCTCGCACTACAAGCTGTTTGAGAAGACGGATGGCCAAGACATAGTCTTTCAAAAGCGCTAGCACCTTACGAACGGGTAGACCGTACCACCTACATCCCCTACATCTGCTAGTCTACCACTGTAAGAGTTCGCACAACTTAGTCAACTATGCTAGAGCCCATAATAGCTTGTGGCTGCACACGGAAGTTTCTAGTATGAATAGACTCATGATCCCTTTGAGCCTGGGTGGCGGTCCAAAAGAAAACAGGCAAGTCCTGGAATACCCAGGTGCCTCAATCCACCCAGATGTGTGTTTAAGTTGCCACCTTAGATAAACCATTAATTAACAATCTCACATCTGTCATGGATATCACTCACCCAATCCACGTCTACTAGCATAGCATAGCATAATAAGCAAACGTAGAAGTAACTCCCAAAGGTTTGATAATAACATGTAATAGATACTACCTCATCTACTTCCCATCCCACAATTTAATTATATCCTAATCATGCAATGTGTGAGGATTGATCTAATGCAATAAAACTGGGTAGTAGAAAAGGTATGATCAAAGTGTTACTTGCCTTGCTGATGAACTCCGGGTATTCTATCGCAGACAAACAAACAAGCATACAATAAGTACTCATCTAATGCATAGATAAAACTCAAATAAGAGATCTAACCAGAAGGTTCAACTTAAGAACTCCGGTTTGCAAAAAGAATCAAATCGAACGAAGCAACGAAAATCAAACGGCGAAAGAAAACAACTTCGTTCTAGTAATCTGGATCTAGGGCAAATTTTACAGTAGCAAAACCTTGTTTAAGTTGGTTAAACGGATAGAGGGTTTCGAGACGAAACTCTAGGCGCTTGAATCGCCTGATTCCGATAAACGAGCGAAAAGTTATACTAAAACGAAAATCGGATCAGGAATCGCGATCAGAAAAATCGCGGATTTAATCCGAGAAAAAGAAAAACGACGAACGCTCTCTAGAATGAACGAGCGGACGAACGCTCACTATTTAAATAAACCGGAAAAACCGATCTATTTAAAAAAACGAAACTAAAAAAAATGACGAAAAAAGATTTTTTTTTTAAACGACGGCACAGAAAACGAGGCGCGGCGAACCTCGGCGGCGGGATCCGGCGGACGGCGGCGGCTGCGGCGGCTTGGGCGGCTTGGGGCGGATTAGGGTTCCCCCCCCCCCCGGGGCTGAGCCTCGGCTTATAAAGCCCTCCCGGGCCAGTGTCCAGGTCGGACACGGCCCGTTAAGTCGGTTCGCATTTTTTTATATTCCGCTCGGAAGAAAAATAAAAATAAATACTAAACGGACTCCAAAATTCTGAAATAAATTTTCATGGGCTTCCAAAATCAAGCTCCACAAGGTGAACATTTATTTGGGACTTAAATGCAATTTTGAAAAACGCACATTTTTTCTAAATTCAAATAAAACACCGAAAAACTCCGAAAAAAAATCTTATTTGATTTTATTATTAAAACCTCAATATTTCTTTATTTTGGGAAAGTCATTTTATTCCCTCTCTCATATTTTTGTAATAGAAATAATTGATGATAAAATAAATAAAATCAAATGATCCTATTCTCAAAATTTGAGAAAACTCAAATATGAAAATAACGAAATCCCCAACTCTCTCTGTGGGTCATTGAGTTGCGTAGAATTTCTAGAATCAACCAAAATGCAAAATAAAATATGATATGCATGATGATCTAATGTATAACATTCCAAATTGAAAATTTGGGATGTTACATGTAAGCTCAGGTTCACTGTAGATGCAACGAGCTTCTTCAAGGGGAGGACTGAGTGGTAAGGCACGAAGCAATTCAGTAGCTGGTGTTGTGTAGTGAGTGTTCTCACACATCCAGTCCAGCACCCATGAATTCACATCTTCAGAATCTCCTGTGATGTGCAGCATCGCATAAAATTGAAGAATCAGTTCTTCATTCCAATCACAGATGTCAGAGCAAAAGTTTAACAGTCCAGTGTCGTGAAGAACACTGAGGACTGGCACGAAACACGGCAGAGATTTCATATCCACGTGAGGAATGTGCTCATGGTAGAAGATTTTCTCTTTGTTGAACATCACTAAGGAATAGAAATTTGCTTGACTAGCAGTCCAGAAACGCCTCTTCCTTATACGAGCAGAATCATATAGGTTGTAGTCTTCAAAGAATACGTGTTCGCCGAAGAAATCATCAGCCTTGAACTTTTTCTTGCGTGAGAATGGATCCTTTGGCTTGGGCAGAGGAGTGTTAGTGAGTCGCATCACGACCTCAGGAATCGCAATCTCGGGTTCTTCAGGCTGAGGAATTTCTGGTTCCTCGTCAGTGGCAGTCTGTGTCTTCAGATGTTCAGCGGCAGCAGTTTCTTCAGCACTAGTGGCTGGAATTTCCTCACGTACAGATGAAGTGAGGTGGGTTTCTTCAGAGCCCATTTGAACAGTTTGTGCGGGGGACTGAGGTATTTGCTGCAACGGTGTGAACATTGGAGAGTTTGGATGCTGACTTTCCCAGAATTCATCACTCATCACTGGTGTGGAGCAGCCAACGTCCACATCTTCATCTTCCATTTCTTCAACGCCAGCCTCTTCAGCTGTGAACTGAGGCATAGGCGAGGAGATAACAGGTGTTGAAGGGATCGTATCCACTTCAATTTCTTCATCAATCAGCTCTGACGAAGCAGCAAAATGATTTTCTTCATCAGATCCGCTAGGGATCCCATATTCTTCACCAAAAGGAATAAGATCTTTTGATGGCATGCTTGAGATTGGAACAGTATCAATGGGATTAGCAAATGGACTTGTCAAAGGCTTCATCTTCTTCGGAGCTGAAGAATCTGAAGTAGCTAATGCTTTCCTTTTCTTCACTATTGCACGCTCTGCAGCCTTGGTCTTCTTCACATCTGATGCAGATGGAAGGATCGGAGTTGGTTTTGGCGGAGGAGGAGCAGAGGAATCTAGTTGATTTTCTTCAGGCACAACTGATGCAATTGCCCTGATTTCTTCAGTTTCTTCAGGTGCACCACTAGAGGATGCCCTGGCAATTTCTTCAGCGGCTGGAATGCAGTCATCAGCCCTGGAACTCACATTTTCTTCAGCAGCCTGATTTTCATCAGCGGTGCTGGCATGTTCTTCAGTCGGCTGAGCAGATGCTTCAGCCTGAGGAATTTCCTGTTGCGTTGGGCAGCAACATTGGAAGTGAAGTTATCAGCAAGTCTTACAAAATGAACCTTGGCTCCAAGCCAATCAACGCGGTATGTGTCAAATTCATCACTGAGTTTCTTGATCTCAGTTTGAATAGCGACAAGTTCTTCAGTTGTCATAGAGACAATGTTTTTCTTCAGATAACGCTCTTTCTTGTACTGCGCTTTCTTGATCTGTCTGGCCTTCTCAAATTTTCATTTTTCTTCTTGAATTTAGTGGGTCAACATGTGACTTTGGCCAGGAGTCAGCTTGAAATCAGGCATGGGAGTGTTGGGGTTCTTGTGCCAAACATCAATGTACTCGAGGATCAACTTGGGATCCAAAAGCAGTGGCACATTTGTTCCCTTGGCTCTAGCGGCCCTGACTTGCCTATCTCTGATGATTTCAGCAAGTTCATCATCATCAGCTTCGTCTTCTTCAGACGGCACTTGGAAGGCGACCTGCTTCTTCTGAGGACTAGGGCGAGGACCTCGTCCAGCAGTGGCCTTTATCTTCAGTAGAGAGGGTCCCATTGAGGAAATTGGTGCAGCTGAGGAACTAGCTGAAGCTCCTGAGGCTATTGAGATGCCTGTGGTCCTTTGACATGTGGCGAGATGCACAGGTGCAGAGGACTTTGTTAGGTCGGCCGAAGACTTTGGCGGAGGAGCTGAGGACTTTTGAGGAGCAGGATCAGCATGAGGAATTGGCCGTGAGGGCTTTGAGGATTCTGGCTGTGAGGGCATTGCTGAGGAACTTGGCCTTGAGGGCACTGTTGGTGAAGCACTTGGCTTACGTGCAGGCTTCTTTGACATAGCCTTCTTCGGCTTGACAGTAGAGGCCTCAGTGGCAGCAGCAGCAACAGAGTCTTCATTGAATTTCTCACTGCTTCTCTAGCTTGCCTGGCCAGCTTGGCTTGGCGCTTTGCCCATTCGTCAGGATAATCCTCACTGCGCTTGAGACTGGTGGGATCAGCTATTTGACCAGGTGCCAATGGAGGTCTTGGGCAGGGAGGATTGAGTGCGAATTTCTTCATGTATTTGGGAGTAACATAGTTGTACTCCCTCCACTCTCTTGCCCATCTCCTCTTTATCTTCTGAATGCGCACCTTGCGCTGATTTTTGTCTTCCTCAGGAGGTGTGCAGTACCCAGCATATATATCATCAGGGATCTCAAACGCTGTGTTGACCTCAGCCCTCTTTCCTCCTTTCTGTGGCTTCTTACCGTCAGCCATTTTATTCAGTTGAGGAATTTGAACAATTGAATTCTCTGAAGAAGTATGCAACTTTTCTTCGAGGAGTGCTGCAAATGATTTAAGTTGATGACAACCTAGTGATTCAGCAGCTGACATGAGTACCTGTGAACAGAGTATAGTTACGAGGAATTTGGAGAGGTCATATGCATTCTCAGAAGGTTTGTAAAAATAACAAGTTTGAGGAATTTGATCAGGTGAGTCTTGAAGAATTTCAGTAAGCGTTCTTTATCTTAGGTTCCAGATATGTGTAGATCAAGAATCCAGACATTTGAGGAATCTTAAAGAAAAACATAGCTTAGAGAAACGAATCCAGAACAGATGATATGAGAGGTGTTTTAGTGTGTGAAGATATGAAGAAAAACACCTTTGAAGATTTTGTATATATTCATTCAAATCAACGAGGGCAGTAAAAGTAACTTTTAAGTACCCTGAATGGAGAACATGACGAACAGTGAGGTGGAGAGGTGAAGTTTGTCTGTGTAGATCTTCCACGCCCTAACTTGGCGGAGGAAGACGGCTACGGCGGCGGCGGAGTGAAGATTTCCGCGGCCGGCGCGAGTACGGCGGCAACGAGGTCAAGGCAGTGAAGCTCTTCCTCACCGGCAACGATGAAGTAGCGGCCGCGCTAGGGTTTGAGAAGCTCGAGCTGGAGAGAGGTCAAACGGAGTAAAATAAGTGAGGAAGGGCAAGAGGGGTATTTATAGCCACGGTGAAAAACTGTTCGCCCGAAGAAATTGGACAAACGTGCCCCTGACCCTTCTCATTCGCTTGACATGTGTCACCCACGTACTGAGAGGTGGAGATCGTGTACGATCGTGGGTGAAAGGATAAGTGTATCATGGGATGCGGAACGGTTTGTGCGGCAAAGCCGAAAATTTAGATAAGATGGGTTTTAAAGTTCTGTTCGCAATTTCTTCAGTTGACAAGGACACAGTGAAGATTTTGAACGAGTTTCAAATAGAACGCACATGAAGAATTTGTGAACAGATTGGGTTGAGTATAGCATAGAGGGGGAAAGGGTCCGATCACATTCACTTAGCAGAAAAAACCAACTTGAAGAATTAGCAATAAGTGAATGTTGTAGAGGACATAAACTCATATATAAATATAGCCAATGCAAAAAAACGACGGAAACAGTGAAGACAATGCAAAGTTGAAGAATATGAACAACTGAGGAATTTCAATTTTTGGTGGTGGCGTGATCCACCGCATAAGAATGATGATTTCAGACACCGCATACAATTATTATAGGGTTCTGAGAATCAATTCTTTGTTAATTTCATCACACTTAGAGTGTTATTCTTCATTGATTGAAGAAAAATGTTTCTTCATGTGTTGCACATCTAAGTCATCAATTTTGCATAAGTGTTAGGATGAGTGTCCTTTTCAAAGAACATTCGAAGATTCTAGAATATTTAGCTCAGACCGAAACTTGCTAAATCTCTTCTCATCCAAGGGCTTTGTGAAGATATCAGCTAGCTGTTCTTCAGTCTTCACATGCTGATCCCCCAATCAAGAAAAGGAAAACAAAGAAGAGAGACCGGGATGCTTCCACAGAGCCCCTTCTTGTCAAGCCAATTTCTGTTGCTCGTCCTGCATCTGAACATCGTGAACATCGTCTGGTAGTTCATGAGCTTGCTTCCATAGAGGCTCCTGAATCTGAAGAGAATCCAGCTGTTGACCCCACCACAACTGAAGACATTGGTCATCACGACAATGTTGAAGATGATGAAGTCCTTCCTCAGATCAAGCACAATTTGGTATCATCGCCTGTTCTCACGAACAACGAACTCATTAGCATTGGTCGTCCATTGATGCCAATTGCTCAGGATGACTCATGGGCTGATCACCCTCAAGAATCCCCTCGTGCTGAAGAAACACCAGTCACTCCCCCACCACAGGTCACCACTCCCGTGATTGACAGTGAAGACTTTGAGGCCCAACCAACTCCATCTCCACAGGCGTCGCCAGCATTTCGCAGGCTTCGCAAAGGACCAAGGCCACAGGTCACATTGTCAAGTGTTCCAGAAGGAGAAGAGCGCCAATCCATTTCACATGAAGTCTTTCCCGAAGTCTCTCCTACTATGAACATTCCTGAATCTGAAGCCAAAGCGGCTGAAGATATTCCGGCTGCATCAGCCGATGACCATGAAGAAGAACCAAGAGAAGAAGAACGTTTTGGTAGACCCTCGTCCAACCCTGAAGTTGTTCTCGAGGAGAACGTGTCCAACCCTCCAGCTCCAGAAGTGGAGGTTACCAATACTGAGGCGGCCACCAACATCAACACTGAAGCCAATGACGTCGTCATGGCTGAAGCTAATGTGGCGCCTGAAGCTAATGTGGTTCCTGAAGCTAATGTGGTGCCAGAAGTGAATGCACCTGAAGCCAATGCAGCACCCGAAGCAAATCCGCTGCCTGAAGCCAATGCCTCTGCTCCTGTACCTCCTCCAAGGCCACACACCATCGAGCAAGCATATGATCGTGGACAGCTTGTTACTGTCGCTGGCCAATCCTGGTTCCTCCGCCTGTTCCCGGACCTCAGTTTGCCTATCATGTGGAGCACAGGCCTCATGTCCAGAAGGCAAAGCCAAGGCACCACGGTTTCCAGGTACTGCAACTTCACCAGGATCATTTAATCTGAATGGATTCAAGGCACACAACACATTCTTCAACAGTGCCAAGAACCCGTACACAAGGCCAAGAATCTCTTCGGACCGATTCTGGAGTTATCAGCAGCGAAGCTATTATTCATGCATCTTGTACAATTAGGGACGCATCTTCCCTCACATGCATCTTGACTGTGAAGCCATTGCTGGGCTGCCATGCCTTGAAGAAGCCCTTGACTGCTTCCGTGATGTGGGTCTGCTTAATTTTGTGACTGCAAAGGAACACTGGAATGAAGAACTTCTGCTTCAATTCTATGCTACCCTCCACATTCGTGGATACAACAAGGATCCGAAGACTTGGATCCTTGAGTGGATGATAGGAGATGTCCATCGTAAAGCTAAAGCTCAAGACATCATTGAGCTCACAGCCCTGCCCACTCCCGGTGAATACTATGAACCAGGTTGTCAACAATACCAGAATGCTTTGGAGAGCATTTTTCCAGAAGCCAGAACCCAACATGAGTCAAATGCTGAGCATGATGAAGCATTTGCCACGCGACGCTGAATACCCAACCGAATTCATTATTGAAGACCTAGAGTATCTATCCCGCACCATTTATCATATCATTAGAAAGACTCTATGGCATGTCAAAGGACATTCATCTATAGTGAAGCTTGAAGGAGAAATGAAGACTTTGGTTTTCTATATCTTCAATGGCATAAGCTTCAATGCTCAAGACTTCTTCATCAGGCAGTTGGCTGCATCTGGCTCCGACACTTTTGGTCTGAAGTTCTACGCTCCATGGGTAATGCGCCTTATCAAGCTCCACTCTGCCTTCAACTATCAGCCGTCTGTGCACAATCATCTTGTATTCTTGCCAGAGGTTGATCTGTCTGTTGAAGCTATTTACCCAGAGCCTGCTAATGATCCAATCTATCTTCACAACGTTGATCATCAAAGCTTCACCCAGCCCATTGAAGGAGTTCAGGCAGTCTCTCATGTTTATCCCTTGGCTGGTAACACACGTGCCCCTCGCGCCCAAATTGACGACACTGGAAGCACCATTTCCCAAAGGCCTCGGAAGCGATCTCGTGTTCTCAATGACCGAGAGCTTCTCGTCGCGGTACATCAGAAACAGGATAAGCATCATGACTGGCTTAAGCGTCAGATGCAAAGCCTCTTGGTGGACATCAATCGCATTCGTAATCTTGCCACCAAGAATACCTTTGTCACACATGAAACCTGTCGGAGGTCTTGGAAGAGTTCGACTTTGCTCACTGCTGAAGAAGATCTTCAAGACGATGGCTTCACAGAAAGATTCAAGTTTGACTCCACTCCTCCAAGGAATGCTCACTTGCGTCGGACTCCCTCCCTTGAAGAATCTGACTATTCTTCCTCAGCTGCCACGGTGAATGCCAGAGTTATCAATGATCAAGATGATGCCACTTCACCACCTCTACCTTCAGCGCGTCTCGACACTGCACCAAGTTCTTCTGCACCACCGGACCTCAACGACGACCCTGCTTCTTCGCCTGCACCTCATGGGAACGAGTAGAAGCTCTATGTCTTCAAACCTTTTTGGTCATTACTAACAAAAGGGGGAGAAGCATATGAGTTGATAGTCTTCAAGCGGGTCCATATGGGTGGTTGCTTTACTTTTTGCTACTTTTGCCAAGTGCTTACAACTCTCGCTTTTGAAACATTTGGTTCGTTTTGAGTTGTAACACTTAAACTTGATGGTCGTCTGCTACCTTTTTCGACACTATGTGATGCGATGATAAATTCCGCATGTGCGACGATAAATTCCGCACGAAGTCATTTTGTAGACGTCCATTTTTCATTATGCATGTCATTATCTTCATTATATCATTTCATGCATGATGAATTGTCTTCATAAGTAGAAGAGGAGCTCCGCAAGTACAACCTGCCATGTGCATTTACATTCAAAAGCAAAATAGTTATATGCACATCTTCAGGGGGAGCCTTTCTGCTACTTACGAAGACAATACTTAAATCCTTTACAATTTCACATATTTCTATCCCCGTTGAAAACTTCAACCAGTTTGTCATCAATCACCAAAAAGGGGGAGATTGTAAGTGCATCTAGTGCCACCCCTAGTTGGTTTTGGAGTATTGACGACAAATCTGGTTGAGGGACTAATGTGTTTGTGATAATTGCAGGATAACACAGGTAGAAGTCCCTCATTGATTCGGTTTTCCTATCGGAGATGACCCCTAAAAATGTATGAAGACATTGAAGTCAAAGGTGGTATGTGAAGACATTCACATTGAAGACTATGACAAGAGAAGACATCGCGTGAAGACTATGGAGCGTGAAGACTTAGTTGTTTCGTCGTTCTTTTTCTTCTTTGTTGAGTCATAGGAATCACCGTACTGTTAAGTGGGGTCCAAGTGAACCAGTCAGAATGACTGAAGTGATGCTTAACCAAAATACAATGTCTTCGAGCGAAGACAATGAGAGCAAATCTTATCCAGAGCTGGATAAGTCAGCTTTGCTTGTAGCTCAAGTAAAGTTGCCGTGTGTGTTTGAAATCTGACCATTGGAACACGTGTCAGTTCCTTAGTGACCCAGGGTCATTTCGGACAAATCAGGTCGAGTTGCCTAGTGGCTATAAATAGCCCACCCCCTACACCATAAATTCGTTGGCTGCTCAGAGTTAGTGCACGGCTTTTGTCGTTGAGAGCAACCCACCTCGAAGCCTTTGAGAGAGAAATCCTTGCGAGGATAAAGCCCTAAACACCCAGAGCCAAAGAGTGTTAGGCATCACTGAAGTCTTCCTGTCTGTGTGATCTGAAGACTTATTACACTTGAGGACTGTGAATCCTCCAGCCGTTTAGGCCTCGCGTTCTGAGCATCCAAGAGTCATTGTGAATCGCCGGTGAACGAAGTCTGTGAAGGTTTGGAAGTCTACCTTGAAGACTTACCAGAGTAATTGGGCGAGGACTGGGTGTCCTTAGCTCAAGGGGAATAAGGTGAAGACGCGGTCTTCTGAGTTGAATCTCAGCCTCCCTAACCAGACGTACAGTTGTCACAGCAACTGGAACTGGTCCAACAAATCATTGTCTTAACGAGCCACTGGTTCTATCCTTCCCATCTCTTTATTTGCAGATTGGTCCTTGTGAAGTCATTGCCTGTTTGCATTATCTATTTGTCTTCATTGTGTGACTGCTTGTTCTGATTGGCTTCATACTATCTTCCGTCCTGATCTATACTGCCTAGCTGCTATTAGTCTTTGTGCTTTCATTTCATTTAATACTTGACTATAGCTTGCTTAGTGTAGTCTACCTTCCGCTGCATGATAATAGGTTTATTTCTATCGTTTGTCTTCGAAACTTCCATGTTTTGAAGACTTTCATAAAAATCGCCTATTCATCCCTCTCTAGTCGATCACTAGCACTTTTAATTGGTATCAGAGCAAGGTACTCCCTTGTTTTGTGTGATTCGGTTTAACCACCTGGAGTTTTAGCTATGTCGACTGCAGGGATAATCAAAGTCTCTGCTGCATGGTAATAGGTTTATTTCTATCGTTTGTCTTCGAAACTTTAATGTTTTGAAGACTTTCATAAAAATCGCATATTCACCCCCCCCCCCCTCTAGTCGATCACTAGCACTTTCAGGGCTCCTATCCTCTTTGACTTCATCCGTCTAGACGCGGCAACGAAGCTCCAATCTAGATTCATGTCGTCTTCTTAGGACAATGAGGTTCTTATGTAACGAGATTTGGTGTCAGATGCTTCATATCTATGCAAGGGTTCAACAGCGACGACTACAACTCAAGGACGCTGGTACTTAGGGGCACACGTATTAAGACTTTTCGACTGTCATCGATAAGATCAAGCTGGCTCATAGTCAAAAAAAAGATCAAGCTGGCTCTAGTAGGGGAGCGATGACTGCGGCGCGTTCTGGCGGCAATATTTGTAATTTGGTGGTCTCGGAATCTCAATGTAATTTTTATTATGTTTAAGATGATTTTTACTTCCAATGAACTTTATAATAGAATATATCTGATCAATTTTGCAAAAAAAAAGAAGGCGGCTAATATATACTCTTTATGTAACTTAATATAAGACGGTTTTTGACATTGCCTTAGTGTAAAAAAAGTCTTACAATAAGTTACAGAGGTAGTACTATATATTTCGAATGTGATTTTTATTGTTGTTGATCGTTGTGCATCCAGTTGCCTTTCCCTTGTACTACTGACTATTTGTCTTTCCATAGTGTACAATAAAACTCAAACACACTATGTTTAGAAGTTAGAACGGATAGAGCGTAGCTTTATACTCCTTCCGTTTCCTTTTACTCCGCGTATAAGTTTTGGGCAAAGTCAAACTACACAAAGTTTAATCAAATTTATATTAAAAAAATATAAACATCAACAATATTAAAACTATATATTATGAAAATACATTTCATGATGCATTTGGAAATATTGATTTCATATTGTGCATGTTGATATTTTTTAATATAAAGTTAGTCAAATTATACAAAGCTTGACTTTGACCAAATCTTATATGCACACTAAAAAACGGAGGGAGTACATACTTATAAAAATACAAAAAAGAATACTAATGAAGTGAGGAGAATTCTTTTGTTCATATAGCTTTCATGGAGGTAAAATGAAAACCTTTTTATCAGGGACGGGTTCAAGGGGGGACGAGGGGGGGCTAGACCCCCCCTGACAATCGGGTCACCCGTTAACAGCGATCAGTTTGTTCGCTGATTTTTCTCGCTAATAACTGTTCGTGGGTTGCTTTGCCCCCCCTATGGCTGGCTACCTATATGATGAGGCCCGTTTTATTTTTTACAAACGATTGCACGCACAAGGCCCAAAATCCAGGACAAGTGAAAAGGAAAGCAGCCCACAGTGGAAGCAAACCAGGCTAGGGTGGTAGGAAGTAATACGCCCGTACGCACAGTTTTTAGATCTCCTTTATCGCTTCGTTTCCAACATGCTTCTGCGTTCGAGCCTGTCGCCGGCCGCCATCCGCCATGTCGATCGATCTCTCCGTCGAGAAGGGAACGGGATATGCAGGTGCCTCGTGTTGATCCACCGCGCATTCTAGCCAGCCGGCCGCACGGATGAGCGACCAAATTAAGGTTAGTTTATGTTTAGCATTAGATTAGTCCGCATCTTTCAAATCATAGAAGCGGAATAGTAGATATAGAGAAATTAAGGATTAGATACAAAATTTTGGATCTGAGCCCCAAAGTGCCTGACAATACATTTGGCGTTGATAAAAGTGATAGTTCTGTGTGATCGAGATCCAGTTATTTGGCTCTCCACAGCTTCGTTACCTCATCCCGTTTTCACAGCCAAATTTTCAACGAGGCGTTGGAGCCTTGGAGGTCATTTTCTGCACCAAATTTTGGGATGGATTGGTTGTATAGTTCTTGCCCCCCCTATCTCTATTTTCTGGCTCGGTCCCTGCTTTTTATAATCAGTGAACTAGCCAGGACTGCTGAAAAAAATGCAGAACTTGCAAGTGGAAATGATGACACTCCAATTTGCGGTTTGTTTGAACATTTCGTACTTACGTTTTGTCCCTTTGTTGGTGTATCACGTGTCCTCTAGTCATCTCCGAGTCACTTGGAAATTGTGTGAGCGGGCAATTTGCCTGGCTGGAAGCTGAAGATATGGACGTGCAACAGAAGATGTGCCCAGCCTGATGAGCACCAGGCAGGCGGTGACTCGGCTGCATACGGAGCACGTCGTATCGATATGTCGACACTCTCCGTGTCAAACAAAAACCAACCGCTTTAGCTGACTAGCTCCAGTCCCCACTCTGGAACCACCACCAATCAAATTCTGAAGTCATCTCATAGAAAAGAGTGCTTAAAAAATTGTGGAGGCGAGCGTGCGATCGTTTCCCACCGTGCACGTCAGCTACTCTACTAGTAGTATAGCAGAGCGTTGTGCACCGATCACTGTCTGCCAAGCAAGATTACTTGCAGACTCCAAAAATTACGTGCAACTGCTCCACTGTTAAGCGAGACACTGAGGGCATGTTGGGTTCCAACTAAGTCACCAATTTATATGTCGAAAAGTGATTTTGCCAAAGAGATTCAACTTATAAATCATCCCAACTTTTAAGTCATAAGTTGCTCCATCCCAACTTAAAACTTATAAATGATCCTCTTTACATGGGTCTTATCACCTTTATATAAAAAATAAGATGAGAAGATGTGATCATGTGACTTATAAGTCAGATGACAATCAAACAGACCTAATTTATAAGTCATTGATTTTAAGTCACTACTTGACTTAGGTGACTTATTGAAACAGGCCCTAAACAAATTGGGCGCGCAGATCTCGAGAGAGCTGCCCCCTAGGACGAAGCCTGCCCGTCTGACCGGCAATGCAAGATGCCATTGGCCCCTAGTATATCCGCACCACCGCCGTCAACCCCAAAAATTACCGCTCGAGTCTTCAGGCGCGTGCACCTGTAAATTGCAGCCTGCTGCTAGGTGCACCCCCCCTGACCCGAGTCGTGCTGGCACCCGTACCGGCTCGTTGCTTGTGGGCGTGCCAAGCTCATGTGCGCTTGATTGTGCAGACAAGACGTGTACGCGTGCCGACTGCCCAGTGACCCGGCAGCTGTTCACAAGGTGCTGCCGGACGCCGTGGCGCGCATGCAGTGCACTCCCCTGTGATTCCCGTACGGAGCAACGTCGCCTAGTGAAAATGAAGTGGCATCAACCTCTTTTCTGGTTTTCTTTTCTGTTTATTTTTCGTGTAAAGGGCACCAATGATACAAGCAAGTGCGCACGCATTTGCTATTTGTTGTCACTGCGTGCCTGGCCATGTGTGGTGCCACCGGCCACTCCGGTCTGTCCCCTTGTGTATGTTTGTAAAAGTGCTGGAACCCTAATTATCAGCGCTAAGACGTCCGCTTTACTTTAATCCAAAGCTGGAGTAGATCTGATGCCCTCGTTCCCTACAAGAGGCATGGCGGATGCATGTGTTCATTATTGACGTGAGACTGTTCTTTTGCTGGGAAAAGCGGAGCAAGTGCTCGTATTTGCAGTCTCGATCGACCACCCAAAGTGCTATCAGCGTATGCAAATTCACAGTTTTGGCACTTTTGGCAAACTTCAGTAAAACCTGGCCTGCTTTGTACAAATTTCGGGATTTAACCATTTTTCTCTATCGTCACTATTCTTGCCGGTAGGGTAAAACATCCTACCGTCCGACTCTCTGACGGTAGGACTTACTTGCATCGGCACGCCCGTTTGGCGTGGAAAAAGACCCTACTGCCAAAGTCCTAGATCATAGAGACATGCATGCAATAAACAAAAGTGAAGACCCTAGTGTTATGGTCCTTGATGTAAGTGTAAGACAACACACATGACCATGCTCCCACCTTCCACCCTCCTGCGACGCGCCGCTCCGGCGACCGCAGCCTCCATACCGCGCCCCCCGCGCCGGCTCGACCTCGCAGCGGTCCCCCCCCCCCGGCTTCCCCTCACCGCGGTTCTCTCAGCCGGATTTGGTTACGGGCCTGTTCCCGCAGCTGGTGGGGATTTCCCTAGATCCGCGGAGCTCGTCGGCTGTGACGCCTGCGGCCGCGGCGAATTCGACCGAGTGCCCAAGACTGGTGAGCTTCGCAATCAAGGCTTCTGTGCTGGAGGGCACGCCACCGCCCCCTATTCATGGCGTCCACCGGCCGTGCCTCAAGACTCCTGCTACCTCATTCATGGCGCGTGGCCAGTGCCCGTTGCTTGAAGCTCCCTCAAGCCCTGCGCGCCCTGCTGCGCCTTCAAGGCATGCTGGCCGCTCGGACGACAGCTCGGTGGCGGAGGGATGGCATTCTCCCTCAAGCCCTGTGCGCCCTGCCACGGCTTCAAGGTGAGCTGTCCGCTCAGGCGACAGTTCGGAGGAGGGTTGGCGTCTTGTTCGACCGCCATACTGGTGGAGGGAGGGACGATCCACCCACCAGCATTCAAGCCACTCCCCTTCACCCTCTTATTCCTCCCCGCAGCGGCTGCGGGGGTTCGTCAGGCTTAGGGACAGAGAGTGCCACCGCTGCCTTCTCAAGGACCACTGCAGAGCTAGCTGCAGAAATCCTTTGACCTGTCGTCACTGCCGAGATCGGACACAAGGCGAGGGGCTGCACCAGCGCTCGTTCCCCCTCTGCGAGTCCGGCTTCGGGGGCATCTACGTCTCCGTGGGCTGCTCTGCCTCAACCTCCCTTGGTGCTGCCCTCGCCGCCAGCGCCTCCCTCCATGTCGCGCCATGCCTCCCGCCCTCTCCGTGTGGGCGACCCCTCGCTGCGCCCTGAGGAGGGTCACATGGTCATTGTCTCCTCCGCAGAGATGGAGGCCAACGCTGCGAGCCTCGCGTCCTTGGGGGCCTTCCTCTGGCTTGGTGGAAACCGGTCGGCGGTGAACGCAACGGAGATCAAGGAGGCCATCTCCATCCAGTTCGGCATTGAGCGCGTCACGGTGGTCTCCTACTTCCCCGAGGACTTCTTTTCCTTGTTCGAGCACCCTCACCACCGAGACAGGGTCACCGCGTCGTCTGGGCGCTTCCGGCACGCTGGCCTCGACATCCACTCCTCAAACTGGCGGCCTGATGCTCACTCCGACGTGGTGCAGGCGAACTACCATGTCCACCTGTGCATTGAGGGAATCCCGCTCAATGCTTGGAGCGATTCCGTGGCGGTGCAAGTTCTCGGGCCAGACACCTTCCTGCACTATTTCGACATCGCCACGCTCCGCCGTGAAGATGCTTCCCGCCTGAAGCTTTGTGCATGGTCGGACAACCCCTCTGCCATCCCCAAAGTCCATCGCGTCACCATCGCCCCGAGGGTGCAAGCTGGTGTTGGTGGCGCCCCTTCCACGGCCGTCGGCCACCGCGGGATCCGTCGCCGCGCCATCGTCCACCTGGACCAGCTATAAGACTACACGCCTGACGCCTCTGGTCAGGTGCCTCGCCGCCCCCGCACTGACCCGTTCACCTGGGTCTATGGGATGGTCGATGGGAAAGAGAAGGCGCGGGATGACCGGGAACCGCCCCCACCCCCTCGTCGTCGAGAGGACGACGACCGCCACCGTAGGGACGACGACCGCGACAGAGATGATCGAAGAGGACGCGACAACGACCGACAGCACTCCTCTTCCTGGAGGGGCCTCTTCCGCAGCCGGTCTTGTGCGCCGGAGCGCCACAGGACTGATGGGCGTCAGGGGGGTCATGATGCTGACCGTGGCCGCGACGACCGCGACCGCGGACGGGATGGCAGACGGCGGGCGTGCTCCCTGGACCGTGGCTCCCGCGGCCGTTCGCCACCTCCGTCCCGGCGTACCACGTCAAGCGATGTCATCCACATCAGATCATCTTCAACCGCGGTGGACTGTCTGCGGCGGGCTGCCCCCTGCTTTGCGCCAACCCCGGTGCAGCCTTCGCTCACCATCGACTTACCGGTGGCAACCCCAGAGCTGGAGCGCTCGCCCTCGCCCTCTATGGTGGCGGTCCTGGAACATGTTGTCTCCCCAGCTCCCTCTTTGGGGACGGCCACCCATGACTCCCCTGCTCTCACGCCACCCCCGGTGGCTGAGACAGAGCTGCAGTTTGGCACCGCGGGCGGCGACACACTGGAGGATGACGTGGCGACTCCCATCTTTGTCCCAAGCAGGCCGGCTTTGCTTCCCTCGTCGCCCTTCTCCTCGCCGCCTCGGCCCCCTGCTGCAAGACTCAAGACGTTGGTCGGAGTCACCGGCTTTCAGCTGAACCGTCACAGCCCAAGACTACATGCCAAGAACTGCAAGCTGCCCGTTGCGGCGATGGCCGAGAAGCTTCTTTGCCAACGCATGGGTATTGTTGACGAGGGAGAGCAGCTCACCGAGGCGGCCATCACCAAGTTTGTCCACATGTTTCATGGTCGTCTCCCAGACATCACCATTGCCACGCTTAGGGCCCTTTTCAACTTTGATTGCGACCTGATGTTGGCTGTCGAGAGTGCCCTGATTGAGCACGGTGGAGAAGGTGGCCCGGAGCTGGGCTCTCAGGAGGACGTGGGCGCTTCGGCTGCGACCTGATGTGTTGCTGGATGGTGTCGTGCTGCTGTAGTAATTAGTGAACCATGTTAGTTGAACCATGTACCTCTGAATCTTGTAGTTCTGCTCCCTCTACGCCTGTTTGCAACTGCAATCTGTTGCAGCAACCTGATGCCCTGGCGAGGCAATATGTCAACTCCTCATGTACGCCTGTTTGCTGCTTCGTGTTCCCGAAGTGGATGTTGGCCCTGGCGAAGCTGGTTATGTTGTTGTTTGTGCTACTATGTCCTGGTTCTGCCCTTGCAAGTTGCTGGTTGTACCTACATTGTTGTGTCAACGCCAAGATCAAGGATGTAGACCTAGTTTCCAAATGACAGAACACAACCTCACAATTCTGAATTGGAATGTCAGAGGTCTAAATTTCCCGAACCGTCGCTCCATCGTTCATGAAACGATTGTTGCTACTCCTTGCCACATCGATTGCTTACAAGAATCCAATATGGAGAATGTAGACTCCCTCACTGCTGCTCACATTGGAGGTCAGAGGCTCAAAATTTTTGCCCAACAATCGGTAGATGGTACCCGTGGTGGCATCCTTCTGCTATGGGATGAGGATGTGGTCCAGCTATCAAACGTGCATTTTGGGACCTACTACCTCTCGGCCTTCGTTACCCTGCGCTCCCAGACTGACAACTCCACCTCCTTCAAGCTGACCGCTGTCTACGGCCCTACCCGTGGCAATCTCAAGGACGCCTTCTTTGGCGAGCTTGTGTCCGAAAAGCCTCCCCCGGGCACCATGTGGCTGGTTACGGGTGACTTCAACCAAATCTATCGAGCAAGAGATAAGAATTGCGCAAATGCCAATCGCAGTCGCATTGTCCGTTTTAGAAACGCCCTGAACTCCTGTGAGTTAAAAGAGATCCATCTGCAAAACAAGAGATTCACGTGGAGCAACGGTCAAAGTGATCCTACATTAAGCAAACTTGATAGCTTCTTTTGCAATGAGGAATGGGACTTGGAGTTCGGTTCGCACATCTTGCATGCCCTTTCTTCCTCTCTGTCCGACCATTGTCCGCTCCTGCTTGCAAATGCGAATGGCCCAAAACGTTCCAAGTGCTTTCGTTTTGAGAACTTCTGGATTATTATGCCTGGGTTTC
This sequence comes from Triticum urartu, assembly GCF_056163025.1. Lineage (NCBI taxonomy): Eukaryota > Viridiplantae > Streptophyta > Magnoliopsida > Poales > Poaceae > Triticum > Triticum urartu. Next base: position 680,230,144 of record NC_141874.1, read on the forward strand.
TGTCCACAGTCCAAGCGGCATGGAATGAAGACCATAACCATGTCGAGCCCTACCACATTCTCCATCACAAGCTCAAGAAAAGTAGTATCAGACTTAAATCTTGGAGCAGAACACTTTTCTCTAATGTCAAGGTCCAGCTCCATATGGCCCTGGAGGTCATCCTTCGCCTTGATATTGCGCATGAATCTAGATCCCTGAGCGCCGCCGAGCTTGATCTCCGAAAGAGGCTTAAGAGGCGTGTCGTTGGTCTGGCCGTGCTAGAGAAGGCTCAGAAGCGGCAAATGTCAAGGATCACGAACATCAAAGAAGGAGACGCCAACACTAGATTCTTCCACCTCAGAGTCAATCGCAGAAGGAGAAAAAAATTCGTCCATCGCCTAAAACATAATGGTGGCTGGGTTACCAACCACGACCATAAGAAGGCCATCATTCACAGCCACTTCTCCTCTGTTATCAAGAAGGGCCCTCGGCGACAAAGGGACTTTAACTGGGAGGGCATTCTCGCCCCTGACTGTGACCTCAGTGACGTTGGATCCCCTTTCACTGAGGAGGAGGCTAGGCGTGCCGTGTTTGAGTCTCCATCTGATAAGGCTCCGGGACCTGATGGCTTTACGGGTGCTTTCTTCAAAGCATGTTGGGACATCATCAAGGTGGGTGTCATGGCTGCCATTGACCACTTCTCCAATCTGCATGCTTCAAACTTCCACTGGTTGAACTCGGCCAACATCGTGCTCATTCCGAAGAAAGATGGTGCGGAAGATATCTCTGACTTTCGGCCTATCAGTCTCATCCATGCCGTGGCCAAGCTCATTGTGAAGATGATGGCATCCCGCCTCGCAGTTCACATGGATGATCTTGTTTCGCCAGCCCAGAGCGCCTTTATCAAGAAGCGAAGCATCCACGACAACTTCACCTATGTGCGCAACCTTGCCAGAAGGTTCCACCGGAGCAAGACCCCCATGTTGCTCTTCAAACTTGACATCAAGAAGGCCTTTGATTCGGTTCGATGGGACTACTTATTGGACCTCCTGCAGCACCCTGGCTTCCCTGTGCGTTTCCGAGGCTGGGTTTCGGCACTCCTCTCCTCGGCCTCCTCGCGAGTTTTCCTTAATGGCATGACTGGTGATCCTATCCGTCATGGTAAAGGCCTGCGACAAGGGGATCCGATGTCCCCTTTACTCTTTCTGCTCGCCATCGACCCCCTACACCACATCCTTGACAAGGTCACAAGGCAAGGCAAACTTCAGCCACTCCGGGCCAACACCGCCACTCTCCGTGCCTCCCTTTATGCTGATGACGCTGTTGTTTTCATCAATCCTATCAAGGAGGACGTTCACTACTTCTCTTCTGTCTTTGATGCTTTCGGGAAGGTCACGGGCCTGGTCACCAATTGCAATAAGAGTCTTGTGGCCCCCATCCGCTGTGCCGCTCACCCCTTTTCCCATTACATACCTCGGGCTGCCCCTCACGGTGTCAAGGCTCAAAGCAATACACTTCTTGCCCCTCGAAGATAAAGTTGCACGCAAACTTGCTCCTTGGATTGGGCATGTCATGGCTGCCCCTGGTAGGGCTGTCCTAGTTAAGGCGGTACTCACTTCCATCGCCATTTATAACATCACATCGCTTGTCCTACCGGTGGAGGTGCTCAAGAGGATTGATGCCTTGAGACGGGCCTTTCTATGGGCTAGCTGCGATAAGGTCACTGGAGGCAAGTGCAAGATCAATTGGGAGCGGGTCTGTCGACCGAAGATTATGGGCGGCCTTGGAATTCCGAACTTGTGGAAGTTTGCCACCGCGCTTCGCCTCCGCTGGCTTTGGTTCGAGTGGTCTGCTACACCCAAACCTTGGCTTGGGCTTGGCACCCCTTGCGACGAGGCTGATAGGGACCTTTTCGCGATAGTGAAGATTGGAGATGGCTCCAAAGCTCTCTTCTGGAAGTCCCCTTGGCTTAATGGGTTGAGGCCAATGGATATTGTTCCCAAAATATTTGATATCTCCAAAAGGAAAGACTGCTATGTACAAAAGGCCCTAAATGAAGACTTTTGGGTCACCCAGATCAACTTGACAGAAGGCATCTCTGCCGGGCATATCCAGGAGTTCGCCACTCTGTGGGAGAAGCTGGATGGGGTTATTCTTGATCACGACATGCAAGATACGATCACTTGGAAGTTCACGGACAACGGTACCTACTCCACTTCCTGAGCCTACAAGATGCAGTTCGAGGGGCATACCACCACGCCTCTGCTTAACACCGTTTGGAAGGTGTGGGCCACTCCTAAATGCAAGTTCTTTGCTTGGTTAGTCATCCACAACAGAGTTTGGACGGCGGATAGGCTACAACGGAGGGGGTGGCCAAATTGCGGCTTGTGCCCGTTCTGCAACCAGGTCCAGGAATCGGCGGCCCATCTTCTGTTCCAGTGCCGCTTTTCGATCGCCATCTGGAACACGATTAAGGCGAGGATTGGGCAACTATGAACAATGTCAACGACTGGTGGACTAAGCTTTCCCTTGCGCGTTCGCCATCTCGGAAGGGAATGGCCTCGCTCCTTATGTTGGTCTCCTGGGAGCTATGGAAGGAGAGGAACGCTAGGGATTTTAGAGATACTTCTACGCCTTCGATTATTATCGTGGACAAGATCCTTGATGAGGCAAGCCTATGGGTTTCTGCGGGGTGCCAAGGGTTTAGATGTGATCCTGCCTCGTGAGTACATAGGCTTCTGCGGGGTGCCAAGGGTTTAGATGTGATCCTGCCTCGTGAGTAGTTTTTCTTTTTCGCCACCATGTGGCTGCTGTATTCGGACCCTGTCTCCTCTTCTTCTTAATCAATGAAATGGCAAATTTGCCTGTTTCAAATAAAAGTGTAACACAACCTACCGTAGGTACTCCCTCCGTTTTTTTAGTCTGCATATAAAATTTGATCAAAGTCGAACTTTATTAACTTTAACTAAGTTTATAAAAAATCATCAAGATTCACAATATGAAATCAATATTGTTATATGCATTATGAAATTGATTTTCGTAACATAAAACACTAGCATTGTAGATATTGAATTTTTTTTCTAAAAAGTTGGTCAAACTTTACAAAGTTTGACTTTGTTCAAATCTTAAATGCTGACTAAAAAGAAACGGATGGAGTAAGTCCTACCGTCAGAGACTCTGGTAGTAGGTTGTGCTACCCTACTGCCAAAGCCAATGACAATACAAAAAAAGTCAGATCTTAATTTTTTTACAAATCAGGGTCTGATTTCGCTGAACTTTTCGAAAAGCATAAAAACAGTGAAACCGGCCTATCAGCGTATTTACGAGACCATCTGGTTTTTTCTCGACGTCGACGTCGACATGGACATTCTACAGACTCCTCTAATCCTCTCCGTTTGTATAAAGAAGAACTTGTGCCTAACCCCGTCAGCGTCACACATAACTCCGTCGTCGCCGTCGTTTTCGTTGGGGCCCACGTTATCCATCGAGCCAACCACCGCTTCACACCCGGGCACGCTGGAACCCTCTCCCTTGGTCCATGGTTAGCCCCATACCGCGCACCGGACCATGGTTTGCAAGCCGCCAGTGCACCAATAACAGGGTTGCCGTGCTCCCTTCGCCCATATATGCCCACGCTCCCGCTTCGCAGCTGCACTGATCTCACCCACCTCTTCCCCCCGCCAAGAGCAGCAACGAACTACGAATTCTAGCTCTGAAGCAGCTCAAGATCGGGCTTGCTAGAAGAAGCCATTCCGAGTCTTTTCCCAACCATACAGGCTACAGGCCTACAGCAATACCATGGCGGCATCAGTAGCCTGCGCCTTCTTCTTCGAGGCCGAGCCGGTGGGCGAGCCCGGCATGCCGGCGCTAGACGCGTGCGCGCTCTGTGCCAAGCGGCTGGTGCGCGACAGCGACGTCTTCATGTACAGAGGGGACACGCCCTTCTGCAGCGAGGAGTGCCGCCACGAGCAGATGCAGCTCGACGCCGTCTCCGCCAGGCAGGCCGCCCGGAGGCTGCAGCGGTTCTCGGCGGGAGCAGAGTCCGGGCGTGCACGCCATGGGGTGTCCGTCTCGAGCTAACCAGCGAGAGTGCCAAGCGACATACAGTACATGCCTGACAACGAAAGGTTATTATGCTTGAGCCAACCTGATCTCCGTGCACCAAGCCGCTGGTGTCCGTGGCTAGCTGATCGATCAGCGCGAGGTCGGGGAGACTTGCCTTGCTTGAAGAAGCAAGGGGCGAGCGAGTCACCGGAGTCGCTCACGGCAGGCCGGCGCTGCATGTGCTGCCGGTCAAGTGATTTGGGCATAAACGCAGCGGAAAAGGGGCTGGATTGAATCTGAAGAAAGTGAAGCAAACAAGATTCCCCGCGGCTTAACTTTGAGGCGGTCATGTCTGACCCTCAGTTTTTTCTTTTTTTTTCTGCGTTATTGTCACCTCTGTATAAGCTCATTTGAGATGGCACTCTCGCTCGGTACATTCTCAAGCGAATCGACATACAACATGCCTTGTGCAATCCTCTTTCTGTTCGTGAAGAATCATGCTAATGGGATTTTGCAAGTGTACACATAGTTAATTAAGACCCGGTTAGCTTGATGGAGATTTAAAAAACTAAACCATTTGGATGTTTACCGCACTATTTGAAGTTGCAAAATAGTTCAAGATTTGGGGTGTCAAATCTGGAATACTAAAATCCGAGAGCTAAACTCGGTCGATAAAAACTAAACGGAATGAATATGCACACGACACTATGTGCCCGATGTGCAGCCGATAAATAATTTGCACCGTCAGATGCTTTAGGGACCAAAATACTGATGGCTGGATGGGAAACGTCGTGTGCATGTCGTCTAAAAATATCCGCTGTATAGCAGTGCTCAAAACTAAAAGGAAAAGCTTTTCCTCAACCGTCTGGAAACAAAAAACGAAGCATCGACAACGAGCCACGTGGTGCCATGGGCCTCACACACCGTTCTCTCTTTATCTCCACCTGACCGATTATATCCACATGTTGACTTTACTTTAAGCCACCGTCTAGCTTCTCGACTCCGCCCATGTCCTCCCTTCAGCAAGCCACCATGGTTCCTCCGTCACAACAAGCCATTTGTATCCTAGGAGACACGACGAGACTAAGCGGGCAACACGTCGGCTATGTTGCAAAGCTCCCAGACGTAACATGGCTCATGTTGGAAAGCTTCGAGGTCTAACATGATCCATATTGCAAATCTTGTCAACTGACCAGAGCTTCGAGGTCAACATGATCCATGTTGAAAATCTTATCAACGGGATCGGACTGAGTACAACATGAACCATGTGTGAACCTCCGAGCACAACATGACCCATGTTGCAAATCTCGTCAGCTAGATCGAACGATTGTCTCAAGGTGAATCCAATGGCACACAACCCAACAAATCTTTTCAAAAGATCAGTCAACTGATGCTAGTATTGGACAAAAGTAAAACTGTCTTGAACAACTGAGCATCAAGAAGACAACGCCTACGGTCCACTATTGGCTCTAGCTGGGAATTCCATCTCCCTGGATGGCTGGAATTATGTGGTTTTGCGTACATGTAGGGTGGGGCTACGGAAATTGTTTTTGGTCCCTGAGGCTTTATGGCACATGTTTTTGGAAATTCAAAAAATTGGTTTTTTTGTAATTTTCAAAAGGATCTAACAAACACACACATATGTGTGCGCTACTTGTTTGTGGAATTTCATGACGAGGTATGTTTCGATATGAGCTACACATGAAAAATATGTATTTCTTTAGTGAAGAGTATCCATTGTAAAACTGCGTGATTTTTTATGTAGCTCACATCACGATGTATTTCATAATAAGTTTTTACATACTTGTACTACATCACCAATTGCGTGTGTATTTTTTGAGATGTTTCTGAAACTTGAAAGGTCGTTTTTTTTTTACTATTTTGCAAATTCCAGGCTCAGTGGAGTTGGAAGAGAAAAATACACGCTCTTCTGGCTCACCCGATGTTTCTTGTTTATTTTTGAGAAAATCCCATGTTTCTTGATAGACCCAGACATTCGACACATCCGCATTTGACTTGATCTTTATGTCGGAGTATTTTCTGGAAGATCCCTAGATAGGGAACTCTAGACACACAAGTTGATCGGACAGGAAACAAGGGAGAGTTTACCAAGCTTCAGGGCCTCGTGGAAGAGGTAAAACCATACTCATGCTCGTGCGTTTTTCCTGTGTATAAGGGTTGCAACGACCAAGAAATTGAGCAATAACTGTATGGTTATGTATGTTGGCATCTAGCCTACCCCGACTTATATGGGTACCGAGGTCTAGGGTTACACGATCCTGGTCGGGTTGGAGGTATCATCTAGGATGCCGGACATCTTGACTTGTACTCCAAATCTTCCGGATCCGCCTTGCTGTAAGGCCATGGACCGGGTTAGCCAGCCCATGTCATAACGTACCTAGGCCCCCCAGACCGGCCTACTCGGGTCGTCTTCTGGTAAGATGAGGCACCCCTGGGCCGTAATAGCGTCACCGAGCCCTTGGCCGACCTACTCGGGCCGGCTTCTGGTAAGATGAGGCACCCCTAGGCTTTAATAGCGCCACCTAATTTTTTTCTTAAGAAAAGGGTCCGCGTGTAGCCGAGTCATTTTAAACCAACATAAACAGGTCAAGTGTGAGCCAGGTCTAACTCACCCCCAAACAGATATAGCCATTTTCTTATTTGGTTATTTTCGGGAATACCGTATTTGTGTCAAGCTAAACGATTTTGTAACATATTATATACGATAATCATACATTATCTACACTGAAAAGAGCTGAAACACACTTTATGTTCTAGAACAGGTGGATTATAGCTTTACTTATAAAATACAAAAAAATTGATAATGAAGAGAGGAGACATTTTTTCTCAAAAGTGAAAGAGAGATGAGATTTTTTCCTGTTCATATGGGACAAAACATTTCAGATAGATTCATATGAATAATCATAGCTTTCCTTGTAGTAGAAGCAGAACTTTATTAAACTAGCCAAGACCTTTAAATGTCACTTTGATCCACATGACTTTCAAAATGTAGGAAAAGGGAAAACATATATTAGATTGAAATGTCATGTCAATCCTAATCTTACAGAAATTTAGTTTTTGTGAAAGCATAATATAATTGACGAAAATGAACTAATGATTCCACTAATTGAAGATTAGGGTATCAAACCCCTCTGTACAAAGGCAATAATTTAGGCGGGCGGTGACGGTTGCTAAACTACACAATTAAATTAAGTATTGATTACATTATTAGGATCGAATTAATCCTTAACACTCCCCCTACTCTATGCTTGACTATGAATATGCATCATCGTGGTAGAATCCTCCTAATATATGTTTACTCTTGGGAATGTTCATCTCTTCATCATTAGGACTTATTTGCATCATCTTGAGAGTCTCCTCTATAAACCCTGTGGGAAAAATATGACGAAAATTTGACACATATGTTGATAAAACTCATTTAAACCCAGTAGGAAAAATAATGAGAAGAAAACGATGCAAAATATAATGATTATTGTCTTCTTGGTAACTCAAATGAAAAAAAACCTTTGAGCATGGAGAAAAGTCATTGGTGAGTTTGGAGAATAATAAATATGATTTTTATATATTCCTTTAGAAAACCCGATGGAGAAATCTTGAAAGTGTCGCATATGTTCTTGAAAATATATTTGCCTTATTAAAAACTATTATGAGAAATTTTGACAGAAAACTCATAAGGGAAAAGACTGATATCTGATATGCCATTGAAAACTCCTTTAAAACTCAATGGGGGGAAATATAAGGAGAAATTGATATGAAATATGTGAACACTTGTATCTATATTGTCTCATAATTAACCTTTTATGAGAAATCATTATGTAAACACTCATGAACGAAGAAAGAGTATAATATATGCAACTTGATGATAGTTAATAGGTTATACAGTAGGAGTTTACTCCCCTTAAACTTTGCAAATTTTAAGATTGTCTCATACCAATTCCACGGATATGATTATGTAATGTAAAAGTTGGTATTGACATTGTGAATAATTCATTGGATTTTCAAAGTATTTTGTTTGCAAAACCGTTTCCACTCTTTCCAATAATTATTGTGGATAAAATAACTTATGTGCAATTTGTCTATGATATTACTCTTCATACATCCCAAATGTATTTTAATGATACAAGTGATATTATCTTAACAGATAACAATATAGGCTTCAAATGAATCTTAACCACATGATATTGAGTGTGGTCAATCATTTTGCTAAGACATGCATATTTTGCAATGCTACGGATAAAACAATTATGTTAGAATGATAAGTGAAAGTAGTTTTTAAAGTCTATTTAGATGACTTTCATAAGAAGGATATTCCAGCAAATTCAGCCATTGATATGGCATTGTTGAGATCAAATAAGTAGCCAATATCATTATATCATATCACAGTCATATCATGATTTTCATGATAGTATTAATTAAGACACTTTGTGAATTTGATATTGAAGGAAATATGCCCTAGAGGCAATAATAAAGTTATTATTTATTTCCTTATATATCATGATAAAAGTTTATTATTCATGCTAGAATTGTATTAAACCGGAAACATGATACATGTGTGAATACATAGACAAACAGAGTGTCACTAGTATGCCTCTACTAGACTAGCTTGTTAATCAAAGATGGTTATGTTTCCTAACCATGGACAAAGAGTTGTCATTTGATTAATAGGATCACATCATTAGTTGAATGATCTGATTGACATGACCCATTCCATTAGCTTAGCACCCGATCGTTTAGTATGTTGCTATTGCTTTCTTCATGACTTATACATGTTCCTATGACTATGAGATTATGCAACTCCCGTTTGCCAGAGGAACACTTTGTGTGCTACCAAACGTCACAACGCAACTGGGTGATTATAAAGGAGCTCTACAGGTGTCTCCAAAGGAACATGTTGGGTTGGCGTATTTCGAGATTAGGATTTGTCACTCCGATTGTCGGAGAGGTATCTCTGGGCCCTCTCGGTAATGCACATCACTTAAGCCTTGCAAGCATTGCAACTAATGAGTTAGTTGCGGGATGATGTATTACAGAATGAGTAAAGAGACTTGCCGGTAACGAGATTGAACTAGGTATGGGATACCGACGATCGAAACCCGGGCAAGTAACATACCGATGACAAAGGGAACAACGTATGTTGTTATGCGATCTGACCGATAAAGATCTTCGTAGAATATGTAGGAGCCAATATGAGCATCCAGGTTCCGCTATTGGTTATTGACCGGAGACGTGTCTCGGTCATGTCTACATTGTTCTCGAACCCGTAGGGTCGGCACGCTTAAGGTTACGATGACAGTTATATTATGAGTTTATGCATTTTGATGTACCGAAGGTTGTTCGGAGTCCCGGATGTGATCACGGACATGACGAGGAGTCTCGAAATGGTCGAGACATAAAGATTGATATATTGGAAGCCTATGTTTGGATAACGGAAGTGTTCCGGGTGAAATCGGGATTTTACCGGAGTACCGGGAGGTTACCGGAACCCCCCGGGAGGTATATGGGCCTTAGTGGGCCTTAGTGGAAGAAGAGAAGAGGCAGCCAGTGCTGGGCCGCGCGCCCCTCAACCCCTAGTCCGAATAGGACAAGGAGAGAGGGGGCCGGCGCCCCCTCCTTCTCTCTCTCTCTTTTCCCACCTCACGAATCCTATTCCAACTAGGAAAGGGGGGAGTCCTACTCCCAGATGGAGTAGGACTCCTCCTGGCGCGCCTCTCCTGGCCTGCCGGCCCCCCTCCCTTGAACCTTTATATACGGAGGCAGGGGCACCCCCTAGAGACACAAGTTGATCCACGTGATCATATTGTTAGCCGTGTGCGGTGCCCCTTTCCACCATAGTCCTCGATAATATTGTAGCGGTGCTTAGGCGAAGCCCTGCGATAGTAGTGCATCAAGATCGTCACCACGCCGTCGTGCTGACGGAACTCTTCCCCGACACTTTGCTGGATCGGAGTCCGGGGATCGTCATCGAGCTGAACGTGTGCTAGAACTCAGAGGTGCCGTAGTTTCAGTGCTTGATCGGTCGGGCCGTGGAGACGTACGACTACATCAACCAAACGCTTCCGTTGTCGATCTACAAGGGTACGTAGATCACACTCTCCCCCTCTCGTTGCTATGCATCACCATGATCTTGCGTGTGTGTAGGAATTTTTTTGAAATTACTACGAAACCCAACAGATATGTGCGAGGACAACCCTTACATCAACCATATACCTTTGTTAAGAGTTTACACTCTGAATGAATTTATTGCAAATATAGTTTTAGGCCTGACATAGTTTGCAATTATACAAGTGCTTTGGTGCTAGTAAGATATGGAACTTTAGGTCCTAATATCACTTAATTATCACCCAAGGTTTGAATGGATTTGTATCCCTATGAGGGATAATTTGACCATAGTTGTCTTTGACTGATATAATATATCCATATTGAACTTCTCATGTATGATTTGGATATATGTAGACTCGTATATATATGCATTCTTAGGGGAATGCTCTAGTTCTGAACTTATGTAAAATTTGCTTGAACCCAAACTTTCATGTTAAGATCATTTTGTGTATGTTTAGGTCTTGTAAACACATGGATAATGAGGTCATCAATATGCACTGAGGTGATGTAAGAAAACCAAAGTTTGGGGTTTCTTTATAAGTACACATAAACAATAATCTTTTTTAGTAATTCTTTGAAGAAGTAACCCATTTAGTCCTAGTACCGATAATTTTCCAACCATATTGAGTCATAAAGTGACTTCTGTAATTTTACACAGTAGAAGTTACGATTTATTATTGGATTCAGAATTGTAAGCTCTTCAGGTACTTCAATATAGATTTAGGAAATGAATGGCTCATAAGAGTATGTAGTCACTACTTCCATTAACTGCATGAATAATATTATTTGCATCGCCAAAGATATTTATTATAAAAAACGTAATTCCACTCATACCAAGAGTGTATGCACCAACATGATTGATGTCAGGTCTCTGCATGAAAGCCTTTTTGCTACAAGCCTCTCCATCTCACCACCTCATTTGTTTTATTTATAAATGAGAAGTCATTTGTATTTATATGGAAAATACTTATGAGGAGTAGGCATTACTGTGGTAAGTACCATTCTTTTGTTAAGCGAGTGTTATACTTCCTTACATGCTTCCTTTTATGTGAACCATATGAGTGCAAGAGGTACTCTACCATGGATTTTGGTTCAGGGCCCAAAAGGTTTTAGCAAATTTGAGAAGAAATATATGTAGAAAAAAGTAGTCTTTATGTTGCATGATTCCGGTGGAATCGGTGGAATTTTGCCAAAATGTATGTATTCCGTTTTAACATCTTGTGATTTCTGCGAGAATGGAGTCAAGGTGTTTCAGAGCCCCAACAAGAAAAATATTGTTCATATTTATGTCGGGCTTTGGATGATAAGCATCCTATGAGGTGTCTTTAAATTTGATGTTGAATTCCATTTACTAGTTGAGGATCTAATTCCCTCTTGTTCCACGGAAGCTTGTGATAAATTATATCTCATGTAGTCAATCTTCTTCCCCTTATGCTCTCATTTGGGGAGAAGAGTGGTTTATTAGGTACCTTCACTCTCTCTAACATTTCACTGCATGAATTTAACATGTAGTGACACCTTTGTTATCAGTAAATTTATGTGGCCGATTTGCAGTGTGTTGCAAATAGACGATTCACTGAACTTCTAGTTCAGATACTTAAGTACGCGGACACAAGGACCGAATGTCAATGGCATTTATAATTTATTTTCTCATCATTCTTTGTGGTACTTTTCCCCCCTACGCCGTAAAATGTCCTTATTGCTGATAATAACTCCCATGTTAGGGGGTCAATATATTTATGTTTGACGGATAAATAGTCATTCCTCAGAAAGATCCAAAATTTCCATTCTGTGACCGCCGCCGTTGAGGACCGACTGAGGGTCGTGACCTGGGATGCCGCCTCAACGGAGGGCGCCTCGTGCGCCAACGCAATGTGTCACTGCCGCTGGTGTTCTCTTCTTCTCTTTGTGGCATGTGCTCTCGGTAGAGGCGTGCTCACAGCATGTGAAAGCGAAAAGTAATTGATGGGAATGAACTACTGATTTATTGATCGAAAATTATACCCTATGTACAAAGTCACGGTTGCCAAACTATACAACCGACTTAAGCATCGATGATTAGGATTGAATTAATCCTTTACAGTTTTTCCCATTGCTTCATAGAAAAGCAAAGGATTCTTTACAAGATGTTCGAGTCGATAAAAAAATTCAATGAAATGTATTATAATGGAATCCTTAAAAAATAACTCCAATACTGTATGATTTACTCCTATGGATCGAATGACCAGCATAGAAAAAAAATCAAAGGATTGCAATTCTCCAAAAAAATTGTATGGAAATCCTTTGAGTCAAGAGACCCCAAGAAGGCCGAATGTCCAAGTGAAAAATGATGACACTGCAATTTCCAGATTATTTGAATCATTTGTTTTCTTTGGCGGTGTATCAGGTGTCCTCTAGTCATCGCCGAGTCATTGGAAATTGGGTGAGCGAGCAATGATGGGCTGAGGCTGGTAGACGTAGACGTGCAACGGAAGAGATGTGCCGTGACCCGGTTGCATACGGAGCACGTCGTATCATTGTGTCGAGTGTCGACACTCGCCGCTTCAACCAAAACCCAACCGCTTTTAGCAGACTAGTTGTAGCCCCCACCCTGCAACCAACACCAATCAGACTCTGGAGTCGTCGTCATCACAGGGAAAAGACTTCTTCAGAAAATTCCAGAGGCGAGCGTGCCACCATTGTCATGCGTCGTCACAGTCTGCCGAACGGGATTACGTGCAACTGGTTCACTGCTAAGCCAGGCACTAAACAAATTGTGCGCGCAGATCTCGACGGAGCTGCCCCCTAGGACGAAGCCTGCCCGCCTGCCCGAGATCGGCGATGCGAGATGCATCTACCCCGTGGTATGGAGGAATCTTGAGGCGTGCGACTGTTAATTACGGCCTGCAACTGCAAGGTGCACCCCTTGCTCCGGAACGTGCACGGCGGCCCCGGCGATGAGACCAGCTGGCCTGCAGCTTCTCTCGGTGCATCCTTCTCCCCAAAGTGTTCAGCGTACTACTAGGAGTGGATCTCAAGTGTTGAAAAAGTGTCGTGTGTGACAAGGTGGTTCGTTTGATTGATTGAGCAGACAAGAACTTTACGCGTGCCGAGCTCCCAGTGTCTCGGCTACTGTGCACAAGGTGCGACCTGGCGAGCATGCACCTGCACAGCCCCACAGATTCCCGGATGGAGCACCCGACTGTTGAAAAAGAAGTGGCATCGAACTCTTTTCTGGTTTTATTTCTTTTCTGAAAAGTACACGAATCGTGAGCATTCGCTGTCCCTTGTCATTAGCGTGGCTAAACCATGTGCGGTGTCTCCGTGCCTGTCATTTGCATTTGTTTGTTCTAGCGCTGGAACCCTAATTATCGACACCAAGACGTTGAAGTTACTTTAATCCAAAGCTAGAGTAGATTTGACGCCCTCGTTCCCGACAAGTGGCACGGCGGACGCTTGTGCGGTAACTATTGACGCCAATGCTTGCTCTTATCCACAGCGTTCTTCTGCAGGGAAAAGCGGAGCAATTGCTCGTAGTATTTCCTGTCCCGATCGATCGCCTGTTTTTCTCTAGGTCGACATGGACACTCTACAGAGACTCCTCGAGCCCTCTCCGTTCGTCGGGACCACGCCGTCGACGTCAAGCATAACTCCGCCGTTGTCGTTCTCGTCGCGGTGGCCCACGGTAAGCATCGAACCAACCACCGCAGTACACCCGAGCATGCCGGAATATACAAGTCCAACCATGGTTTCCCTTCGTCCATGACCCATACCGCGCACCGGACCATGGTTTCCCAGGCACCAATAATGGCCTTCCGGTCATCCGGTGCTCCCTCCCCCATATATACCGGCTCTCCAGCTTCGCACCGCTGCACCAAACTCACCCATCTCTTTCCCCCGCCAAGAGCAGCAACGAGCTGTGTGTTCTTGCTAGCTCTGAAGCTCAAGCGCGAGCTTGCTAGAAGAAGCATCTCTTCCCAGTCTGCCATATAGCAGTACCATGGCGGCATCGGTGGCCTGCGCCTTCTTCTTCGACGCCGAGCCGGTGGGCGAGCCCGGCATGCCGGCGCTGGACGCGTGCGCGCTCTGCGCCAAGCCGCTGGCGCGTGACAGCGACGTCTTCATGTACAGAGGGGACACGCCCTTCTGCAGCGAGGAGTGCCGCCACGAGCAGATGCACCTCGACGCCGTCTCCGCCAGGCAGGCCGCCCGGAGGGTGCAGCGGTTCTCGGCGGAGGCGGAGTGCCACCGTGGGCAGCGGCAGTCCAGGAAGGTGTCCATCGCCAGCTAGCCGCGGAAAGTCTTTGTTTGGATCGACAAGATCTGAATGAATTCTGAAGAAAACAACCTCTGTATTCTGAAGAACCATCGATGTCTTTTGGGAGGCGTCTGATGTTTCCGTCTCTCCGGGTACCAGATGCAGCCTGGCGCCGCCTACGAGAGGCAAGGCAGCCAGGCAGGGCAGCATCAGGCGGCACCAAGCATCATAGGAGACTGTAGCTTTCCCCCATGTGTCCATGGCAAGCTAATTAAGCTGCCCGGATAGGAGGAAATTCTACTTGTTCTTGATCGATCTGTGCTGTGCCGATGAAGTGTTATTTGATTAGAAATGAAAACAGAAAAGTAAACACCGAAGAGAGCAATCAGACTTGATTCCCAATTTGTTTATCTTCAATTTGGGTCGCATGTCTGCCCACTCTCTTATTTCTTACCCCTAAATGATTGGATCCTGTTTGGTTTTGTCCTTTTGCGTGCACACTGTGCTATAGAGCACTGTCACTGTAAACACTTCATGGCAATCGGTAAGGACTAACTCCAACCGGCAAACCTAAACGTATACCCCCTCCGGTCCTAAAAATTTGACTTTTTACTGTTTTCAAATGGACTACCATGTACGGATATATATAGACATATTTTAAAGTGCAGATTTACTCATTTTGCTACGTAAGTTGTTAATTATTGAAATCTCTAGAAAGACAAATACTTCCTCCGTCCCAAATTTTTGTTTTTTATATTTGTCTAAATACAAATGTATCTAATTAAGTTTTAGTTTTATATATATTCGTATCTAGACAAATCTAAGATAAGAATTTTGGAACGGATGTAGTATTTAGGAACGGAGGGAGTACATGATTTGTCGGTTTTCACCCTTTGGATTTGAGTATCGCGATGGTGGCGGAGCAGATGAGGCGATGGAGAGCGGTCGGTGCACGGGGATGCCAACGAGGGCAACGACGATGGACGACGACGACGTGCAAAGGTGTTGGAGAGGATGGTGCGTGATGGTCGCAACGGTGAAGAGGCCAAGAAACACCTTGGCGATGGCCGCGAGAGCGGTGTAGCCGGCGGTTGGGGCGCGAGGAGAAAGGGGACGAATTAAAATTGAGAAACCGCCAAATGGACTATGCGTGTTGTTGAAGTGGCGGGTGCTGCCCGCTGCAATGTTTAGCTGTGACAGGCGACATTGAGGGTCCGCCACTTTTGTTTCCACATTTTTGGTTCAAAATAACATCCAAACGAGGACGAAGTAGGTTCAATCTTTTACTAGCTTTTAAGTACACACCATTGCAAGTTTCATGCTTAAATTCGCCACTTTTTGAGTTGATTTGCTTAAATTCGGTTCAACATAACGTGCAACGGGCTCCAAAATACATTAAACTTAACGTGGTGTCTTCATTTCGTGTACAAACTAAACTGTCTTCTGCGAAGTATGGTGTGTTAAAATTTTGAGACTGTTATGTCAAAAACTTGATTCATTTCGTGTACAAACTAAACTGTCTTCTGCGAAGTATGAGAGTTTCGAACGAAAACCACCTACTACCACACACAACATAATTTTTCTACATCATTTACACTTCAAGCTTTTTTTTGTCTCTAACACACCCCATTACAAGTCCCATGCACAAATTTGACCACATTTTGAGTTGGTCTGCCATTTTCAAAGAATTGACTGATTATTTCGGTCATCAAAAAGGGCAAGACGCTCTTTGGTTCAACATAGAGTGCAAACAAGCTCCGAAATGGATGAAACTTGGCATGATATCTATATAGGACCCTTGTAGGGTATTTATAAAAAGTTGAGAGTGTTACATCACAAAATTCATGCACTTTATGTACAAATTGGATACTCTCTAGTGAAGTGTCAAGGTTTCGAAAGGAAACAACTTACCGCCACACACAACTGAATTTTTCCACATCATTTCCACTTCAAACTTTTTATATGGTAGTGAACACCATTCCAAGTATCACGCTTAAATTTGGTCACATTTTTTAGTTGGGTTGCTATTTTCGATGCAAGGACGGATATTCTGGCCAATCAAAAGGGCAAAATGCCCTTTAGTTCAACATAGCGTGCAAAAGAGGATAAACTTGGCATGGTATCTTCAAAGGACCCCTGTAGGGTGTGCTGAAAAATTTGAAAGCGTCACGACAAAACTTGATGCACTTCGTGAACTTCCTATATGTGTGGCGGGCGGTGGACACTGTCAATTTCTAACTTTTGAAAAGTTAGGAAATATGTGTGCAGGTTAGTGAAACTTTGCTGTGGCGGCTAATCTTTTTACTCGTCACCGGTGCATGACAAATCAGTGGCGGTCACTGATTTTTCATCTGCCGCTGCTGCTTTTATCCCACGGCTAAATTTGTTAAAATTTACGAGCGGTACCCGCCACTGCTATCCACATGGCGGTGGCCGACACCCGTTCTTACGCTTCACTGCTACTTTTCTAGAATTGCAGTGGTGGGTATCTGTACGCCCACCACTAAATTGAGCCCATCAATAAGCCTTTTCCCAGTAGTGTACCTTGTCACATCCAGCCCAAAGATATGCACAACGAAGCTTGTCAATATATTCCAGGACCTCCACCGGAAGCTCAAGCAGTGTCCTATGGTAGATGGAGATTGCAGTGAGGACCGCTTTGGCCAGAACGCCACAACCAGCAATAGAGACATGCTTGCTGAACCACAGAGTGAACCTGCCAAAGCTTTGTCTTTGAGGTGCTACAAATAGACCGCTTTTAAGGCGGGTGACCGAAAGAGGCAAACCAATGTATTTCTTCAAGAAAGTAACTCTACATGTAGGAAAGACGTGAAGGATCTCATCAAGGTCCACTCCGCCACACCGGATTGGCACGACACTGCTTTTTTGACAATTGGTAATCGAATCGATGACCTCGCCAAAGGATTGCATGGTGGAAGCCAGAAACTGATTGTCATTATTGATTGGGAGTACAAAGATCGTCACATCATCCACATAAAAAGGAGGCACGAGTAGCAGGGGTTCTACCACCAATCAGGCGCAACTTTCTTGCGTTGTGGCCTTGGGGAGGATGTGATGGAGCGTGTTAGTGGTGAGAACAAAAGGCAGCGGGAAGAGAGCGTCTCCTTGCTGCAACCCCTTGCCATGCTTGATCGGGTCTTCGGCCAACCCATTGAGCAAGACCCTAGATGTGGCCAAGGAGAGGAGTGTTGAAACCCATTATAGGAACCGACTAGGGAAGCCATTGTGACGAAGCATGTCCATGATGATCTCCGGCTTGACAATATACCAACAGACCTTAAAGAACACACCGGTGAACCCATTCAGCCCCGGAGCCTTGTCTCCCGGGAGGGCGAAAACAACAGCCTTTTCTTCCTCCTCAGTGAAAGCAGCCCCAAGCTCCGAAAGATCGCATGGGAGCTCCTTTCTTCATGATGGTGGTGAATGCCTCTGTACGATAACTGTCTTGTGTTCATGAATGGTAACCCATCCTGGGTTATGGTTGAGTTGGTGGATATTTTTTCCCCTTCTTCTATGGTTGATGCAGAGGTGGAAATATTGCCCTCTTTTAGATTGGTAATACTGAAGCCTTGCCTCATGTGATCCCTCTCCAAAGTCGTTAAACCAAAGACTTTCGGTTTTAGTCCTTCCGTGAGATCCGCTCATCCAAAGAAAGCACCCTATTTTGAGGTGTTGATGCGCCAAAATGGTCATCTATGCAAGTTCTTCTAGTTTTGGTACCAAATTGATTGTTGCGTGCAAGTTCTAGCACTGTCAGTGTATGTGTATTTACCTTAAAATGATGACACATCAATTTCTTTGATGATCATTGATCACGTTTGTGTGACTAGTCATCGCCGAGTCACCGGAGATTGTGTGAGCTTCGCAGGCGTAGGACCATTCTAGTAAACCAGCCACCGTCTGTGAGTAACGTACAATATATAATAACATCACATATTTCTACATAAAATAGATGATGTGGCAAACAATGAATGAAGAAAGAGAGAAAAATAGTAACATAACTAGTTACTACTAGTATGAGTAATATCACATATATCAAGGCAAGATGAGTCTATAGTGTAATAAATGAAGTATTACATGTTATCACACATATATTACTCCCCACTGTAGAGATAGTAACATAGACTAATAACGTACGCATGTTACTACTCTATGTTATTACCCATTGTGGCTAGTCTGAAGCAAGATTACTTGCAGACTCCAAGGTTACCTGCAAATGCTTCACTGCTAAACAAAGTATCTCCAGATCTGGACAAAGCTGCTCCCTCGAGCGAAGCCTGCCCGCCTGATGCCATTTTCCCCTAGTATATTCGCACACTCCTACCACCAGTGGAATCTTGAGGCGCGTGCGACTGTAATTGCAGCCTGCAAGGTGCATCCCCCTTGGACCGAAGCGTGCACGGCAGCCCCGATTGTGAGACCATCTGGCAGCCTCCCGGTCCCGGTTAAACAACGCGCATCCCGTGAGCCGAGCCGCACCCCTCTCCCCAAAGTTTTGAGCGTGCCAAATCTCCAGCGGCCGGATGCACGGCTTGTACTATTGCATGTGGGCGCTGCTGCGTGACAGGCTGATGATGATTCGTTTGATTGCGCAGACAAGACGTGTACGCGTGCCAAGCTCCCGGCGTCTCGGCTGGTGGTACCAGGGTGCGGCCTGGCGCCGTGGCGCGCATGCACGGCACGTCCCTCCTGTGTACGGAGCACCGACCGGTGAAAAAGTGCACCCACATATTTTCTGGTTTTCTTCTGTGCTTATTTTTCTTCTTCTGAAAAAGGACACGAATGATAGTACACCGCCAAGCTTGTTTTGTGACATCTCTCGTCATTATAGCATCCTGACCATGTGCGCCTCCATTATGCAGTGCTGGAACCCTAGTTACCAGCACTAAGACGTTTGCATTAGTTTAATCCAAAGGTGGATTTTATTTTTTAAGAAATCCATCGGTAGATTTGATGCCCTCGTTCCCGACAAGTGGCACAGCGGATGCTTGTGCGTAAATTATTGACGCCCATACTTACCCCTGCTCCTTCTTTTGCTATTCCCTTCGTTCCAAAATAATTAGTCTTCTCGGAGGTTTCATGCAAACTACTCCATACGAAGTAAAATGAGTGAATTCTCACTTTAAAATATGTATACATCCATATGTAGGCTTTCACAGTATTTTCAGTCCTGATCAATCGTCTGGTTTTCTATACGTCGACATGGATATTTTGCAGAGACTCATATGTCCTCTTCGTTTTATAGATAAAGAACACATCCACGTCCCTCATAACTCCTCCCGTTGTGGTTCTCGTCGCGGTGGAGCCGACTGCGTGGCCCACCTTAGCCATCGAGCCAACCACCGCAGTACACCCAAGCATGCTGGAATGAACTACTCCCATCGTCCATGGTTAGACAGACCCAGACCGCGCACCGGACCATGGTTTCCCAGGCCGCCAGCTCCAGTGCACCAATAATGGCCTCCCCTTCCTCCATTTCCCCCATATATACCCACCCTCCCGCATCGCACCGCTGCACCAAACTCACCCACTTTCCTTCCTCCCGCCAAGAGCAGCAGCGAACGCAACCTGTGAGCTCTAGCTCTGAAGCTCAAGCTCGAGCTTGCTAGCAGAGCCACGTAGCAATACCATGGCGGCATCGGTGGCCTGCGCCTTCTTCTTCGACGCCGAGCCGGCCGGCGAGCCCGGCAAGCACGCGCTGGACGCGTGCGCGCTCTGCGCCAAGCGGCTGGCGCGCGACAGCGACGTCTTCATGTACCGAGGGGACACGCCCTTCTGCAGCGAGGAGTGCCGCCACGAGCAGATGCACCTCGACGCCGTCTCCGCCAGGCAGGCCGCGCGGAGGCTGCAGCGCTTCTCGCCGGAGACGGAGTCCCAGTCCCACCGTGGGCAGCGGCAGTCCAGGAAGGTGTCCATCGCCAGCTAGCCGCGGAAAGTTTTGTTTGGATCTACAATATCTGTATTCTGAAGAAAACAACATCTGTATTCTGAAGAACCATCGTTGTTGTTTTGGAAGGCAGTGCAGGGCACGGCAGCATCAGGTGGCAGGTGCCTGCAGCTTCCCGTATGTGTCCATGGCAAGCTAATTAAGCTGGCCGGGTGCCTGAAGATTCTTGGTTGATCTGTGCTGTGCCGTTGATTTGATTTTGTTGGAAAGAAAATAGAAAAGGCCATGGATCTGAAGGAGGCAATCAAACATGATTCACAATTTGTTCAACTTCAGTGTGGGCCACCCGTGTGCGCCGTCTCTTATTTCGTTTCCCTGAATGATTGGATCCTGTTTGGTTTTTGGTACGACATGCTAGGGACACTCTGCAACAGCACTGCACTGTTAAAATGGAATTGATACAAAACTAGGATATAAATTATCATGTTTCCCTGAATGAGCCCTGAATTTTATGATTTCGCTCTAAATCTTTTGAGATTTTTTATTATGTGTAAGCGTGATGACCAGTTTGATGCTTCTGCCTTTGGCTTCCCACATGGGTGATTGAGGAATCTTACGATATTACTGACCATTCCCAACAAATTGTACCATTGTGATGTTTCTTTTTCTATCGAGAGAGATGCCAACTTACCCCAATAAGGTGCAATAGTTGCTCAAAGTATCAAAGGAGCACACGACGACCCATCTTCAGTGACTCCCACACTAGGCACGTGCCCCCTCTTCTTCCTCTGTCGTTCCACCTCAGTCGTTCCCACGATGGGAGGGGGCTGCGACTTCAAGGCTTTGCTGGGGTTAGGAATAAATTTAAGTTTGTCTTTGATCGGCAATGGCGATACGATAGTGTCGTTCTCGACGTGGAATAACGTCTTCCTCCTCGTCCTCGTCGAAATGTGTGGTGGATTATGAGTCCCTAGCTCCGATTCTTCGAGTCTCGCCTTTTTTCTGCAGATTTGTTTGTATCACTGACGCTATCGCGCGGAGTGAAGAATGCCACCGTATCTGAGCCTCCCCCCCTCGCATCGTCCTCCCCGGGGCGACCCGAGGGCTCCTAGGGTTTCCCTAGGCGCCGCCCCCCCACCCCCCCTGCCGTCACCCAAGGGAGTCGTCGGGCGTCGCCTGGGCGACTGCCGATGACGGTGGCGGCGGGGCTTCGTTGCTTCGCCCGTTGTGGCATTGGACCTTAGAAACCTGGGCGGCGGCCCGGTCGGTGAGGCGGCGCTGTCCTTTCGCTGGCGGCGCGCGCGGGAGGTGACGGCCGGCCCCCTTGGCTGCTCGGGCAGCGAGGTCCCGACGGGTAGTGGTCGCGGCGCGGCGAGGTTCCTCCTCCTCTGCTCCAGATCTAAAGGTCAGGTTTTCCCCCCTCTCTGCTCTCCTCGCTGGATTCGCCTGATTCCGAGCCTCTGGTCGCCGGATCTGGTGCCGGTAGGGTGAACCCCGAGCAGGTAGTGCTGGACGAGCCCGGGGGAAACCCTTGTTGGTATTTTCAACGCGGCGGCGGCAGCGCCCTTTTGCGTCGTTCTACTCGTTGGAGTCGTAGCCGTGGGCTCTCCTCCACACCCCGGCCATGCCTCCCGGGCGAAAGCTCAAATCCCGGCCTGGGATGGGCAGCGGCGACGCTTGGTGCGTCGTGCCCTCCTTGGAGGCGCCGTCTGGGGAGGTTTGGTGCTTTGGGGGCGTGTAGCAGTTGTAGGTGGGTGCCTGGCGTCTGTGGATTCCGTGGCGTCCCTTCTGTGCAGGTCTCAGATCCAGCCACAAGTGCTCTGCGGTGGTGTTTGCGATGTCCCGGCGGGTCGGCGCCCTCGAGTATGGGCGGAATGGGATCGGGTTCCCCTTCTCGGCAGCAGCAACGCCGCAGGTGCCGATTCGGCTGGTTCTTGAGTTCCTTGTTCCTAATCTTTGCCATGTGGCTCGACAGCTTCTTCCTTTCGGCGACTCTCCCGGCGGCTTACCCTCTTCCATCGGTCTCCTTCGGCGCCTGCGTTGCAGCTTGCGTGTGTGTGCTCCGGCATGATGTGGTTGGCCCCATTGCTGGCCCGGTCTTGAGACCAACCTATGCTCTAGCTCTCGGGTGAGCGTCTCTACACTTTGATGGTGCGGCGCCTTCGAGCCTAGACGAGGGAAAGGGATCCCCTTCGGTGTTAGAGAAGGCATGTGTTGTGTCATCTCCAGTTTCGGGTTTCAGCCATGTGCCCGACCGATTTTGGCGGCTCCAGATCCTCGTGGCTTCTTCATAGTCGTTTCAGGGCCTTTGTGTAGAGGGCTTAACCTCAATTAGTTGTTCTTTTCTGTTTGCTAGTTGTAGGTGTAGCTTAGTACGCTGTTCTTCTTTCTCCCTTGTATCCTTTAGCCGTTGCTTTGTTCGTGGTCTGCTCTTGTACTCCTGGCCGGTTTATCGCTTTGTTAATTCAAAGTCGGGCTCCTCTGGAGCCTTTGTTCCAAAAAAAAGAATGTCATCGTGTATTTTGGCCCTCCGTCTCTAGTTCCAACTGATGATAGTTCGCCAGCCTCGCCCGGGTCGAGGCGTGCAACTCCCTCTTGCCGGATCAAGGGCGCTCTATAGTCCATGTTTGACGTTTTCTTTCCCAGGGCGGCGATTTGCCTTTGCGAATTGTGGCCAATGGCATTTTCTAGTCTACATTGATGATTCCCGATCGTTGCTTCTATAGGCTCCTTGATTTCAAAAGTTTGCCCCGCTCAGACGGGGGCCTAGATTTGGCAACAAGCTTTGCCCATGGCGTGCCGCTGATGTATGCGAGAGGAAAAAGACTTTGGCTACTAAAGTAACGGGACGTCTTAGTGCCGATAATTAGGGTTCCAACACTATAACAAACAAACACAAGGAACATGTTGGACAAGCATAGAGGCACCAATAACTTGAATGTGTTTTTCAATTTCTTTAAAGGTGTTTTTGTAAAGTCGTGTGCTACTTAATATAAGGCCTTTGGCCTTTTCACATTCTTTATATTATAAAATTAAGGATGATGCTGATCTTCATGCATAGTCTACACGGTAAGCACGGTACAATCTTAACTTCGTTGCATCGCTAGAGGGTGTGACGATTTGTCTTTCTTATGTATCGACAGTGCGCAGAACCACTTCCCATTGGCTTTGGCTTCACCGTTTAACGATTATTGCGCTCTTTTTTAGTGTGTTTATGTTGTCAGTTGGCGCCCTAGATATAGTTTGGCGAGGTAGTGTGGGACACTGGTGGTTTTAGCTCGAGTTTCATGAAATTAATATAAGGTTTAGTATTCCATCTAAAGTAGATCATCTTTCTTCTTTTAATAAAAACCGCAGTTGCCTCATGACAAGTTTCGTAAAAGGATGATTGAGCGGATGGAATCCAATCCTTACTTACTCATAGTTGAATTAGTGCACTTTCAAGCCGGAGTGGGAGGGCATGACGAAGCCTTTTATGCTAAACCATACATCACTCTCTTTCCACTGATGACTTCCCCAACTGAAAACCATCATGCTTTTTCGTTGTCACTGTAATGTCAACTCAGCTGATGAGGAAGGCAAAGTTTGGGATTAAACAGCACCTAGTCGAGCCAAGTTCACCATGTCCAAAAAGTAATGTACAGCCAACATGGTGCACAACACCTATATTCCCCTTTACACATCTACATAAATGGAGGTCTAGCCTCATTGGTGTCCCTTCATACTACTAAATATAAATCTTGTAAACTTTGTTGCGAGTGGCGGTGCTACGCACAAAGCTGTGACACATTGCAGAAGAATCTTGATTCTTTTTTTGTTTTTGGAGACTAATTGCTGCATGTTTGAATCACGGTGGAGAATTGACATCGCAACAAGTGAGTCCTCGAACCGTCATAACAATGACTCAACTTTACGGCAACAAAATGAAATTTGCCCCTTCATGTTTAGGCTTGAATTTGACTGTGCTCATGCTCTAAAGGAAAGCACTCTTACCCTGTCCTTCCTGGTTTCATATTACTCGCAAGTTAACAACAACTATATACATATGCTAAAAACAAATTCGTACGTCGCCAGCAATCACTGGAGAGGGTGATCGAAGCAAGGTGTTCAATGCGTGAGCCGAGCAAGCTAGACGCCAGATCGGAGAAAAATATCACACATTCACACGTTAGACTGGCTGGCCGTACGCTCTTTTTTCTGTACTTCTCTGTCCACACTCATCGCTGAGTAGAGCAAGGCCCGGCGCACACATTATTTGGGACGTGGCTAAATAGAGTTAAGATCGAAATAACGAAACATATCGCGTAGGAGTATGTGCTTTATTATGGGCTATATGAAACTGCAGGAACGATTTGATTTTTAACAGAATAACACATATTCATTTCTTACATGTTATTTTTCGGGCCAGTACATTGATCCATATGTGATCGCTACTCACTCTGGCGGATTTCAGGGAGCGTATGGTTACTCGGTCTATCCGTTGAAAGACAGTAGCGCGGGCTATCTTCAACCGGTTTAGATGACGGTCATGTAATAGGATATATGTTTAGTTTTCTATCTATTTTTATTCCGCCGGTTGTGGCTATCCCGTCCTCATATTTTTAGCTCTTTATGAGCCCTTTTATTTTTTGAGATTTAAAGACTTTGTTAAACTGTTTGTTTATTAATAAAATAACCGCATACATTATTATAATGCAGAGACCGGGAATAACCTTCTTTTCGAAAAAAAAAGCCTGGCGCACTCGTTGGTGTCGACATACTAGTAGTACGAGCAATGATGTGCCCCGTCACCACCAAGTAGCCCGTGACTCACTGAGTACTATGCAGCAAGAGATATCGTGCACGTCCTCTCTTTTTCTTCGGAAGCCTCCAATACGTTGCTCGTACTCGATCAGCGGTCGACCGCGAATAATTCCAAGAGATCGCCGTGCGTGCGTGCCCGCAATTTTCACTCTTCTCCTGGAGGAACAGAAAGATGTCGTCGACCTTGTCCCGATGCTCCGATGATTACGTCCGATGCGTCAGTGTTACTACTCGAGGAAGCTGTAAAAACAAATTGCACGCAGATCTTGAGAAAAGCTCACCGGCAAGAAAGACCGGTGGACTACGATGTGAGTGCCAATGAAATCTTGAGTTGATCCCTTCAACGCTCAACGGCAACCGCAACTGCAACTGGCTGGCAGCATCTCTTGTTTTTTATCTACCAGACTACCAGCATCCTCCAGCCTGAAGTTTTTAAGACTGCAAATGGCTGCACGCATTGCTTCCAGCGGCCGCAAGCTGGTGCACGCGCTTGAGTGGGGCACGGGCCGAGAGCCTGGACAAGATCTGCAAGTGTGTGCGCGAGTCCACTCTTTACAAGTCGCTGCTGTGCGTATATGGCTGCATGCACACTCGCACGGATCGGCACCATATCTAAGGGTGTGTTTTAGGATGCATGAAGGATGCATGAGGGCAAAAGTTCTCAATCCGACCCACTTTTGCTTATTTGGTAGGGTGCATGGGCTCACCTGAGCTATGCTCATCTGATGCATAAAAGTGCCCTCAGCCATGCTCATCTCATGCACCCCACACAGGGTGCATGGAGGCAGCTATGCTGGCCCTGACACTCATTCCCACCGACCAGACCACATCCAAATATGTTTATTTTTTCAAAAAGAATCAGAATTTCAAAATTTGTTTAAATTTTCGGGAAACTTTAGAATTTCAGAAAAATGAAAAAAAATTGAATTTCAAAATTTTTTAAATTAAAAAAACACAATTTCAAAATTTGTTTGAATTTTCAATAAATATTTGAAATTCAGTTTTTCTAAAAAAATCATAAATGTTCGGAATTTCAAAAGGAAATCAAAATTTGTTTGAATTTTGAAAAAAATAGAATTTTAATTTTTTTCAAAATTTGTTTAAATTTTCAAAAAAGCTCGTAATT
This sequence comes from Triticum urartu, assembly GCF_056163025.1. Lineage (NCBI taxonomy): Eukaryota > Viridiplantae > Streptophyta > Magnoliopsida > Poales > Poaceae > Triticum > Triticum urartu. The sequence goes on from NC_141874.1 coordinate 680,256,361, forward strand.
TCAGATATGGTCAAATAAAAAAACAGAATTTCGAAATTTATTTTAATTTTACAAAAAAGTTTAGAATATCAAATTTTATTTAAATTTTCAAAATATGTTTAAATTTGTGTTGACATTTTTTCGATTTTGTTCATCATTCAAAAAAAATATTCAGAATTCGAAATTGTTCAGTATGTCTAAACACATGCAGGCTGCCAAACAAAATCTCAGTTCAGCATGTCTCAGCGCATACATCATGGTCAAACAACAGCAACTACATGGACTCAGCATGTCTACACTCAGCATGTATGAAATGAGAACAACTAGGCTAGGTTCATACATGCTACCAAACACACCCTAAGATTGCCTCTCGTGTGGCTGTTAAAAAAAAGATTGCCTCCCATGTGAGAGCACCTATAGCTGGGCGGGCCGCCAGTCACTCACCAGTCACATGATTTTTCGATTCAGATGACCCCTTAAACGGGCCGCAAACGCCCGGATTGACCAGTACCCCTCATATCTAGTCTAAATATAAGGCATGTAGGACAGACGAAGGGGTCTCATGTGGACTCGCTCGGAAACCCGATGGTCTGATGGACGCCTCCTTCGTCGTCGTGTGGCGCCGCTCCGGCTCACCGCCTGAGACCGAGTCCGCCTATTTAACCCGACTGGCGTCCCGCAACCGAAGCACATCCACCCCCCTCTCAGCGTTGCTAGTCTGAAATCAGCCACCTCCTTCCTCTCCCGCTCCGGTGCTCTGTCCATGCTCCGGCGCTCCACCATGGTCAGAGCAAGATCACCTACTACGCAATGCTCACGCCAGAGCGTCGGTACGAGATCCAGGAGGAGATCCGAGCGAGACAAGCTGCACGCGCCACCGTCATCGCTATCGGGCTGCCTCCGGACTCGCTGGAGCCGAAGGAGGAGGAGGAGCAGCCGGGGGAAGAGGAGGAAGAGGAGCTGGCTCAGATGGAGGTGGAGGAGGCGGAGCAGCTGGAGCAGGAGCTACCAGGCTTCAACATGGAGCAGGTGGAGGCGGAGTTCGCCGTTGCCTAGTCAGGGGAGATGGCGGAGCAGCAGGCCATCCTGGAGTCCATCCAAGATGACGCCTATGTGGAGGCCAACCGGGCGTTCCTCCGGCAGGAGCAAATGGCGTCCGACGCGCTCTTCGCCGAACTCGACGCAGAGATAGAGGCGGAGGAGGCTGGAGCGGAGCAGTCGGAGGCACGGGAGGAGCCGGAGCTGCAGCTGCCGCCCATACTGCCGGTGCCGGACACAGAGATCGTCAATATCTCCGACGATGAGTAGTTAGGTGATCGATGTAGTATGTAGGTTTAGTTCATTTGCATGTCCTTGTATGGATTTAAGAATTTGTTATGAGATGTCCGGGTGCAACTACTAAAATTTGAGACATGTCTGGTCATTGCCCGCAAGCGCCCAGGTGCATTCGGAGGCGTTTGAGAGTCATATTTGACATATCCAGTTGTAGATGCTCTTATGACACTAACTTATAAGGTGACCTCTAGTTTTTTACGTTTTGTTATTCTTTTCTTTCCTTTTCTTCGTCTCGTGTTTGATGGGCATTTCTGTCTATTATTAGCCATGTGGGGCACCTGTCTCGTGTATTGGCAAAAAGCCTGGAGCGCTGATTATCAGCATTACGTGTATACACTAGTTTAAGCAAAGCTGTCTAATGTTATTAGGGCATCTCCACACGGACCCGCAAACCTCTCGCAACAGTCTGGATCGGAAAAACCATCCAACGCCGACTTATATCTGTCCGCTGAGCGGTCCGGACGCGATTTCTCCCGGAAATCGGAGACAAAAACGAGGGAGGTTTGCGGGAATCCGGACCGCTCCCAAGCCCGCTTCTGACCCCCGAAAAAAGCCCTCCCCTTTCCCGTGCGCGCTCTCGCCCTTCGTCACCTGCCCGCATTCATGCCGATGAGCTGTACCACGGTGAAGTTGTTGGCCTCGGCCTGTCTCATATTCACGTGGTAGCCCGTCCACCTCATCCTGCCGTAGACGTCGGCGCTGTTGCCCGTGTTCATGTACTCCTTGAAGCAGAGCGTGCTGAGCGTGGTTTGGTTTTTGTCCCACGCGAGCCGCCCCTCGGGCTGCACCACGGCGGCGATGTAGGACTCCATCTACATGAACACCACCTACGAGTACGTCTTCCATGGCCGGCCCAGGAAAGTATGCGTGGCGGTGGCCTTGTCGGTCTGGTTGGCCTGCGCACGTAGGAGGTCGTCCTGCACGAAGACGTTGCAAAACTGAAAGGAGAAGCCGTTGTTGAAGGAGCCGTTGACGCATCTCTGGGCCTTGACGGTGTTCTTCTGGCCCGGGAGCGGGTCGAGGACCAGGAGGAGGCAGATCTGGAAAACGGCCATGACATCTTCGAAGATGAAGTGGGCGGTGCCGGTGACGCGACAGTCGTAGTAGAACTGGCGGAGCGTGTGCTGGTATAACGTGTCATGGTGGCCCTCGAAGGCACAGCGGCAGAAGACGGAGAGGTCCGAGTCGCTCCGTGGCGCCACCGCCTGGTGTCTCTCCGGCCCCGCCGTGTTCTCGAACGTCAAGTCTCGCGTGATGAACCCCGGACCAACCACCGCTGCAATGCATGCATACGTCAGGCCGGTCAGGTGTTTAATCATACCTATGAATATGAAATGACTGGGTTACAATGTTGATAGGGCCGGCCCTAGCATTATGGAGGCCCTAGTGCGATTGAGGTACAAATAGACCTAGAAAAGGGGGGGGGGGCATATGCCCCCTGTCCATGTTGATTTTTTGTTAAGGAAATCATCTTTTTTGTACTCCAGGGTTTTGTTTTAAGGTCATAAGTTTCACTGGACGAAATATCGTTTGGTTTTATGTACAAATTATTTCAGTTTCAATGAAACCGGCCGCGCTTATATGAAAATTCACCTGGTTTGATCAATTTCGTCCAATTGGTTCAAGTAGTTGTCAAAATGTATGCGACTAAGGTTGGATGGCGGTCTCCTGCATCTATATCCGCGGACGGATGCGGGAGAAATTTACGGGTTGCCGTTGGAGATGGCCTTAGATGCTCCGTGCCTATAGTTTAAGTATTTTGCACTAGGACGTTGCAACCATCGTATCAGAAAAATCTGTAGCTAACCTTGTTGTTTTTGGAAGTGTCATACAGTCCAACAAGGGAAACAAGATGCTAGAGTGAAGGTAAATCTTCGGAACTGAAATCATATTGTCATGTTCAAGACATATTCCTGAACTACTCCCTCCGTCCTTAAATATTTATATTTCTAGAGATTTCAACAAGTAACTACAGACGGAACAAAATAAATGAATCTACTCTAAAAAATATGTCTATATACAATACATATGTGGTAGTCCATTTGACATCTCTAATGAGACAAATATTTAGAAACGGGAGGAGTATAATAAACGTTTGTGTGTCTGTATACTTTTTATATACCCTGGCAACGCACTGGCATTTAGCCAGTCTACATAAATGGAGGTCTAGCCTCATTGGTGTCCCTTCATACTATTGAATTTAAATCTTGTAAACTTTGTTGTGAGTGGCGGTGCTACGCACAAAGCTGTGACGCGTTGCAGAAGAATCTTGATTCCTTTTAAATTTTGGCGATTAATTGTCGCATGTTTGAATCACAGTGGAGAATTGACATCGCAACAAGTGAGTCCTGGCACCGTCAGTAAGAACAACTCAACTTTTCGCTAACAAAATGAAATTTACTGTTCCATGTTTGTGCTTGAATTTGATTGTGCTCATGCTCTAAAGGAAAGCATTCTGACCCTGTCCTTCATGTTTTCATATTACTCACGAGTTAACAACAACTATACCTTTGGTAAAAGCAAGTTCGTACGTCACTACCAATCACTTGTGGAAAGCTAATCGAAGCAAGTCTTGCAATGCGTGGGTCGAGCAAGCTGAGGGTCTGTTTGATTTCAAATAAGTCATCAACTTATAAGTCGAAAAGTGAAAAAAATTGATTTATTTTGCCAAACAGACCGAACTTATAAATCATCCAAACTTATAAGTCATAAGTTGCTCCACCCCAACTTAAAACTTATAAGTCACCCCTTTTTACGTGGGTCACATCATCTTTATATAAAAAAACAAAATGAAAAGATGTGGTCAGGTGACTTATAAGTCAGTTGACAACCAAACAGGCGTGACTTATAAATCACTGGTTTTAAATCACCTGACTTATAAGTTAGGTGATTTATTGGAACCAAACAGGCCCTGAAGGGCCGAGGGGAGAAATATATCACAAATTCACACGTCAGATTGGCTGAGCGCGTGCGTCCGTATGTTCTTTTTCTTTTGTGTACGTCTCTCTCGCCACCCATCGCTGAGTCAGAGCCACCAGGAGATGATGCACCATGGCTGCTTGGCGCACTCGTTGGTGTCGGCATACGACGAGCAATGATGTGCCGCGTCACCACTCACCATCAAGTAGCCCGTGCGTGACTCACTGAGTAATCTGCAGCAAGAGATATCGTGCACGTCCTCTCTTTTCTTCGGAAGCCTCCAATACGTTGCTCGTACTCCACACTCCGCAGCCGAGGTTGGCTGTGTCCGGCTCTCCATCAGCAGTCGACCGCGAATACTTCCAAGAGATCGCCGTGCGTGCCAGTGATTTGTACTCCAATATTTTCACTCTTCTCCCGGAGAAAGAGAAAGATGTCGACCGTCTCCCGATGTTCGCGTACTCCGATGATTACTACTCGAGGAAGGAAGCTGTAAAAACAAACTGCGCGCAGATCTGGAGAAAAGCTGCACCCCGGGACGAAGCCTGCCTGCCTGCCTCGCCGGCAGAAAACAACGGTGGACTGCGAGGTGAGTGCCAACGGAATCCTTGAGTTGATCCTTTCAACGCTCAACCGCAACTGCAACTGGCTGGCAGCATCCTCCAGCCTGAAGTTTTTAAGACTGCAAATGGCTGCACGCATCGCTTGCAGCTGCCGCAAGCTGGTGCACGCGCTTCAGCGGCGCACGGGCATGAGCGTATACAGTATCTGCAAGTGTGTGCGCCAGTCCACTCTCCACAAGTTGCTGCTGTGGCGTGCATGCACGCTCACACGCCTCCCTCAACATTCCCTCCCGTATGATGAGTTGATGACACTAACTTAAAGAGGGGACCTTGAGATTTTGTTTTTTTTTCTTATTTTCTTTTCTTCATCTCCTGTCTGATAGTATAAACAAAATAACACACAGTACACTGCACGATAGGCATTTATGTCTATTACTAGTTGAATGCCCGTGCGTTGTCACGGACACACAAAATATGAAGTATATGATGTGAAAAGATTACTCGACAAAGTGATAGCATGGACTTGGATATTTTAAATGAGTGCTTTTTATAGAATATATTTTGACAAAAAAACAATGTCATAGGTAATTCAAAATCTATGAACATGGACAAACTTGCATTTAAATGTAGATAATAACTAAATCATCCGTGAAATTAGCACATCCCTTAAAACACCATAGACACAAACAAATATGACGAAACAGTCACCTACATAGTACATACAAACCAAGTACGTGATAACTACACTTACAAATTGAAACACACAATTATGCGTAATAGGCATAACCAATGTCTACTATCTCTACTACATGCGCCGAGCTTTCTTTGTATACATCCTGTGTCGGGGATCCTTTGTAGACAACTTGCTTGCTAGGAAAGCCCACCTCCACTCAATAAATTGCTGAACAAACTTCATATCAATCAACCCACCTATTATTTTCTGGTGAATATCTGCAAAAATATATATTATAAATGTTGCATTTAATAATATTTAAAATTTGTCTACATATGTTAATAACAATCGTAAGTAATTGATTTTTAGTTAATAAAAGTCATAACTACTCACCATCAAGTGCGCGTGCTGCAGTATGATCCGGGTTGAATGCAAGGGTGGTGTAATTTGAAGTTTCCAGATTTCCTATTGCCAAGATAAAAAATATATTTAGGTTGACATAACAATACACTTCCTTAGAATATGCAATACATGTATTGGTATAGATGCTTCAATTACCGTATTTGCAATCCTTACGAAGCATAGTGGCAAGGACAATAGATTTATTGCCTTCAGTTGTTGACCACCTATATGAGTTCTGAATCAAGTTGCCACCCCAAATCCCAACAACTATAAGTTTGCCCCTACAATGTGGAATTTTTTAAAATGGTAACCATGTCAAGGACTTTTTGAACTAATTTCGATTATTCGGTATAAAAGAGTTGGAACTATTATGTACCAAGTACACATACCACATATCCATGAAGGTGACCTCTCTATATATTTCAGCACCTGGGTATCCCCCAATGCGTTCATGTCCATCATAATGAACGACTATGCCAATTATGTCTGTGTCAATTATCATTAGTCAAAATTATATACCAAGATTATCTCTATGTTAGTAAGTATTATATGCTTGAATGCATACCTACGAAAGTGTTTCTTGGACACCTCTGAACTTCTTGGAACGACATCAAATGCTTGGGATATGTTGGAAATTGAAGTGAGAGAGACTCAACAAATGTCCTTGCGCTGAAGGAACACTCATATGTGTGTTGAATGTATCTACACTCCAGTTCTTCAAAGTTAGGCCGCATAGTAACACCATGAATGATGTACTTACGACCCATGTGCAATGTAATATTGAATCTATTCACTAAATCTTTTCCGGCAACTATAGCCTCGATTTTGGCACCCTTAGAATTGTTTTAGGAAATGTTAGATGATGATAAAACAAATGTCTATTTTAGCAATCTAACATGCTTGAGACTTACAGTTTTGTCCATAAGAATGAAGTGAAGCTTATCACCACTCGGATTAACCGGGAATTTGACATCTACCCTCACGCAGATGCTACAAGTCCTGAATGTATCAGAATATTCGATGTCGTCGAAGTCTATGAATCTATAACAAATAGCTTAAATTAGCTAACAGGGTTTTCCTTTTCTTTCAAATATGAGAAAGCATGTTAAACTTACCTAGGCTCAACTGGTTTTTTTGTGAAGTTTGCAAATGTCCGCTGACGTCTAAGGTTAATTGGCGCCATCTAATACAGTTTAACAAAATATGTCACATTTAAATTTGGAAGCAACAGAGTGGCAATAAGGATAGATACAAATCAATAAAATTCTAACACACATGCATAGTACCTCTAAAGTTTGCAATCGATGCCTATTGTTATTGACTTGTATGATAGCAAAATCTGTCAATTGCTGAAGTATATGGACTTTTTGAAATAGATGCCAATCATGCCATCCGATACAACAAGAACACAAAGAAATAGAAAAGCAATGGCAGACCACGAAATCTATAGTCATTTTTTTTTCATACCCAGAAGAAGAACCTGCTGGATTTTCAAATGCCGCCTCCAACTTTCTTCTATAAAACAACAGTAGAGCTTGAACCAGATTTCCTGGGAGCAAAGGACATGTGAAAACAAATGTTTTTAGAGAGGCCAATAACTGGACCAACAATAACTTGGAAAAGGAAAATTCATCAAAGTTGTACAACAGGACTACTAATATATATGTGGCCTGCAGCTGCCAAAGTAAAAGAACATCTTTGAGAAGTGAAAATTGCTCTTTGAGAAGTGAAAATTGTTCTTTTGTCGCTAGATTCGGCCATGGCGACAAGTGCTCTCCCACCATTTCACTTGCAGCTAATAAAGCTTAGCAGGAAGAATCAATGAATAATTGTTAAGGTATGCACATGCTGGCTCTCAGATTAATTTTTTTAATGGCTGAATTTATGTATGCATAGTATGAATATAACGACTGAACCACGGGCATTCAGGTAGTATAATATTTAAAAGAAAACTGCTATCAAGAAATGAAGCAACGTTGGTTCAAGCCTCTAAGATGCAAGGATTTACTGGGAGAAGCATAGATTGCTAAAGGAAGGAGTTGAGCTCCATATCTCTCTCATGCATTATTTGTTTCCATTACATCCAAAGAAACTGATTGGCGGGAATGTATGTTACCTTGTTGTGTGGCAGGTAACTTCTCTGTTCAGACCTGGCCTGTATGTGGAATGTCGCAGGTGACCGTGGATGATAAAAAGCGGCAGTTGCAGCAGAGCTGGATGCGCGTCGTGACCGGAATGCGGCGAGTCTGGCCTGGTCCACGCGCCGCCGAGTCGGAGCAGCGCCACACGCGGTGTCGCGCGCACCCAGCCGAATCACGTCGACCGCCACCGCCCCTTCACCACGCACCGAGGGCAGGCACGAAGCCGTCGTCCGCTCCACTGCCGCCGCTGATGCCGGCGCGAGGTGAAGACGGCAGCGGTGGCCCGATGAGTAAAAAGGAAGAGAGAATGAGGGAGAACTCAAGACAAGGGAGGTTTGCACCTTTTTATCATGCGGGGTGGGGAGATAACTGCCATAGCTCCACCATCGACGATCTCCACGATCACATAACAACGCTGACCGGCGGTTGCCAGTTTCGAGCTGACCGTCAGTTGCCATGGAGGAAATCGGGGGAGGGGGGTGGGCGGGGAAAGAGGGGCCGCGGCGGAGGGGAAGCAGATCGGCCTGCGGCGGCGGACGGGGAAGCAGACCGGGACGCGTATCGCCATGCGGCGGCAGACGGGCTTTTTTTAATCGGTTCGCAGGCCGAGCCTTTTTTTAGAGGTGCTACACACGACAAAAATTACACGATAGCTGGACGACGATGGAATCCAGCCGCACACGACTGAGAACAGCAGTAGTAACTGGATTTGCTTGTCGTGCACAGGTCGGGCACAAGTATCATGCGTAAAGCTGTTTCGGTTTTCCTTTGCATTTTGCGGGCGATTTGTAGGCTAAGTGCATATATTCCCCAAGACTTTTTTTTCAAAGAGTAAATATTGTGTCGGAGAGTTTTATAACAGAGGGAAAAAAATTACATGCCTTTGCATATATTTGTTACCATCCCAGAGAGCATAAAATTGAAAATAAGATAATGAGTGCATCTGTATTCAGACGAAGCTTAACCTTTTCCCCCTCCAATACATATTGCATCGCAAAAGCTTATAAATAAATAGCCACAACATATGGCAAATACGGAAAACAAATCCATGGAGATGAACAAATAAATTCTGATAAAAAAACTATAGTCTGACCACCGATGCGTAGAGATCAAGTCCAGTTTATTATCTCTTATTAACTTCCTACTTGAGGCACTTGAGAATTTCTCGTACATCATACGGGATGTTGTCTTCAGCTTCATTCGCATGATACTCGAGCAAGTGTATCAACAAATTCTTTCTCAACTCATAACCATCCTGCATGTGCAATGTATGATGTTAGCATGCAATTTCGCTTCAAACTTTTTATGAACGTGTAATATAGAATACCCACCGTGCAAATTGGACGAACAAATTTGTTACCATGCCATGAGAGCATAAAATTGAAAACAAAATAACCAGATTCATTCCTGTAGATGAATACACTATCATTATCTTGGGAGGTTATGACAATAAATATAAAATGTACATATTGATTTTCAGAGTAACTTACCGGTCTACGCTCGTCGGAACATCAATTGGTGATTTACGTGGCCAGAAAAATGTATCAGACTTCCAACCCGGTTGTGCTAATTCGAGTGCATCATTCAGGTAGAATACAACCCTCTGAAATTTTAATGCATATCTCTCTGAAGATAAGGACGGAATAAGTGGGTCCAAAATAGATACTTGACGGGCATGTTTGTTGATTGCGAACAAGATGAAGTGGCCGAGGAATGCATGAGGAAGCAATATCTACAAGCAACACTCATTTAGAATAAATGTTAATCACGACTACCATATAAAATAGACCAAACTTACCCAATTGCATGATGAGATGGTGTGGTCTATCTCAGTCGAGCTACGAAGCAATGATGCTAGCGCCTGAATATCTGGTTGTACCCGCGAATCTAAATCTCGTGCGGAAGCGAGGGCAGCTTCAATCACGGCCGTCTGGGTAAAAAATGGTTAAGGAACATGATGGTGACAATGATAATAATAATTTGTGATGTGCAGTAACTTACACAAAATTGTAGATCCATAAAGCGCACAGGAGGATCTCTTGTCAGTAAGGCCTCGTCATTTGCAAGTATACGTATAGCCATGTTGAAACAATCAATGTCCAACGGCTGGTCCCTGCGGAGTATACCTTGGATCCTTCTAAGACTTAATCCTATCAGATGTGGTTTAGAACTTCGCACCCACTCCTTCCTGTAGATAAAAGTTAATAATTGTAACATTGTAATAGTGTATATTGAAACTTTATACTTCTTAGACATGCTCCTTACTCCAAGGAAGTAGCATCATTAATTGACATGATGTGGTGGCATAGTTCATCAACTAAATCTTGCGGGTCCGCGGCCATGATGGGGTTCCGAAGGGGGCTTTTGTCTTCGGCTCCATCATGGGAATCTTGCCGCTTACGCTTTCGGTCCTCCAAAAACTCAACATCAGAATCAGATACATTTTCTTCATTGTCAGATACATTTTCTTCATTGTCAGCCCGATAATATATTGGACTTCCTTTTAACTTATTAAGTTCTGTCTCCAACAATATGACAGCTAATTTTCGTCGAAATTCTTTCATGTCCTTCTACATATAGTAATTAAAAATAATTTGTTAAAAAGCACCATTGAGATGAAATCTGCTATTATGAAAAAAGAGATACCTGAGTGAAATTATCAGACAAAATATCTCCAGTCCAATACTCCATACAATTTAACATAAACAATCCACATGACGCGCTACAATATCAAAATATTTCCTTAGGCTTTCATCTCAATATAAATAAAGTATTTAAACAAGTAATAATGTTCATTGTACATGTCTCCATTTATTGTCCAATGTATATCTATTACCTCAATGTTTTGGCTAACAAATAAGACCATATTTTTGCATCAATAATGTTTTCACAAGACTATTCTATCATAAATTTCTCTATAATTCAGTTCAGATTATGAGATGTGTTCATCATACCTATCTGTTTGGATTGGCTTTTGGAACTTGTCTACGACTGTCCAATTCATAATATCGAGGTCCTGCCACCTATCACCTCTCTTAAACTCCGGCATATCACATGCGATTTTTAAATGCTTGTCAAGTCCTTGTAACTATTAAATGGAAAATTGTCACTACATATTAGAGCAAAGAGAATGTAATGTATAGAGGAAAACACAAGAAGCAGACATTTACCGTCATAGTGAGGTCACTGCGGCCCATTCCAACTCCAAGCGAGTCCAGTACCTGTATCTCTCGTTTCTTCGCATTGATTACTGATAGATACCAGTGGCATTTTCTGATGTTAACTGGAAGGAATACCTGAAGTAATAAATATTATATATCACGTAACCACTTTCAGGTAAAAAGATGTGCTTCATATATTATAAGTGTAGTGAGTTAAGACTGACCATGTCATGCTCCAGAAAAGTATTCACTCGTTTTACAATGTGGCGATGTGTTGCCGGGTCTATCTTATCTTTCTTAAACAGGGAAGACACAAACGTGCTTGCTATGTGTACCTTTCCATCCGCTCTATTTTGCAGATGCTCCTGGGCACTTATGCAGTATATGTATGCATTTATTACCTATAATTTCAAAGATATAATACATTTAAATTTTGAGACACTGATGTTTAATTACGAGAGTTTGTGTGGTTTGACTTACATCATCATGCAAAAACACAGTATCATGCGTAAGGCATCTCATCTCAGCGTTCGTTAATAATGCATCACTGATGTGCACCAATTTTGTTTTTTCATGTAAGGACATGATTGATTTAATAATGGAAATATCGTCCGCTGTGCAAATATAATCTGTCATGGGACAACATGAAGCCAAATTAGTTACATATAAAAAAGGTCAATGAAATGATAAGGCTGATAATCACTGTGAAAGTAAATACCTTGTGGTGTAATATTTGTATTTGCTCTTCTTGGTTTGTTATGACGCGAATTTGCTATTATTTCTATCTGCACACCGATCTTGTTGATAGGTTCTTTTTCATGGTTAACAATATCCATATCTGTCAGCGGCACATTCTGCATAGTGAAATATATGAATTAAATATAGTTCTGCCATATTATTTTTAGGAATAGTATAATAATTCATATGCAACATGCAAAATAAAAGATTAAAAAGACAGACATCTAAGAAATTTGATAGCAGTGACAGACTGTCTAAATACCTTAGTTCTATTCCTTCCGTTCTTAAATATCTCGGTTCAAACATCGACTACATACGAAGCGAAATGAGTAATTCTACACTCTAAAGTATGTCTTATACATCTGTATGTAATCTTTTATTAAAATCTCTATAAAAAAGTATACTTCGTATTTAGGAACCAAGGAAGTGCAGCCGTGACTCTCAGTCTCACTCTCTCCTCACCGCTCTCACTTTCTCCTCACCGCTTATCCCTTTTCCCTTCAGCTACCACCTACCCAGCTCCCCTGTGCAGCCGCCGGCGCGTCATGGGGCGCATCCGCACGGCGCGCGACGGTGCGAGGCACCAATCCCTGGCCCAACCTCCCATGCCCCCGCCTCCGAACCATTCTTACGGCCTGGCTGCGCCCTCGCGAGCATCCCACACCCACTCCCATCACTCCCTGGTGTCCGGCCAGATCCGCCAGGCAGGGCTCTCGCGGACGCGCGCGCAGTCTGGGCGGCGGCATCCACCGCGCAGCGCCCCCTGCCCCGCGTCCCCCTGCCCCCCCCACGGCGACACGCCGGTCGGAATCTTCTGCTGGCAACGCCCGACGACCGGCGCGCGCCGTGCAGCTCGAGGAGACCCTGAGCAAGCCGTGCTCGCCCGGATGGGCGGAGTACGAGCAGGAGTGGATTCCGTGGTGCACCACGACGTCGACGGCTTCTCTTCGCCACCGAGCTCTGCTCCCCTCCCTGTGCATCAGGATGAAGGTGCTCACGAATCTTACCTTGTCACGGTCGACTCCCCTTTCTCCCTCCGCGTTCTGCATTGGTAGGTCTGTTGGATTGGCACCGCCGGTGAAGCAAAAAACTGGAGGTAGATTGAATCTCTCCTATATATATAAGGCTAGCTAGATGTGTAGTATCGGTATACGGTTAGGATAAGGTTGTTTATTTAGTGAGATGAGGATTAAACCTTTCTTGGGGTTGTTTGGATTGGATACGGACTTTTTGCCAATTCTGTTTCACATGAAATTTGTTAGCGTACCCAAAATTATAGTTTTTTTAGGAACAGAATTAGTAAAACTTGGTTTTAGTAGAACAGGCAAAGAACTGTGGTCAAGGATGCTAGCTTCCTCTTCCTGGAGATTCGATCTGCCAATCCTGACCAAATTTCGAATTGTACAGACCCGCAATGCATTTAAACAAAGCCAAACACAATGTCAGAATCATACAGATTTATGCAAGGTAACCTGACATAAAAGTCAGTACTCTACAATGGTGACAGTCATACTAATGTACCATTTGTAAAAATCGAATGCAAAGCTTGGTCTGCATCTTTTGGCAAATAGCTTAAGGTTGATGTTACTAATCCTGTACATGGTACTTTGGAATCACCTTCTTCATTGAATTTTGAGGCCTGAAATTGATGTTTAAGAACGTGTTAGAAATTAAGGACAGCTGCGTGCTAAATCTTATCACAGAGGTATAGAAAAAAGCAGATCAACGGATTATGTTCCTAGACTTCATATCGAAGTATCTGTCGCCTAGAAAAACTCATCCTTTAATAGTTGAGATAGTAGAGATATGAGGAGATCACTGATGGCTTCACTCAGCTTGGGTTCTTCATTAGTTATCAGATACATAGTTCCTTGTCCATGTATTTCTAACAAGAGATTCTATGCAATTGAAGTTTAAGTCAGTTTTTATATTGCTATATATGAGATTAGATGCCACAGGTTTTGATCATATTAAAGAACATATGCATTAGAAAGAAATACGACACCTTAGTATTTTTGTTCTTCTTTAGCAAGTCACTATCGAAACATCTTCCTCCTGCATCTGTTTGAAATTTCACGCTGTCTCTTGTTATTTCCAGCTTAAACAGGTACAGGACGGGTAGATGTCGCGAAAGGAATACTCATGGTTTCTGAAGACTGACTATGCCTGAGTACTACACAGCAACAAACTCAGGTTAGTGTGCATTAATAAAATCTACAATAGTTATGTGGTTGTAATGCAGAAATGAACATACTTTACCTTGACTTGCTATAATTTGATCCGGTGACTTCATGTGCTAAGGACTTCCTTGTACACTATGTTCTTCATGGTCGTTAATAAGGGCTCAAATCTTTTTCGCTTCTTTGAATTCTTGCTTTCTTCCTTACCCTTGCCCTTACCCTTGCCATTGTCCTTGATGGCGAGAATCTTAATGTTCCTCTTCGCTGTGGCTCTAGACAATGCGACGTAGAGCTGACCGTGAGAGAAAACCGGGTCCGGTAGGTACACCCCGACAATTGGGATGGTCTGCCCTTGCGCCTTGTTGATTGTCATGGCAAAGCTGAGCCTAATAGGGAACTGCTTCCTCTTGAACTTGAAAGGGAATATATCGTCATCGGATGGGCAGAGAGGTATCCGAGGAAGGAACACCCTCCTACCAGCATGTTGTCCTAGCACGATTTCTGCATCAATGGAATTCCTCTGAAAACCCCGGACCACAAGCCTTGTGCCGTTACACAACCCATTAGCTGGATCAATGTTTCTCAACAGTATAACAGGGCAATTTATCTTTAGTTTGAGTGCATGCGGAGGCAGCCCGTTGGGAGTCAGGTTATTAAGGAATTCGGGGGCATAGTAGCCGTGTGGATCATCCTCTGCACTATCAAAACTGTGGTAGATCTTCTCTTCGCCCTGGAAGCACTCTATCATGCGCGTATTTATCTTATCAACGTTGTCGTTCTTGGTGGAGAGGATCGCTCGAGATGTCATGTAATTTGGATCAGCCATGTTGTCGTCCAGAGCAGGAAATACATGGTCGATTAGCTTCTCTAGGTCAGCGCCGTCTCCTGTTGGCGGCACACAAATATCTTCGGGGAGCCTTATGTTGCCTTCCTCGTCAGTTTCCTCGGTCCCGTTACCTACCCGTAGCAAGTAATCTGCGAACCACGGGTCGTTATGCGCCCTCATGTTGGTGACGAGCCTTAGCTGGCGCATGCCGTTCCAAAGGTACGAACTCCGCAGGGTCGCATCAATTATCTGACCCCGTGACCCCTTCCTGACGACCGGAAGCACCTGCCTGAAGTCCCCACCGAACACAACTATCTTTCCCCTGAATGGTCGGTCCCATCGTCCCATGATGTCCCGCATGCTATTGTCTAGTGCCTCAACCGCTTGCCGCTTCGTCATGGTGGCCTCGTCCCATAGGATGAGTGAAGCCATGTGCAGGAGCTTGGCCGTCCCACTTTGCTTCGTGAAGCTGCACGACCCCCCATCTTCAATGTTGAGTGGGATCTTGAACCTCGAGTGGGCTGTCCTTCCTCCAGGCATGATGGAAGCCGCGACGCCTGACGTCGCTGTAGCTAGCGCGATCTTGCCCTCGCCTCGAACCTTTGCGAGAAGTGACCTGTATAGGAAGGTCTTCCCGGTGCCTCCCGGGCCATCGACAAAGAATACACCACCATCACCAGCATCAACTGCTGCCAGTATCTCATCGTATGCAAGCCTCTGCTCAGGGTTTAGCGAGGACGCCAAATCAGCGTCGTTCGCGTCAACCTCGATGGCGGACTCCTCGGTGACTTCTCTGGCCTCACCTCCAGTAGTGTCATAGGTCTGGTCGATGTCCGGAAGAGGGAACAACGCTATGTCTTTGCCCATGGACTGTAGCATGCCCCTGATGTCAAGCAACACCATCTGCTCCACTGCTTTTGAGCACGCGTGTGTTCGACGGTAGTCATCAGACATCGCGTCTAGGTGCCTATCCCATAGACCGCGCACGTCACCTGGCTCGCAGAATACCAAGATAGTTGCAAAGAGCCTCCTGAGTGAGGCTGGCATTGCAAACTGTGTTGACTCTGTAAGACACTCGTCAAGTGTGTTGTCGGCCTCAATGAGGCCCAATCTCTCGGCAGCCTCACGGAAGCTATCACATAGCACTCCGTCCACGGTCCGCAGGTCCTCGAAGGATGTCTTGCCTGGTACGTGGTTAAGCAGCACTCGCAGAAAGTACCGCTCCCCCTCGGCTGGATGGGCTGACACGATTCGACCTACTTGGTGCTGCTTTTCTCTCCGCTTCCAGTATTTCTGTCTCTGCCATGTGAAACTTCCCGGAAAGTCCTTGTACAGGATATCCCGAGCCCACACGTGCTGCTGATTAGCGAGGAAATACTCTGTCAGCATTGACTTAGATGCAGTATCACGGGCGACGACATCGATCAGGTCCTCTCCTGCTTTGAACGTGACACTATTCATATTAGGGAGATGAAGCGGCAACTGTAGGACCGACGGGAAACTCTCAGAAAGGTTGAAGCCGAATATCCTCCACATCGCCTCCGGTGGAGTAACCCATCTTGCATCAACGTACCTTTTAATCTCGTCTACAACCCCATTGCTATCAGGCTGGTCAATGCTGAATGAAGCTCGATCATGACCCTTGTATACATATTTGTAAAGGTACTTGACGGCCTTGATGCTGGTCCTCGACATTTATGTGGCAGTTGAACATCCGCAACAAATAAGGGTTGTAAGGCACGACCCATCTATTATCCAGCATTTGACGGCGGACCTTAGCCTGACGACCATCGTCCCTCCGTCGATAAACCGGGTATGAATCCTTCCCCTGTAAGGTGTTCTGGTTGAACGGTCGTGGGTACTTGCTCTTGCACTTCAAGTCTTGCATGCACACATTTTGGGATTAAGATTGCCACATGGGCCGTGCATCATATGCTTCACGACCATGGCATAGAGCTCTGGATACTTATGCCTGTCCGGGAGCTCTGCAGATATGATGCGGTCATACTGCTCTGGCACCACGAGTTTATAATTTGAATTCATGATCAGCAGGAAGTGTGCATGGGGGAGGCCCTTCTTCTGGAACTCGACGACATACACATGCGCTACCACAACACCAAGGATGTGCTTTTTGAACAACATCTCTTTCATGGTCTCCAGCTTGGCCCTGAACACGCGTGCAACAAGATCTGGTCGGTCCTGGGGTGTCTGGCCAGGAAGCAGCTCATTCAGTATCTCCTCCCAGCTAGGATTGCATGTCATAGTCAAAAAGATGTCAGGCTTCCCATATGTCTGCACCAGTGCCATGGCGTCCATCTGCCTCCGCTTCATGTCTCGGTTGCTTCCTTGATGCGTCCCTGGCAGCACGATCCTCTTCCCAACAGCGCTCGCTCGCATCTCCCCAACCGCGATGCTATCCACAAGGCCTTGGTATAGATCGGCACGTATCTCTCTCTGGTGGTCCCTGATCCACTTCAGCCTACATCCCTCAATCTTGATGAACATGTCGACACCCCACTGCTGAAACAGGCGTGCTCCGTGTAGTATGGGGTTGAATATCGTAGGGCGCGTCTGTAGCCGGTAACAGTAGTAGTCCCTGACAGAGACACACAACCGGCTGTTCCCCTCTGTGGAAAGACATGAAAGAAGAAGGTTAGGTACCATATGGAAGGATAGAGAACTTTTTCTGGCATATAAGCATACCAACCAGGCGCACCTGAATCGTTATCACGGTTTCCTCTTGGTTGTTGTGCAACCTCCCAAGGGACATTGTGCTTAGGGATATTTGGATGCCAACCAAGCTCCCCCCTTGGAAAAAAGAGGGGATACGAGAGCGGGTCATAACAGCCATCTGTGGCATGTATACTATACTTCTCGTTGTTGTCCCCATAGAGTGTAATGCTGCGGTTGAACCTGTTTGCTAGATCGCTTCCCTCGACCCAAATCGCAGCCACCTCGGATGACATGGGTCTATTATATCTTCGTTGGTCTAGCTTCTGGTCAATGTTGAGGTCTATCCGGTACTCCTCGAGGTTTTCCTTGTGGGCACCCAAACTCCTAAACTGTTGGGAGTAGGGGTTTTCCCTGAGGACGTCCACTAACTTGCTGACAACGTGCTGGTCCAATTGCTTGGTGGCCTCCTTTCGATGGCTTAAGCTGGGATCGTCATCGTAGAAGTACAACTGCAGATGTTCAGGGCGAGATCTTGGACCGAACGAGTGCACCCTGTGGTACATAGTGCCATGTGCCCGAAACGTGTACACCCCGGACTTCATGTTTGTGTAGTTGTTGTCTAGGCTGACGCCAAGGGTAGTGAAGGCAAAGTGCCCGTTGAAGAACCGAATGCTCTCCCGGAAATGCCAAGATTCTGCATCCGTGCTAGACCATAACCTCATCAGCTCTGGGATAGGCTCGGGTTCAGCTAGCTCAATCTCCCCGTTCCGACAGCAGAAGCCGTCAGTCTCGTACTGGAACTTCTTGGCCTTGCAATGCTCGCAGTTTGCAGCGTGCTTCAGGATGTGTGTGTTGTCTGGGATGTTCGAGTAGACATAGTCGAAAGGATCTAGGTCGATAGATCCTGTGTTGGAGGATTCTACGGGCTCATCGAGGTCCGTGCTATCAGTGTCGGATGCTGCAAGCATTGTGGAGATATAACAAGTCACGATGGGATGCACATCATAAACCAATAATATAGAGGGATGAGTAGCGAAAGGCGCCTCGGAGTACCTTCACCGGCAAATAGGTAGTACTCATCATCCATGATGCCGCTAAGGAAGGCATCCATGTCAGCTGTAACATTGTTGAGCCGGTAAGTAATGGTTTTTATTGTGAGTGCACACCAGGAGGGGAGTAAACATGAGAGGGTTACCATTGGTTCCGATGGTGTACGATGGCATGCTTGATGAAGGGGAGGAAGCCGGTGAAGCAACTCCTGTGGGCGGTGCTTCTGAGCTTGTTGCTGCTCTGTTCACATCTAAGGTACTTGCATCTGGGCCTGGAGGCCTCCGCTTTTTTTGAAAGCTTGCATTACGACGATCTAGCAAAGCTGACTTCTCACCTTCTGGTATGCTTTTCCCGCGCGCTGTTCGTTTTAAGGCACTCCCTTGAATGTTCTTTGCTGTAATACTTTGTTTGTGAGCTCGCTCCCAAGCCCTACGCTGTGCTCTGCTCTCCTGCCTCTGCTCCCGGGCTTGATTCTGCTGGTCGTCTATTTGGTGATCATTGGTTTGCTGCGAGGGATTTATGAGTTCGCTCGGGGCATCATTATCATCCAGGGTACGACTAAGGTACTCGCCTGCACCGTTGTGGAGCCGTTAAATACTGGTCCAATGCACATGTACAGAACAAGTAGAGTAAAGATGGAAGGATTACCGTCTGATTCAAAGTTGTTCCCAGCCTTACTCGCAAACCGGGGGGCAGGGGCAGGAGCTGAAGCTTCGGATTCTCTGAATGCCAACGCATGAGTGCTCGACATCAGGTTGGGTGTAGCTAAGGTACCTGCATCAGGGCGGGGCATTGCGATGGATTCAGCGCAAGGGGTGTTGCGCCTAGCCGCGAGTCTCTTCTTGCGCTGAGCTAGCATGTTCTGCTTCTCCTTAGGTGATTTGTTTTGCAGACGTGTTCTTCGGCGGGTGTTTGTCTGTTGGTTGTCATGGACTGACATATTTTGGTAGGCCGCTCTTCTAAGGGTGTTACTCTGTTGCTTCTCCTCTGGTGTCATTCGTTGCCTGGCTTCTCTTTGACGGGCAGTCCTCTCCTCCTCTGTTTTTTTCCTAGCTTCTCTGCGACATGCATTGATTTCCTCCATCTGTTCAGGTGTTAATCTATTTCGCCGTGCCATATATTGGTCTCGCCTTTTCTGTTTTCTATCTGATTTAATGATATCATTTGAAGCAATGTGCTCGGGGACAGTGTCTTCAGTGTCGAGTCCAAGTGCTATGTCTGAACCAATATTATGATCAATGCTTCTGTCTGTTCCTCGAAGTGATGCATGGTGATCATAGTAAGTGCCTTCACGAGAATGATTTCCTGAAGAACCATTTTGTTTAACAAATGTATAAATGCAAACTGAAAAAAGTCGTGTGTAAGGGCGATACCGATTGATGTTTCCACATGCGGCACTGGCTGAAAGGCCTTGAGATTGCCGGCTATAGGAATCATCATAGGCAGTTGCGTGGGCACATTGTCATCATCATCGGAAGACGAAACACTGTAGTTAGTAGTGCCTGTTTGTTCGCGTATGAAAAAACCAGATGGTGGTCGGTGTGTATTGGTGAGTTGTGATCTGGGTGTCCTCTCATATTCGACAACTGATAAGATCAATGTAAGTTATGTTGTGAAGCTTATTGAGTACCTTATGTGCAGACATGTGATTGGCATACACATACCTTGTTTTCCTTTATCATAGAGATGCTCTCTGTCCTGTGACATCTTTCTGTCCTATAGAAGCTTAAATAAACCTGCAGTTGAATTACAAAAATGATATGACCTCTGGTGACTCATTTAACAGGCTTTTAGGTCTCACTTGTTCATTTTCATAGACATGTTCTTCGCATATGGTTTTCTTCCAAAGTAAAATGATTGTACTATTATGTGTTGACGGCTGAAGTTTGTATATTTCAGTTTATAAAGTGCCAGATTTTTTAGAAGTTCAACAGAGTAAAAGAGGGCTCAGACATGGCGACAAGAATGAAGGTGGAGGGGAAGGAGTGGAGAGAAAGATGTCTGTCTCCACGTGGTGCAAAAAAGACTATACAGGATTCTGGAATATAAAGGATTCTGGAGGTGAGCTTAAATGAAAGTATTTCCTTCTATCACTATTCCTGTCCCGAGGCATGTTTGTTCCCATGATGTAAAACTAAACATGGTCTTGGTTACCTAATCTTACTGCAATTTCAACACATGTTCTTCTTACTAAAATGAACCTGCAGTCTTTTTGCATTACGGAACCGTGCGAACAGAAGTCTGAGTACTAACATTATGAAGTTTTGAACAGGAGTCTAGGATGGCAAACCAACTAAACATGGTCTTGGTTACCTAATCTTATACTGCAATTTCAACACATGTTCTTACTAAAATGAATCTGCAGTCTTTTTGCATTACGGAACCGTGCGAACAGAAGTCTGAGTACTAACATTATGAAGTTTTGAACAGGAGTCTAGGATGGCAAACCTAGGGCGGATATCCGTCCTTTTGCCGTCGGAGAGGAAGAAGACGGTAGGCGGGCTCAGGAGATGAGGCAGCAAGAGCCGTCGAGCGAGGCGATCAGCAGAGGTCTGCAGCTCCCACAGCTCGCGTGGCGTCTCGATGGACGTCGGCCAGGAAGAACTGGCGTTCGTCGGGTCGAAGAAGTTTGATTTTTGGTTGATGGACCTCGTCCTCGTTCGTGGGTTGTGGAGCTGTTTTTTTATTGACTGGGCGCGATCGTGGGGTTCCATAGACTTGTCGTTCGTGTGTAGAACTGTGGACCTCGTACGTGGGCTGAGTGAGTTGGTGATTTTTCGTACGTGGGCTGAGTGAGTTGGTGATTTTTCGTACGTGGGCTGAGTTGGTGGGCTGCTGCGTGCGCGTGGGAGTTCGGGCGACGAAGGGAGGGGGGATCGATCGAGGTCGAACCATCACGATTTTATTGACTGGGCGCGATCGTGGGGTTCCATAGACTTGTCGTTCGTGTGTAGAACTGTGGACCTCGTACGTGGGCTGAGTGAGTTGGTGATTTTTCGTACGTGGGCTGAGTGAGTTGGTGATTTTTCGTACGTGGGCTGAGTTGGTGGGCTGCTGCGTGCGCGTGGGAGTTTGGGCGACGAAGGGAGGGGGGATCGATCGAGGTCGAACCATCACGACGTTCGATCCCCCTTTAATAGTAGAGATTGCGCGGGCTAACCATGTGGGGCACCTGTCTCGTATGTTGGCAAAAAGCCTGGCGCGCTAATTATCAGCACTAAGCGTATACACTACCTAGAGGATGTTTGGATCGCTAGAGACTAGAGATTAGTAGTAGTCACTTTTAGTCAGTAAACCTCTAAACACCCCTGACTAATGGGTGACTAAAACTAGAAGTTGTTTGGATACTCTCTAGTCATGTGACTAGTAGTAGTCAGACTAAAAGTTTTTAGTCAGGCCCTGTTTGGAAGGTGACTACTACTAGTCAGCATTAAATGTCTCAGTATTAAATTCTTCTCTCTCCCTTCCATTTATCTCTCTTCTCTCCCTTGTGCAACAGCAACTACCGCTATACTCCCGCGCAAGGAAGGAAAGCAGCAAAGTCCTGTTCCTTTTCTCCCTCACGCCATGCAACAGCAGCTCTCAATACCTTTTTTTTCTCTCCTCACGCAAGCAACACAAGCACCAGACTATCCCTCACGAAATTGTCCCATAAGGAAATCAAAACTGTCCACACATAAGAAAACTAAAATTTTCCCATAACGTTACATGTTGGAAACGAAATAAATAACATCAGAAATTTCTCAACGCCTGTTGAACAAAACATCAACAATCGTATCTCTCACTCGATTCATATCCACTGAATCTAGCTCCATTTCTTCACCCCTAGTGTTACGACGCCTCCTCCTCCTTTTTTCCTCAAGGAGAGGTTGATAACTCTCATCATTGTCACACCTATCGAATTCCTTGTCCGCCAAATGACTTTCACGAATAAAATTGTGCAAGGCCATGCATGCCACAACAATTTTTGTTTGCTTGCGTAGAGGATAACTTGGTACTTTGAAAAGAATCCTCCACTTATTTTTCAAGACTCCAAAACAACGCTCAATGACATTGCATAGTCTAGAATGAGTATAATTGAAGTGCTCCTTTTTACCTCTCGGCATGGTGCCTTGATGGAACTCTTGAAAATGATACTTTTGGCCCCTATACGGTGCACGATAACCCTGTTTGTTGGGGTAGCCCGAGTCAACAAGATAAAATTTCCCTGTTCATGGCAATGCATTTTAGCAAATGTCAATGTAAGGCATAAAACTATTGTACTGAGTATCAAGTTTCGTACCTGAAGGTGGATGTGGAAACTTGTGATCAAACCGGCTAAGAGCATCCTTGAATGGCCTCATATCATGGACCGATCCAGGCCACCCCGCAAGCACAAAAGTGAATCTCATGTCGAAATCACACATAGCCATAACATTCTGACTACAGTAACCATGTCTGCTTAAATACTGTGGAAACTTGTTTGGTGGCACCACAACCGGCACATGAGTCCCATCTATTGCTCCAATGCAATCATTGAACCATGGGTACCACTGAGCACCTCTTAAACTTTCATGGACAACTCTAAATTTAGGATCTCGTGGCTTAATGATGTCAATGGAAAGCTTGACCATACATTCCAAAACTTTGTTAAACTTTCTACTGACTGTCTCCATGGACCTGATAAACCGATTCTCAGCATGTCTAACAGATTGGGGAGATCCAACTATATATAAAAAGAGAGCTAAACTCTCAACTGATGACATTTTCTTGGTTGACCTCAGTCCATAAGACTCCACTAGCAGATTATGTAGTTTATCAAACACCGGTGGGTACATCCTAAACATTTTGTAGCAATCTGTTCTGTTTCCTAGAGTTCTCACTACCCATTCATATCCAGACTCTTTAGCTTTTAAAATTCTCCTTTCCCCTTTGACCATGAAACGATCCATGTAGTACATACCAAACATGTGGGCGACCATACCTAGTTTGTTGAGCCTCTGCCGCCTCAACTGAAGTAGTGCTAGCACTCTATTGGTCCTTGTATATTCTTCTTCCTCATCACTAGAATCATCATCTTCATCAGTCATGTCCTCATCACTAGACTCATCATCTTGGTCTGTACTGTCCTCATCACTAGATTCATCCTCATTCTGCAAGAAAAGCACAAACAAATAGAAATCATGAAGTCTACAGACATAATGAACATATCATCAACACATGCAAATACACAGATCGGTAGATAATAATTTGTCCAGAAACATAATGATTAAGGCCACATTAGTCCACAAATCATGTCATCCATGACTCAAGACACAAGAGGACACACATGACTCAAGACACAAGACTAGCTGACACAGATCATTCTGCCTTCATATCTCGCCATCTGCTGCATACATGTTCTTTGCCCTGCACCATCTCTTCAACCATATCAACCTAGCTTCAGGGGCCTTCATGTTTTGGAAGACAGTTCTGTTGTGTTTCTCCTTGAATAAATCACAAGCAACAAAGTACTCAACTGACTCTTCTGATGCTCCACACTCAATGGCAAGGTTCTGACAGTTTTTTACTGACTGAGCACGTTCCTCACTTCTCCTAACCTTTTCATTGCCTTGGTTCACAAGAGCCTGCAAAATAGAGTTTGTTTTCTCACTTTCCTTCTCCAACTTAGTTTCAATGTCCTTCATATATTTTACAAATGGACCCCGAGTTTTTCCTTGAGTACGAGGCATCTTGTCTAAAGTTTTGCTTCTCTTTGAAGGACTACTAGCTGTACTCCTTAACTCTGAGCGGCTCCCTCTCTTTTGAGTGTTGGTACTCATAGGGCTGGACACAAAGCCTTCATTGCCATCCAGGTCATCATCATTATTTAACTCCAAACAATCTTCTGTCCCAGGAACATAAGCAGATGAACCATCCACAGCGACCTCATGAAATATCTCATGTAACAGGGGCATATACTCAGGGTTACCATTTCTAAATTTCTTGAGATTTGGTCTGTCCTGCAAAGAAATAATAGAAAGAAATCAGCATATATATCTTCTGTCATTGGAACATAAGCAAAAATGAACACTTGAAGGAGAGGGAGCAAGAATATAAGCAAAAATACCTTGATTTCTTTCTCCCACCAATCTGCAGTTGCCGTCACTTCGCCATCTAAGCCGCGGCCGCAGCCGGTTTGCTGCTGCAACCATACCCAATCATTGTACAAGCCCTTCAAGTTAGTTATTTTGTTCCTGAATTCCCTGCCTGGATGCCACAGCTTTGCCCTTTCCCAATATTTCTCCCTCATATTCTTGTACGCCTGAGGGCTCCAAACTCTACCAGCATAATTGCCAGCATCTATTTCCTCACAAGCTATTTCACATAAAGTCAATGTATTTCTGTCTGTCCAGTTAGCCTTGCTTTTTGGCCTCTATTAAAAAAATGTATGAGAAAACAGAACGAGTACTATTTCAGATACTGTACTATTTTTGATAAATATGACAGAACAAGTAGCATGAACAAGTATTTTCTTTCATTTGTCCAAACTGAACACCTTGCTGTAGTTTCTACTTTCTACTTTCCACTTAACAAGCTGTAGTTTCTACTTTCTACTTTCCACTTAACATACATTCATTCAAGCAAACACAACAATTGGACAAATATTGTACCTGGATATGATGGTTCAGCATGCTGTCGTCTTCCTCTGCCTGAACATCTTCTTCAGCTGGTTCATCTTCTTCCTCAACATCTTCTACCATGATAGGTGTTGCCTGCCGCTGCCTGCCGCTGCCTGAGCGACTTGAACCAGCACCACCTCGTCCCGACGTCGTGACGACCTGCTTGGCACGACGATCTGGGGCCCTCACTGGGGGGAGACCTTGGCGAGGTGGACGACCCTGCCGCTGCGCCACGCCGTCCGATCTGGTCCGCTGGAGGGGCACACCATGGCCGGCCGCACTCCCAGGATGAAAAAGGTGCGTGTACATGCCCATGTTGGGGTAGGAGGCGGCGACGGCGGAGTTGCCGTTGAGGTCGATGTTCTCCAACCTGATGGGAGCGTGGAGCCCCCGGCCACCGAGCCGCGGCCGAGCCCCCCGGCCACCGAGCCGCGCTCGAGCCCCCCTACCACCAAGCCGCGGCCGGCGGATCCCCGGAGACGAGGGGGCGTCATCCCCCACCCGTCCTCGTCGATGTGGTGCACCGCAGCACCGGAAGACGCCGTCCGCGAGAAGAAATCGAAGGGGAGTTCGCCGTCGCCGTCCATGGTATGGACGCGGGAGCGTGGCGCGGCGGAGTGCTGCGGGCGCGGCGCGGTGGAGTGCTGCGGGCGCGGTGGGAGTACGGACGCGGGAGCGGCGCGGCGGAGTTCTGCCGCGGCGGCGGAGTGCGGCGGCGGCGGTGGAAAGGGAAGCGGCAGAGTGGAAAGGGGAGCGGCTGCCCCCTGCCTGCGTGCGAAGGGGATGGGGCGGCAGAGGCGTCGCCTGCAACAGGATGGGCCCGCCAATTAATTAGAGGAGAGACTTTAGTCACTTTTAGTTGGGGGTGGGGTGACTAGGGACTAAACTAGGAGGGTGTTTGGATCACTAGTGACTAGAGACTAGAGACTAGTAGTACTCACTTTTAGTCAGTAAACCTCCAAACACCCCTGACTAATGGGTGACTAAAACTAGTTTAGTCCCTAGTCACCCCACCCCAACTAAAAGTGACTAAAGTCTCTCCTCTAATTAATTGGCGGGCCCATCCTGTTGCGGGCGACGCATCTGCCGCCCCATCCCCTTCGCACGTAGGCAGGGGGCAGCCGCTCCCCTTTCCACTCCACCGCTTCCCTTTCCACCGCCGTCGCCGCACTCCGCCGCCGCGGCAGCACTCCGCCGCGCCGCTCCCGCGTCCGTACTCCCGCCGCGCCCGCAGCGCTCCGCCGCGCCGCGCTCCCGCGTCCGTACCATGGACGGCGACGGCGAACTCCCCTTCGAGTTCTTCTCGCAGACGGCGTCTTCCGGTGCTGCGGTGCACCACATCGACGAGGACGGGTGGGGGATGACGCCCCCTCGTCTCCGGGGATCCGCCGGCCGCGGCTTGGTGGCAGGGGGGCTCGAGCGCGGCTCGGTGGCAGGGGGGCTCGGCCGCGGCTCGGTGGCCGGGGGGCTCCGCGCTCCCATCGGGTTGGAGAACATCGACCTCAACGGCAACTCCGCCGTCGCCGCCTCCTACCCCAACATGGGCATGTACATGCACCTTTTTCATCCCGGGAGTGCGGCCGGCCATGGTGTGCCCCTCCAGCGGACCAGATCGGACGGCGTGGCGCAGCGGCAGGGTCGTCCACGTCGCCAAGGTCTCCCCCCAGTGAGGGCCCCAGATCGTCGTGCCAAGCAGGTCGTCGCGACGTCGGGACGAGGTGGTGCTGGTTCAAGTCGCTCAGGCAGCGGCAGGCAGCGGCAGGCAACACCGATCATGGTAGAAGATGTTGAGGAAGAAGATGAACCAGCTGAAGAAGATGTTCAGGCAGAGGAAGACGACAGCATGCTGAACCAGCATATCCAGGTACAATATTTTTCCAATTGTTGTGTTTGCTTGAATGAATGTATGTTAAGTGGAAAGTAGAAAGTAGAAACTACAGCTTGTTAAGTGGAAAGTAGAAAGTAGAAACTACAGCAAGGTGTTCAGTTTGGACAAATGAAAGAAATACTTGTTCATGCTACTTGTTCCGTCATATTTATCAAAAATAGTACAATATCTGAAATAGTACTTGTTCTGTTTTCTCATATTTTTTTTAATAGAGGCCAAAAAGCAAGGCTAACTGGACAGACATAAATACATTGACTTTATGTGAAATAGCTTGTAAGGAAATAGATGCTGGCAATTACGCTGGTAGAGTTTGGAGCCCTCAGGCGTACAAGAATATGAGGGAGAAATATTGGGAAAGGGCAAAGCTGTGGCATCCAGGCAGGGAATTTAGGAACAAAATAACTAACTTGAAGGGCTTGTACAATGATTGGGTATGGTTGCAGCAGCAAACCGGCTGCGGCCGCGGCTTAGATGGCGAAGTGACGGCAACTGCAGATTAGTGGGAGAAAGAAATCAAGGTATTTTTGCTTATATTCTTGCTCCCTCTCCTTCAAGTGTTCATTTTTGCTTATGTTCCAATGACAGAAGATATATATGCTGATTTATTTCTATTATTTCTTTTCAGGATAATACCAAATCTCAAGAAATTTAGAAATGGTAACCCTGAGTATATGCCCCTGTTACATGAGATATTTCATGAGGTCGCTGTGGATGGTTCATCTGCTTATGTTCCTGGGACAGAAGATTGTTTGGAGTTAAATAATGATGATGACCTGGATGGCAATGAAGGCTTTGTGTCTAGCCCTATGAGTACCAACACTCAAAAGAGAGGGAGCCGCTCAGAGTTAAGGAGTACAGCTAGTAGTCCTTCAAAGAGAAGCAAAACTTTAGACAACATGCCTCGTACTCAAGGCAAAACTCGGGGTCCATTTGTAAAATATATGAAGGACATTGAAACTAAGTTGGAGAAGGAAAGTGAGAAAACAGACTCTATTTTGCAGGCTCTTGTGAACCAAGGCAATGAAAAGGTTAGGAGAAGTGAGGAACGTGCTCAGTCAGTAAAAAACTGTCAGAACCTTGCCATTGAGTGTGGAGCATCAGAAGAGTCAGTTGAGTACTTTGTTGCTTGTGATTTATTCAAGGAGAAACACAACAGAACTGTCTTCTAGAACATGAAGACCCCTGAAGCTAGGTTGATATGGTTGAAGAGATGGTGCAGGGCAAAGAACATGTATGCAGCAGATGGCGAGATATGAAGGCAGAATGATCTGTGTCAGCTAGTCTTGTGTCTTGAGTCATGTGTGTCCTCTTGTGTCTTGAGTCGTGGATGACATGATTTGTGGACTAATGTGGCCTTAATCATTATGTTTCTAGACAAATTATTATCTACCGATCTGTGTATTTGCATGTGTTGATGATATGTTCATTATGTCTGTAGACTTCATGATTTCTATTTGTTTGTGCTTTTCTTGCAGAATGAGGATGAATCTAGTGATGAGGACAGTACAGACCAAGATGATGAGTCTAGTGATGAGGACAGGACTGATGAAGATGATGACTCTAGTGATGAGGAAGAAGAATATACAAGGACCAATAGAGTGCTAGCACTACTTCAGTTGAGGCGGCAGAGGCTCAACAAACTAGGTATGGTCGCTCACATGTTTGGTATGTACTACATGGATCGTTTCATGGTCAAAGGGGAAAGGAGAATTTTAAAAGCTAAAGAGTCTGGATATGAATGGGTAGTGAGAACTCTAGGAAACAGAACAGATTGCTACAAAATGTTTAGGATGTACCCACCGGTGTTTGATAAACTACATAATCTGCTAGTGGAGTCTTATGGACTGAAGTCAACCAAGAAAATGTCATCAGTTGAGAGTTTAGCTCTCTTTTTATATATAGTTGGATCTCCCCAATCTGTTAGACATGCTGAGAATCGGTTTATCAGGTCCATGGAGACAGTCAGTAGAAAGTTTAACAAAGTTTTGGAATGTATGGTTAAGCTTTCCATTGACATCATTAAGCCACGAGATCCTGAATTTAGAGTTGTCCATGAAAGGTTAAGAGGTGCTCAGTGGTACCCATGGTTCAATGATTGCATTGGAGCAATAGATGGGACTCATGTGCCGGTTGTGGTGCCACCAAACAGGGTTCCACAGTATTTAAGCAGACATGGTTACTGTAGTCAGAATGTTATGGCTGTGTGTGATTTCGACATGAGATTCACTTTTGTGCTTGCGGGGTGGCCTGGATCGGTCCATGATATGAGGCCATTCAAGGATGCTCTTAGCCGGTTTGATCACAAGTTTCCACATCCACCTTCAGGTACGAAACTTGATACTCAGTACAATAGTTTTATGCCTTACATTGACATTTGCTAAAATGCATTGCCATGAACAGGGAAATTTTATCTTGTTGACTCGGGCTACCCCAACAAACAGGGTTATCTTGCACCGTATAGGGGCCAAAAGCATCATTTTCAAGAGTTCCATCAAGGCACCATGCCGAGAGGTAAAAAGGAGCACTTCAATTATACTCATTCTAGACTACGCAATGTCATTGAGCGTTGTTTTGGAGTCTTGAAAAATAAGTGGAGGATTCTTTTCAAAGTACCAAGTTATCCTCTACGCAAGCAAACAAAAATTATTGTGGCATGCATGGCCTTGCACAATTTTATTCGTGAAAGTCATTTGGCGGACAAGGAATTCGATAGGTGTGACAATGATGAGAGTTATCAACCTCTCCTTGAGGAAACAAGGAGGAGGAGGCGTCGTAACACTAGGGGTGAAGAAATGGAGCTAGATTCAGTGGATATGAATCGAGTGAGAGATACGATTGCTGATGGTTTGTTCAACAGGCGTTGAGAAATTTCTGATGTTATTTATTTCGTTTCCAACATGTAACGTTATGGGACAATTTTAGTTTTCTTATGTGTGGACAGTTTTGATTTCCTTATAGGACAATTTCGTGAGGGATAGTCTGGTGCTTGTGTTGCTTGCGTGAGGAGAGAAAAAAAAGGTATTGAGAGCTGCTGTTGCATGGCGTGAGGGAGAAAAGGAACAGGACTTTGCTGCTTTCCTTCCTTGCGTGGGAGTATAGTGGTAGTTGCTGTTGCACAAGGAAGAGAAGAGAGATAAATGAAAGGGAGAGAGAAGAATTTAATACTGAGACATTTAATGCTGACTAGTAATAGTCACCTTCAAACAGGGCCTAACTAAAAACTTTTAGTCTGACTACTACTAGTCACATGACTAGAGAGTATCCAAACATCTTCCTAATCTTCATCTTATTACTCACACAAGTACAGCCGGAATATATTGGTGCCCAAGTTTCCGACTAGATGCACGACGGAGTCTACTGCAATGCTTATAGACGCGAATACTAAAAGGCGGGGCATGTATCATGTTTTGGTATGATAAGGTGCCAGTCTAGTAGAAGCTGACAGTTCACAAATCGGCTATAGAATGACAAGCTGTCACATTACAAAACACTCCTAGAATTTACTAACTTTTCTATAGCTTGATAATTGTAGCATTTTTGAGAGTTTTCAAGTACAGCTACATTTCCACTCTTCAGAAAATAGCACAATTTTTATGTCTTGCAGGAAGAAAATAGCACAACTTGCGTCAACAGTGACCTTCAAGAGCGATGTCTCCTGGTCGACCTCGCCCGGAAATAGCACGATGATTGCCCGTCGTTTTCCTCCCGGGACGGCCGTCCGACGCGCGATAAGATATTTGCCCGACGCACCATATATACCTGAGCCTCCCACTCTTTTCTCCACCCAACTCGCTCGCTCCCCTATATTCTTCCCTCTCCCGCAGCACCAAAAGAAGCATTTTTGCTCGAAAGCCACCTGCACACACGTACCATGGCGGCATCAGCGGCCTGCTCCTTCTTCTTCGACGCCGAGCAGCTCGGCGAGCCCGGCATGCCGGCGATGGACGCGTGCGCGCTCTGCGCCAAGCCGCTGGCGCGCGACAGCGACGTCTTCATGTACAGAGGGGACACACCCTACTGTAGCGAGGAGTGCCGCCACGAGGAGATGCACCTCGACGCCGTCTGCGCCAGGCAGGCCGCCCGGAGGCTGCAGAGGTTCTCGGCGGAGACGGAATCCCACCGTGGGCAGCGGCACTCCAGGAAGAAGGTGTCCGTCGCAAGCTAACTGGCCGGAGCGCGTGGGCGAGGAAAGTGTTGTTTGAATCGACAAGATCGGAATTCTGAAGAAACAACATCTGTATTCTGAAGAACCATCGATGTCTCCGTCTCTCCGGCTGGTGCTCTAGCCTAGCCACTAGCTACGGAGGCAAGGCAAGGCAGCATCATCAGGCGGCACCAAGCATAGGTGTCTGTAGCCTCCCATATCTTTCCATCGCAAGCTGATTAAGCTGCGCGGATGGTGGGAAATCTGTACTTGTTCTCGGCCGGTCTGCGCTGTGCCCATGAATTTGATTTGGTTCGAACCGGAATAGAAAAGGCCATGGATCTGAAGAAAGCAATCAAACATGATTCACATTTTGTTTTAACTTCTATTCGGGTCGCTCTTCAGCGCCCTCTTGTTTTGTTTCGCTTAATGATTGAATGCTGTTTGGTTTTGGGTACCACATGTTAGGGACACTGTGCAACAGCACTGTCACTGTAAAAACAACATGGCAATCGACCTACAGATTATCTTGCCTCTAATTGTTGTTATGCTTTTTTGGATTTATAGCGTCTCTAATGTTGCTAGTGATATGCCAATATGATTTCGGCCGGGATTTTATCCATATAATTTTAGTCTGTTCGTTTACTCATTTCATTCCGTGTGTAGCCTATATATGAAAATATTCAAAACATCTTATATTTGTGAATGGGGGAAGTGATTGTGTGTAAGTGAATTGGCCGGTTTGGTGCTTCTACCTTGAGCTTCCCACATGGGTGAACCTTACAGTTTTACTATATCTCAAGGATATTTCCCGAAAATTTCTACCATTGTGATTTTTCTTCCTTTGGAATATAAGTCAAACTTACCCAATTTGGGTGCAATAATTAATCACAATTTCAATTTTAAGATTGAGAACGATCTTGTCATGCCTAGGCTAAACGTCGAACATTTTCATGGCGATCTGTCTTTCTTGATGGGTCGACAAGGCCTAGAACCGATTCACATTGGATCTTGCTGCTCCATCCGTCCTGTGTTGTCAGTCCCCCCTTCCTCACCCATTAGTGAGAGTGTGTGGGTGGTTTTTGCTCAAGTTTACTAAAACAAACAAATTTTGTTAAGTTTTAAGGTTAGATTGTTATTTTCCTCATAAACTGGACCGACTCGCTTCCTCCAATGAAAATTACAAAAATGGTTGCCCGCCAACGAGGTTCCTAAAAGTTAGATATGAGCCGATGAAGTCTAACCCTGATCTACTCGCAGTTGAGTTAATGCACTTTGAGGCATAACAAGTGAAAGGAAATGATGAAGCTTGTCGTCGCCTATTCAACTAAATCATATTATCTGTATCACTCTAATATCAACTCAGTGGAACGTTTGGGTTTAGACACCACCCACTCGAGCCAAGTTTCCATGCTGGAAAAGTAATGAACATACAACATGGCACACTTAGGTTGTCATGTCCAGATTTACCACCGGCGTACATTTGCGATGTAGGCACGAGATTGCGTAAGCTTTCCCAATTAGTGATTTTAGTGGTCAGCTCTCTCGACAATTCATATGCGAACTATGGACAAGTGTCGACGGATGCTCTTGTCTCCAAAGTTGACTCTCGGTGGTTGGACTGTCTGCTTGGTGTTCGGACGATTTCAGTTTGCATTGTATGCACTTACATCGTCTTTGCTGGTCAGCATTTATTTTTGTGACTATGAACCATAGGGCAAAAACCTCACAGGCTCACAGCCTTGCAACTTTA
This sequence comes from Triticum urartu, assembly GCF_056163025.1. NCBI lineage: Eukaryota > Viridiplantae > Streptophyta > Magnoliopsida > Poales > Poaceae > Triticum > Triticum urartu. Next base: position 680,289,427 of record NC_141874.1, read on the forward strand.
TTTAATGTAGAGCATGAAACGGTACATAGTATACAACTTTATATCAGAAAAAGGAATAAGAGCAAGAACTACAGTGCAACTGACGCTTTAAGGTGGAAGGTGAGAAACCCATTTCAACAAATTATCCCTGAACCTAGACTTAATTCTATGCGCCAGCAAGGTTGTGTCATGCACAAATCCCCTCTTCCACTTATAGAAAGCGGGCCTCTTTTTTCTGAAGATTTTTGCATTCCTAGCGATCCAGATATTCCAGCAAGATAGGAAAACCACTTCAGGAAAGAAAGGTTTTTTAAGGACATGCAATATTTGCTGCCTGGAGCATATGCAGTTTTGGATGAACAGTAAATTGCTAAACAATACTAATATAAATTTAAAAAATCTGGTTCTTTTTACAACACACATCTAGGAATGTTCTACTCCCACGCAAATTTTCGCGAAGAAATAACATTCCATGTGCACATAACAGAAAAAAAAAACAGTAGCATGAAAAGGTGTTTTTTAAGCATTTTGGGCTGCTTGTTTTGTTTTTCTACTGAAAATTCTGTGAATGTGATCTCTTCAAGAAAATTTATACATAGGAAGAACACTCAAGAATGTTTGTCTACAATTTTTTGTGATATTTTTGCCATTTTTCAGAATTTACTGTTCGAACAAGTGCAAGTGCATTTGCGCCTGGGACCAGAAGGGCACTTTTGTTATCGAAATCCTTCCTTGCCTAACTAGCAATACTCCTCATATCATCTTCTGACTGCAAATCCACTTGCAAGTAGTTCCAGGCTCTAATACTAAAATTAAATTGAAAGAACAAATGATCTCTATCTACCCTAGAGCCAAAGCAACACATCACACAAGTAGTTCCGTTAGCTGTAATTGCTCGATGTGGATCATCATTGCTCTTTTCTTTGCACGTCAAAGCATTCCATCAGCCATGTATAACTTTATTTTTACCGGTGTAGTACTTTCTATGTTCCGTTAATGCTAGTTGTGGTCATTCTAGTCGTGCAGAGGTCAGGTATGTGCTCATCGTGTTTTGTATCCTATTGATACTACACAGTATACAACCTTGTATACTTCCCTTGCCATAACCAAAAAAGTGGACGTCTAGCCTCCTTGGGGGAATATCAGGTGCTACCACACATTAGGTGCTATCATGCTATCACTTTTCCATAAACACATCTAAATGTTTCAAATAATTCCAAAAAAATTATGAGTGTTCACAAGACATGTCTCTACAAATTGTGAAAAATTCAAATCAAGATTTGAAACACGAAAGAAGAAACGGAAAAAAATCAGCATAAATGGTGTCACAAAAAGCAAAAGTCAAAATGTTAGTATTCATTTATTTGTGTTTTGACCGTTGAATCTCACATCCACGGCTGAGCTCGCCCTGCAGCACACGAGCTTAGCAACTCCCGTAGCACCTGATATTCTCCTGTCGGGACCCTGATCCTAAGTCACACCGATCTAGCATGTAACACATCATATCACTTTGCGGCCTCACGCACGGTATCCCCACGGGTGCCACCTTACCTGGCCCGGGACCGTTTGCGCCTTTTGGCTCACGTATATGATAGTGTCGCTAGCATCCATATGACAGAGAATCCAGGGCGACATGACTAGTCGTGAACCCAAAGTGGCACTAACTTACAGGGACATGCATATATGAATCAACCTCGAGCATGTCGGTCAACAACGTATGAATCCGGGCTATAGCAACTGGGCTAACGGGACTCCGGGAACCCGGGCTGTAGCAGGCTAACAGGACTCCGGATGTCTCCGCGTGACATTTCCCCGAAGGGACAGACACATGAACGAAGTGAATCACATGCCGGCGAGTCTAAGTGTTCCGAAGCAGTAGTGCTGGGCTAGCAGGACTCTGGTAAACCGGGCTGTAGCGGACTACCAAGGCTCAGTGAAAGCACTAGACTACATTTTCCCATAAGAGAGGCTACCAAGGATAAACAACTAGATTGTCGGATCCCACACATAGCAATACACGTTACACGTACGCATAACATGCAAGTATGTGCTGTACAACATGGCATCACAACATAACTCCAACTCATATAGATAAAGGCCTAGAAGAGCCACATAGCATTCAATACAAACAGGGGTCTCATGACCCATCATTCAGAGCATACAAACAACGGAAGCATTACATGTCTGAGTATAGACAACTACAAAAGAAAAAGGCTGAGAAGCCTGACTATCTATAAGACCCTCCCAAGGGTACAAGATCGTAGCTGGGATACAAGCTACTCGTCGAAGTCACTAGTGTAACCAACTGCAAAACATAAATAAGCAAACGTGAGTACGAAGGTACTCCGCAAGTCTTACATCAGAACTATCTACATATGCAACATTATCAACAAAGGGGGTGGTGGAGTTTTAACAGCAGCAAGCCAGCTTTGACTGAGTGGCTAACCTATACTACGAGTATCAGAAACTTCTTTGAGGTGAGAAGACGCACACGAGTCCACATATTCACCATGTCAAAACTCCACTATGGATCCGTTCCCGTCTCCCTACAAGAAGGCCATCCATAGCACTCACGCTTATATTGCGTATTTTAGAGTATCAACTTCAAGTTGTCTATGTACTATATAAGTCCTCCACTTTCCATATCCGAGGAAACGGCTATTCCAATAGATAATGATAACCCTGCAGGGGTGTACTTCTTCACACACGCTCTCGCCACTTATCGCCATGTACACGTCATGTACCTCGGCAACCTTCAAGCGGAAGCCGGGCAAGGGTGTTGGGCACGACCTGACTAACCACACAAGTCTCTCGTCCAGGTTTATCGCCTATTCGAGTTCCATCCGCAAGGAGTTTCGGCCGAAGTCTCCAGTACGGCCCCAAACGATGTGTGCAGGGTTCCCAAGCCCACCATCCGGGTGCCACTTGGTACACCGTGCCACGGTGCCTAGTCTGTCCTAAGCCCGTCCCGTCGGACACCACCTGGTAGACAACTAGCACTACCTACAAACGCCAGAAACTAGTTGCAACTCCTGGACAGAGATCAAGTAGATTAATAAGCCGAGAGGGGCCGGATAACCGGAACCCAATGTGTGGTAGTAACTGGACTTGGATAACATACACAGAACTCAGTGCATAGGGACAGTTCCAATGAGACAATCCACCATGTACTCCTACATGGCCTCTCATCGCTACCTTTACCAAAACGTGTTCACACACTTAGCCTTTATCAGTAGGACATGTTCACCACTCCGATTCATTCCCGATGAATCAGACCTGACACAACTCTAAGCATAGCTGGCATAAAGAAAACAAGCATGGATGAGCAGGCACATCAAGGCTCAAACAACTCCTACTCATGCTAGTGGGTTTCAACTATTTACTGTGGCAATGACAGGTCATGCAGAGGAATGGGTTCAACTACCGCAGCAGAAAAGTAGCAGTTGAATCATTGTTGTCCTAATGCAGTATAAGGAGCAGGAGCGAGAGAGTGGGATTTTATCGAAATGCTCAAGGGGGTTGCTTGCCTGATAGATCAACGAAGGGGCACTGCTCCTCTGACAGGTACTCAGGAACACCTTCCGGAGTGGAACCTATCAAGAAGAAACGGTGCCGGCAATCAATACACAAACAAATGCAACAATATGATGCATGAACATGACATGTGCAAATGCTAGTGTTTGGGCTAATGCAAGATGCTACCAAGTTGGTTGATGCCCATTTGAATCAAAGATTCAAATGCAATTCAAAATGAAGCATTTAACATGCCCATATTATGTTTTCACTTATACAGCATGTATAAGTTGATTTTTCATGCACGAAACTGGCATAAATGGATTCCTTGCATTTTTCTGATCATTTTTCATATATAAATTATTTCATTCTGAGCTACGGTTGAATTTCTATGAATTTTAGAAGTTTATATCATTTTCTAGATTTTCCTAATTTATTTTAATACCAGAAAATAAATAACTGCGTCAGCACTACGTCAGCATGACGTAAGCGAGTCAACATGGCTGACCAGGTCAAACCTGACCAATGGGTCCCACTGGTCAGTGACCCAGTCAACTGAGTTAGTTAGTCCTAACTAACTGGGCAGGGCCCACTAGTCAGTGACTGTAATAACTAACCTAACTAGTTAATTAGTGCTAACTAGAGTAATTAGTCGGGCGAGGCCCGCAAGTTAGTGAGAGAGAGAGGGCGAGGTCAAACTGGGCAGTGGGGTCAACCCATGCCGGTCAACGGTCAGTGGTTGCCGGCGTTTAGCCGCCGGCGAGTCCAGACGCGGCGGTGCGCTGCGGGTTTTGCCTACAGGGCGCCATTTGGCACGCGGAGCGCAACTATGGGGTGCGAACGCTCGTCCGCATCCAACCATGGTGGTGGCGCGGCCGGGGAGTGGCCGGAGTGGCGTCGGCGACGACGAGTGCGGAGGCCGGAGTTCGGCTGTCGAGCGAAACGACGTTGCAGGGAACAGTAGGAGCCGCGGGTGGTCGCGGTCGACTCCTGGGAACGTGCTGAGCACGGTGGCGCGCTCGGTTACGGTGGCCACGGCGGCGGCATGGACGGCGGCTGGAAGCTCACGGCTCTGGCGATTGACGTGGCTAGGGAGAGCAAAACGCGCGGGGAGAAAGGGGGAAACGAAGAGGAGCTCACGGCGGAGTCGACGGTGGTCTTGGCGAGCTCGGGGACGCACTGGAGACGGCGGGGCGGCGAAGACGATCTCCGGTGGCCGGGGATGAAGACGACGTTGATGGAGGCGCTCTAGGGCCTCCCGAGGCGCGTGGCTTGACGGAGAGATAGCCGGCGACGTGGCGGAGCTTCTGGGCATGATGGGCGGTCGAGGGGACGGCGGGGAGCACGTGGGCAGCGAACGGCGGCGACAGGCGCGTTCGGCTGGTCGCGCATGAGAGAGAGAGAGGAGGGAGGGCGCTCGAGGGAGAGAGAGGGAGAGGTGCAGGGGGTTGTGGCGTCCATAGTGGCATCGGGAAGGGGACAAGCAGGCAGGGAGAGAGGAGGTGGCCACGGCGCGCGCGTGGCCGCAGGCGCTGGGCACACGCCTCTCGTCCTCCTGGCGAGAGGAGGGAGATGACTGGCACGAGCCCGGTGGAGTGGGCTGCTACAGTCTGGGCCAGGTAAGAACCAGGTAAGGGGTTTTCCCTTTTTTTGTTTTCTTTTCTATTTCCGACATTTGTTTTTGACTTAAAATAATACTAGCACAAATCTAAAAATGTTGGGATTCCTTGTGACCACTAGTTATAATATACCAGAGGCCCTCACCAATTTCCAACATTTTTGGAGCCTTTAAAATATTTATATTATTTTAAACAGCTCCAATTCAGATACATATGGGTTCATTCAAAAATCCAAAATGTTTAGCAAAAATGTGCAGCACCTCTGGTATTTGTTTCCAACATTTTCCAAAGATCATGAACATTTTTGAAAAGCATTTTGGGTTCATTGAAATTCCATTTTTAATTTGAATCTATTTGAATTTGCTTTGGTGCTAGGGTTTGAAACATTCCCCATTTCAATTTCATTTGAAACTTAAACATGATGCACAAAGCAAGCCTAGATCATACCAGAACTAGGGATGTGACAACTCGCCCCCACTCGGAAGGATCTCGTCCCGAGATTCAGGAGTCGGCGGAAAGAAAGCGGGGTACTCAAGTCAAAGACGATCTTCTCGCTCCCAGATAGCTTCTCTCTCGGAATGATGAGACCACTGAACCTTGAGAAACTTGATGTTATGACGTCGAGTGACACGCTCTGCTTGATCAAGAATGCGAACAGGGTGCTCTCGATATGTGAGGTTATCTTGGAGGTCAAGCGTTTCGTGGTCCACTCCGCGGCTGGGATCCGAGAAGCAACGCCTGAGTTGGGAGACGTGAAAGACATCATGAACTCGAGAAAGATGTGGGGGTAGTTCCAACTGGTAGGCAACCTCTCCTCGTTTAGCGAGAATGTGAAAAAGGCCAATGTAACGAGGAGCCAACTTGCCCTTGATACCGAAACGATGGGTACCCTTTAAATGAGTAACCCGAAGGTAAGCCTTGTCGTCAACTTCATAAGCCACTTCCTTATGATGACGGTCATACTGGCTCTTTTGACGAGATTGGGCTGTTTTCAAATTCTCACGAATGATGTGAACTTGCTCTTCTGCTTCCTGAATCATATCCGGTCCAAAGAATTGTCTTTCACCGGTTTCTGACCAGTTCAAAGGTGTTCGACATCTTCGTCCATAGAGACTCTCAAAAGGAGCTTTCTTAAGACTGGATTGATAGCTATTGTTATAACCAAACTTGGCGAAAGTAAGACACTTCTCCCAATCCATACCGAATGAGATAACACAAGCTCTAAGCATGTCTTCGAGAATTTGGTTGACCCTTTCCACCTGACCACTTGACTGAGGGTGGAAAGCGGTACTGAAAGAAAGATGGGTTCCCATGGCATTCTGGAAACTTTCCCAGAAATGAGAGGTGAAAAAACTGCCACGGTCTGAATTGATCTCTAGTGGAACACCATGGAGTGACACTATTCGGGAGATATATAAGTCAGCGAGCTGACTAGCAGTGATACTCTCTCGAACAGGTAGGAAGTGAGCCACTTTGGAAAGATGATCAATGACTACGAAGATAGCATTATTTCCTTTCTTGGTCCTGGGAAAGCCGGTGATGAAGTCCATACCAACTTTGTCCCATTTCCACTTGGTCTTTGATGCTCTGCCTTAACGCGACGACAAACGTCACAGTTGGCAATATATTGAGCGATTTCTCTCTTCATCCTAGTCCACCAGAACCTCTGGCGTAGGTCCTGATACATCTTTGTACTACCGGGATGAATCGTGAGAGGAGATTCATGTGCCTCCTTAAGGATTAGTTGCTGCATCTGTTGACATTTGGGAACCACCAAACGGTTTCCAAACTAAACAACACCTCGTTCATCCATAGAGAAACAACCAGCAAATCCCTTGGAAATATTTTTCTTGATCCAGGAGATTCCCGTATCATGCTTTTGAGCCTCTATGATCTGATCCGTAAGGGTAGGTGTCGGTGTCAAAACCGGCGGATCTCGGGTAGTGGGTCCCGAACTGTGCGTCTAGGCCGGATGGTAACAAGAGGCAGGGAACACGATGTTTTACCCAGGTTCGGGCCCTCTTGATGGAGGTAAAACCCTATGTCCTGCTTGATTAATATTGATGATATAGGTAGTACAAGAGTAGATCTACCACGAGATCAAGGAGGCTAAACCCTAGAAGCTAGCCTATGGTATGATTGTTGTATATGGAGTTGATTGCCTACGGACTACAACCCTCCGGTTTATATAGACACCGGATAGGGTTAGGGTTACATAAAGTCGGTTATAATGGTAGGAGATCTTGAATATCCGCATCACCAAGCTTGCCTTCCACGCCAAGGAAAGTCCCATCCGGACACGGGACGAAGTCTTCAATCTTGTATCTTCATAGTCCAGGAGTCCGGCTGAAGGTATAGTCCGGCTACTCGAACACCCCATAATCCAGGACTCCCTCAGTAGCCCCTGAACCAGGCTTCAATGACGACGAGTCCGGCGCACAAATTGTCTTCGGCATTGCAAGGCGGGTTCCTCCTGCAAGTCCTTCATAGAAGATTGTAAACACCAGGAGTAGTGTCCGGCTCTGCAAAATAAGCTTCCGCATATTGCCCTAGAGAGAATAATATTAACACAAATCAAATCTGCTGACGTATTCCGCAGTGCGTCATCACACTACAGCCAAGTCCTTCATTCGAATCGTTTTCACTTTTCCACCTGAGCGTGTTTTGCGAGGCGGTTTCCTTGGCACGTCTTGTCAAAGCAAAGATCGTGTGCCCCCCTTTTACGGGATTCTCATCAATACGGACGTGGGTAACCCAATCGTGCCCGTTAGCATGTTTTCTCGATTAAAGGCGAGTCCCAAACGGTTATGGGCAGGGCTCCTGGTATTCAACCTCTTATAAAGAGACCAGGGCCTTACTCCTTTTCTCCAATCCCAAAACAAGTTCGCCCGTCGCCTCGAGTTCCAACACCCTAGGCTCCAGATTCCGGGCGCCTCAGACCTTCGACAATGTCCGGTTCCGACCTTCAAGGCCGATGGATGCCCGGAGGAGGACGTGCTAAAGTTGAGAGAGGCTAAGTTCTTGACCGCCGAAATTTCGCACAGGTTGCCTGCTCAAAGGCAGGCTATCCCTAGTCCCCAGCCCGGTGAGAGCGTAGTGTTCGTTTCTCACTTCCTTCGGGGGTTAGGCTTCCCGATGGACCCCTTTGTGAGGGGACTGCTGTTTTATTACCGGCTGGAATTCCACGACTTAGCTCCGGAGTCCATCCTCCATATCTCCTCGTTTATCGTTGTATGCGAAGCGTTCCTCCGTGTTACCCCTCACTTCGGATTATGGCTCAAGACTTTCAAAGTGGAGCCGAAGATGATCAAAGGACGGCACGCAGAGTGCGGAGGCGCTGTTATAAGCAAAAATGCTGATGCTCCATGGCCCGAGGGCTCTTTTCAAGAGGATCTAGGCTTGTGGCAACGAGAGTGGTTTTATATCACCGCTTCCCGGAGCACCAAGTGGGTGGCGCTTCCTGCCTTTCGCTCGGGTCCCCCACCACGGCTAGCGTCATGGGTTTACAGAGGGTTAGATTGGGGTTTTCCCAAAGACGTGCCCCTGTTACAGGGCCGAATTAAGGATCTCTTGGAAGGAGACCTCAGCTTGGTCAAGGTGACGCAGGTCATGCTGATTCGCCGAATATTGCCCGGCAAACGTCGCCCCCTTCACCTATAGGAGTTTAATCGAGAGGGACCGCGAGCTCTCCAGAACTTTATGGGCGCAATGCCCGCGGAGATGTATAGACTGTTCTTCGGATCACAAGAGATGTGTCCGGATTTAACTGAGGACGCAGGCCTAAGCTGCAATCGCCCGGATACTCAAGTAAGCAACCTTGTGCCTGGACCTTCTATCCGTATAATTGTCATAAACTTGCCCCTAAAAGAGCCGTCCTTTTAAATAGGAGTGGATAGCGAAGGCAAAGCTGATCAGGTGTCCGGCTCCCCTTCCTGAAACCAGGCCGGATCCTGTGCTGGTCAGGATGCTGGAGATAATGCCTTTGGAGGGGGAGGACAAGGAAGCTATGGCCTCCTCGAAGGAGGCTGCTCCGAAGGGAGGAACCGACAATTCCTCCCCTAAGGGGAAGAAGAGAGCCGCCTCTGACGACTCGGAAACCATGGCCTCGAAACGGGGGAGAAAATCCTCGTCAGAGGGTCCGACGTCGGGGAGTTCCTCGGCCGGACTACGCCCTCAAGGGGATCAGCCCTCCAGCAAGCCGTAAGTGGAGAAAAGATTTTCCTTTTGAGGGATGAGGGAAGTCCTTGATTTATATCTGAGAAGATAACCAAACCTTTATCTTGTAGCTCGGACCTCAGCCCTTCTCAGCAGAGCTTGTCTTCGGGGGATCTCCTTCCGGAGATGATGGAGAGCGGGACGCCTCCCCCTGCCGTGCCGCCTAGTGAGGCGGGCGACCCTGAGGTGTCGTCGCGGAGGGTTTCTCCAAATCCGGCAGGGGCGGAAGGTGGCTATGCGGCCCCCCGAGGTTCTCCGCGTCCGGCCTTCGAAAGAGGTCATGGGATGAGCCCAGCACCGTCTGGTGCTCGGCCGGAGGAGCTAAAGATTCTGCTGGGGCGAGCTTCTATCTCAGAGGAGCACCGCGCATTGTTGGGCACGGTGATTGAAAGGATTTCATCCGTAGAGAGCGGATTGTATGAGGCCGTCAAAAGTTTACTGACGGGTTTCGAGGTACATTAGATAATGTATAATTTTGTCAGTTGCGCATGAGTAAGATGCGCCCTGTGTAGATAGTAGCCCCTGAGACTCTGCGCGTCGTCAAGAAATGACGGCACGCGGAGGATCATAATCCCAGGTCTAAGATGTCGCCTTTAAATGTAGGCGGCAGGGTGTCCGGAATCGAGCCAAACTGACGATTTTGCCGAACTAAAGCGGCAACTGGACGTGGCAGATGCCGACATCACGCTTGTCAATAAGCGGCTTGATGAGGCTCAAGGTATGTAATTCCTCGGGCAGCATCAGGTAAGAACTGTTTTATGCCTGTGTCTTACGATGTGTGTGCTTGACGCAGATGGTGCGGCCGCCGTGGAGAGTCTTAGGGCAGAACTTGCCCGAGCTAAAGAACAAGCCAGCGAAAGTGATGCGGCCACCAGGAAAGCCCTTGAAGAGCTGAGAGCCGAACAGGCTGCTCATTGCCAAAGCAAGGAAGAGATGGCCGAAAAGTTAAAAAGCGCTACAGACCGTTGCAGACTTCTTGAAAAAGAAGACCAGGCGAAACAGACGGATTTAGAGAAGGCCATTGCTAATGCCAAGGACGCGCGCTCTGCGATGAGAGATGCGAAGGAGGAGCTGCGTCAGGCCGAACAGATTGTGGCTGGAAAGCCCTTTATGCTGCGAAGGAAATTTTGTGATCCGAAGTTTGCTCCGTTGGACCGGATGTGGAGTGTGGAGGATACCTATCTGGACTTGGCAGCGAGTGCTGCTGATGCGACCGAACACTTTCGAGATCAGAAAGATCGCGAAGTGGAAAAGCTTTTCTAGTCGCAGTTTCACAATCCAGAGCATCCACTGGCAGTGGATGATCGTTTGGCTCAATGGGCCGAACTGAATAGGTTGTCTGGACTCGCCATGAAGTACGTCATGGGTCACCTGTGGCCGGGGAGATCGGAGCCGAAGAGTTATTTCAGCTTGGTGCAGCAATTCCTTGACGCGGTGCCGCGTATAAATGCAATGAAGAGGTCAGCATGCATAGAGGGCGCTAGGATGGCTCTTGCCCATGTTAAGACATACTGGGCAGAGATGGAGACCACCGTTGTTGCGTCCCGAGATTCGGACAAAAGCCGAGTACCCTCCGAGCACTATTTTCTGGAAGTTCTTGAAGGCGCTCGTGTAATAGAGACGCAGTGCCCGAAAGATGCTATGTTATGATAGCATATGTAATTATAAAGTAGTATTTTGATAAATTGTAGTGGCCTTTTTTATACTTGTGCCTCCAAGTACTGGGAACACCTCCTGTGCGGCCGTTTTAAGATATATATAGAATCTGAAAGATGGCAATCGTTGGCTTCAGCCCCCACGCACATAGTGCGGGGGTGCTCGCAGAAGACGCATTTTCACACTTAACCCAACGTCTTGGTCCTACAAAGGAGGTGATAGCGCAGCAGGCCAGGCAACCGGACTATAATGCTTTAACACTTTCACTTAGCCATATGAGTTTGACGGTGAGACTATTTAGGTAGCCCCTTGGTGGCAACTGCGCTCGTCCGAGTTCGGGGCGCGTATGTGCCTGACCGGGAAGTGGCCCTTCGTTAAAGCGGAGGAATCCGATAGATTCCGATAGGTCATCGAGTGGCTGACTAGTCTCACGCTACATCATGACAGTCAGTTTTCGGCTTTCTCTACTGAGGTGCTCGCCCGGCCGAACCGGGGCACAATCGCAGTAGTTCTCCTGGTGCTACCTTAGCCGATAGAGCGGAACGTAAGGTAGCCGAACTCAGGAGCCGGGCAACCCAACATTTGACCAAAGACATGATTCGGAGCTGATGCATATAATGCCAAAACTCGCGACGCCGAACACTCCCTAAGGTGCTCGGTCTTTATGAGTGCGGGCGAAACAACACTCTTTATTAAAAAAGCCCCTAGTGTCTAGGTACGTGCAAAAATTCTGACGTGGCCACATGCCAAGACGCCAGCCTCCTCCTTGGTTATATCAGAAAGAAAAAACCAGGGGATGTGTAGCAACAAGAGACAGTAAAAAAAGGTTTACGCAGGGTCTTAATCTAAAAACAATCCTTTAGGACGGGTCCCTATTGCACGTCTGTGCCCGTGTCTCCGTTGTGCCGTATCCTGGACAGGGGCCGCACGACGTCCATCTGTAAAAGAGAGGAACTGAGTTGAAAACGGGTCGTGCCGAAAAAGTTTAAAATAAGCAAAGTATAAAGTAAGATATATAATATTGAGCTTTTTTGTCTCTTATTGTATATGCGTGGATCCCCTAGTGCGGGGGTATATGGCTTCTAGGCCTGCATCAATGATGATTTTGCACCGAACTCGTCTATCCGCGTTCGTGGTCTTGAATGACCTATTTCGAAGTTTTTTGGCCGGTGAGGCCATTTTGCTGTGGGGCTGTCAAAGCGGCCGCATAGTCCTCCGCTTGGGGAGGTGCACTTTAGTGCTTCCCCTTCAAAGAGATGATGCCTCGTGGACCGGGCCTCTTAAGCATAAGAGATGCATAATGCGGTATTGCGTTAAAGCGAGCGAAAGCTTCGCGTCCCAGTAGTGCTTGATAGCGACTTGAGAATGGGACGATATGGAAGGTCAGCTTTTCGCGGCGGAGGTTATCGGCAGAGCCGGAGAAAACCCATACAATGGGTGTCCGGACCAGGTATTACCCCTAGAAAGGAGGTTTTGCTGCGGCGGATTCTTGCTGGGTTTATCCCCATATGCTGGATTGTATCCTGATATATCAGGTTTAGTCCACTGCCGCCGTCCATAAGGACATTTGAAAACTGGAGTCCGCCGATTATTGGATCGAGTATCAAGGCAGTCCAGCCTACATTCTTGATATTCCTAGAATAATCTAGCTGATCGAAGATGATCGGTTTTGACAACCAGTGGCAGGACCCTTTGGGGATGGGCCGTGTGGTGCGTACCTTTACGGGCGCCGCACGTTTTGTTATGTGAAGTGAGTTCACTGTTTTTACTTCTTGTGGGAAGTTCTTTTGTTTCCTGGTGCTCTGCTTTTGGGGTTCGTCCTCGTCTTCGCTTGGTGTGTCGAGCCCCTTGTGTTCGGCATTGAGTCTGCCGGATTGTTTGAAAACCCAACAATCTCTATGGGTATGGTTAGCAGGCTTCCCGGGAGTACTGTGTATCTGACATATCCTGTCCAGGATTTTATTTAGGTTGGATGGATCGTCCCTGTTATCCTGGGGGGGGGGCGATTTTTCCTGATTTTGTCGTGAGCCTTTGAATCCGGCATTGACTGCCGTGCTCTTCGGACTTTTGTCCTTAGTCCCGCGACGGTCCTTGTTGCGTCGCGGTTTTCCGTTTCCATCCCTAGTTTCGGATGTACTTGGGTCGCTGGGGCTGCACCTTGCTAACCAGCTGTCTTCCCCTGCACAAAAGCGGGTCATGAGGCTTGTTAGTGCGGCCATTGTTCTTGGCTTTTCTTGGCCGAGGTGTCTGGCGAGCCATTCGTCTCGGACGTTATGCCTGAAAGCTACTAAGGCTTCGGCGTCCGGACAGTCGACTATCTGATTCTTTTTAGTGAGGAATCTATTCCAGAACTGCCGAGCTGATTCTCCGGGTTGTTGAGTTATGTGACTAAGATCGTCTGCATCCGGAGGGCGGACATAGGTCCCTTGAAAGTTTGCTCGGAAAGCATCCTCGAGCTCTTCCCAGCTTCCAATTGTGTTTTCGGGAAGGCTTTTAAGCCAATGCCGGGCTGGCCCTTTAAGCTTAAGGGGTAGATATTTTATGGCGTGGAGATCATCTCCTCTAGCCATGTGTATGTGGAGGATATAATCCTCGATCCAAACTCCAGGGTCTGTTGTTCCATCATATGCCTCTATGTTTACGGGTTTGAATCCCTCTGGGAATTCATAGTCCAGGACCTCATCGGTGAAACATAGGGGGTGTGCGGCGCCCCTGTATTTGGGTGTGCCGGATTCTGATGACGGCTTCATAGCGTTGCTTACGAGAGCTTGCTTTCTTGGCCCATAATGGACCTGACTGGGCCATGATGCGAATCCTTAAGTGGGTCGCATGCCGATTTAGGTGCGGCGCCGCTTGCCGCTTTATGGGGTCATCTATCCGACCGTGTGGCTTTTTCATTTTTTGAATGTGAGGGCTCTAGGGCCTCTTCGTGGAATTCAGGCAGTAGCTTTCTTTTCGGATAGCTTTTAGTGCGGCGACTGTCGCCGTACTTATCTGTGGTATTGATTACTTTGCTCCATCTAATCTGGAGTGCATCTTCTGCTGTTTTAGCTTCCGCTTCTGCTTTTTTAGGCTGCGTGCAGTTGCAACGAGCCTCTCGTGGAGATTCTTCTGCTCCATAGGTTTATTCGGCGTGAGGTCGTCTGGAATGCCGTTTTCGTCAGAGGAGGGACGTTCGGTTTCTCTATCCGTGTTGCCCTGTTCGGACGATTGCTCTAAGGCCTGCTCATCGTCTACCGGCTCGTCCTGCTCTATGGCTGGGTTTGTGTCGAGGCGGGGCTTGGGTCGGCGTTTACGCTGACGCTTTGATTGCTTTTCGGGGGGTCGATCTCCCGTCCCATCCCCTTTTTCCTCGTTGTCGCTTCCTTTAGGGGTATCCACCATGTACACATCATGAGATGAGGTGGCTGTCCAATGCCCTATGGGCGTTGGTTCGTCGGTATCTCCTGCATCGTCATCCATGCTGTCAATGTCCCCGGAGTCGAAGTTGAGCACGTCGTTTAAATTGTCGACAGTGGCTACCAAGTGGGTGGTGGGTGGGCTTTGAATTTCTTCATCGTCCGTATCCCATCCTCGCTGACCGTAGTTCGGCCAGGGCTCTCCTGATAAGGAGAGAGACTTGAGAGGGTTCAGGATATCGCCACAAGGCGAGTGCTGAAAGATGTCTGCGGCGGTGAACTCTATTATCGGCGCCCAATCGGATTCGATCGGCAGGGGCGCGGGGGGTTCGGAGTTCGGAAAGGAGTCCGGATCCTCGGAGTCACGGATCATGCAGAGTGCGGGGCTAGCGTTCGGCTCGATCGCCTTTGAGATCGAAGCCCCCGAGGTGACGTACAACCACTCATCCTCGATTGGCGCAATAGGCTCCGAGTTAGGGGTCGGAACCGATGCGTGTGCGGCCTCCAGGACACTGTCCGGAGGCAGAGCTAGGTCATGCCCCTCGAGATAGTGCGGCGCGCTTGGCCGTGGCTCGAACCCGTCGAAGATCAAGTCTCCGCGGATGTCAGCCATGTAGTTTAAGCTTCCAAACCTGACTTGATGGCCAGGGGCGTAGCTTTCGATCTGCTCCAGGTGGCCGAGCGAATTGGCCCGCAGAGCGAAGCCGCCGAAGACAAAGATCTGTCCGGGGAGAAAAGTCTCACCCTGGACCGTATCGTTGTTGATGATCAAAGGAGCCATCGGGCCTAAAGGTGACGACACAGAGGAACTCTCAATGAAAGCACCAATGTCGGTGTCAAAACCGGCGGATCTCGGGTAGTGGGTCCCGAACTGTGCGTCTAGGCCGGATGGTAACAGGAGGCAGGGAACACGATGTTTTACCCAGGTTCGGGCCCTCTTGATGGAGGTAAAACCCTACGTCCTGCTTGATTAATATTGATGATATAGGTAGTACAAGAGTAGATCTACCACGAGATCAAGGAGGCTAAACCCTAGAAGCTAGCCTATGGTATGATTGTTGTATATGGAGTTGATTGCCTACGGACTACACCCCTCCGGTTTATATAGACACTGGATAGGGTTAGGGTTACATAAAGTCAGTTACAATGGTAGGAGATCTTGAATATCCGCATCGCCAAGCTTGCCTTCCACGCCAAGGTAAGTCCCATACGGACACGGGACGAAGTCTTCAATCTTGTATCTTTATAGTCCAGGAGTTCGGCTGAAGGTATAGTCCGGCTACCCGAACACCCCATAATCCAGGACTCCCTCAGTAGGTTTCGCCACCAAGGTAGAAAGGGAACCATGAGGAGCTATGTGAAGGTTAAGCTTACAGAATTGCTCATGGAGGGGTGGCTGAAATTGTTGCAACATGAGGTTGTTGCAATAGGATTTATGACTTAAAGCATCAGCCATGACATTGGCTTTGCCTGGGGTGTAGGTGATTCCTAAGTCGTAATCCGAGATCAACTCCAACCAACGTCTCTGTCTGAGATTCAGATCCGGTTGGGTGAAGATATACTTGAGACTCTGAAGGTTAGTGTAGATTTCGCAATGGTTACCAAGAAGGTAATGTCGCCAAGTCTTAAGTGCATAGGCTACGGCTGCAAGCTCTAGATCATGTGTAGGATAATTTTCCTCATGTGGATGCAATTGTCGAGATGCATAGGCAATCACATGACGATCCCGCATAAGAATGCAACCTAGTCCTTGATGCGAAGCGTCGCAATAGATAACATAGTCTTTAGTGAAATCCGGTGGCACGAGTATGGGCGCAGAAGTCAGGCGTCTTTTCAGTTCCTGAAAACTGTGCTCACACTGTGGGGTCCACTCAAACCTTTTATCTTTCTTGAGAAGTTCCGTGAGGGGTTTGGCCACTTTGGAGAAGTTTTCAATGAAGCGACGACAATAACTGGCTAGACCAAGGAAACTCCTAACTTGTTTGACCGTTTCGGGTGGAGTCCAATCAAGAACGGATTTAACTCTGTCGGGATTGACAACAGTGCCCTTACCAGAGATCACGTGGCCTAGATAGGTCACTTCTGGCAACCAAAATTCACACTTGGAGAACTTGGCATAAAGGCGGTGCTCTCTGAGTTTTTCTAACACAAGTCTAAGATGTTCAGCATGCTATTCCTCGTTCTTAGAGTAAATAAGAATATCATCGAGGTAAACCACGAAGAACTTATCTAAGTACTCCATAAAAATCGAGTTCATCAAGCGGGACAAAGTAGCTGGAGCATTGGTTAGGCCGAAAGACATCACGGTGTACTCGTATTGACCATAACGAGTGACAAAGGCCGTTTTGGGGATGTCCCCGTTTCTGATTTTGATTTGGTGGTAGCCTAACCTCAAATCCATCTTGGAAAAGACTGAGGATCCAGCGAGCTGATCATACAGGTCGTTGATCCTGGGGAGCGGATACTTGTTCTTTATCGTGACCAAATTAACGGAACGATAATCTACAACCATCCGATCCGTACCATCCTTGTTCTTGACGAAGAGGACAAGACAAGCCCAAGGAGAAGAACTGGGACAGATGAAACCCTTTTGCAAGAACTCATCAAGCTGTTTCTTAAGCTCGGCTAACTCCAAAGGTGCCATCTTGTATGTTCTCCTAGAGATTGGAACAGTTCCTGGGATAAGTTCTATGACAAACTCTACATCTCTGTCAGGTGGGACACTTGACAGTTCTTCTGGAAAGATATCCGGGAAGTCACGGACTACCGGAATATCTTCAAGGTCTGGAAGAGGGCTGGCATTAAGAGAATAAAGTTGACGCCTTGCAACTCTAGTGGAGACAGTGACTATTTTGCCAGATGGATGTGTAAGTTGAACAGATCTAGTGTAACAATCGATCTTGGCATGATGAGCTGTCATCCAGTCCATGCCCAAGATGATGTTAATATCTGAAGACTTGAGAGATATAAAAGAAGGAAGGAATACCAGTCTATCAACAAGGATTTCATTACCATGGCTTACCTTGGAGGTTTGCCATTTGGAACCAGGAGTCTGGATTATTAGTGGAGTTGGCATATCACAAAATGACATGTCATCCAACCGAGCATAACCTTCAGATATGAAGGAGTGAGATGCTCCATTATCGAACAGAACTGAAGCTGGGTGACAATTGACAAGAAGCGTTCCCAATACGACGTTGTGATCATCTTGAGCTTCTATAGCTGAGACGTGGTGCACACATGCTCGTTCAGTGGTGGCTGGCTTGGTACTGATCATCTTGCCTAATGGCTTTTCACGGCCAACAGACCTCTCAGACTGGGGTGGAGTATAACTAAACTGAGGGCAGTCACGTTCATAGTGTCCTGGTTCTCCGCAGGTGAAGCAAGTTCCTGAGGTAGGACGTGGACCTACTTTGGTAAGTGGTCCACTAATAGGCCTGGGCGGAGCACGTTGCTGAGCTGGGTGAGGCGCCACATCAGATGGCCTCGGTGCATAACCAGGTGGAAGAGCTGAGTTCGGAATCCAAATCCGCCGCTTCTGAGAGCCAGAGCGGGAGGAAGAACCCATATCACGGTTGTGCTTACGAGACTCCTCGTAAGTGAGCTGAGCTGTCTCTACATTGATGGCCTTGTTCATGAGAGCCTGGAATGTATCACAATGGTGCGGGTGGAGATCACGACGCAGCTTGGGGCTGAGACCCTTCCGGAATCTAGCCTGCTTCTTGACATCCGTGGACACTTCTTCTGTAGCATAGCGGGCGAGGTTTCCAAACTCTCTACTGTAAGCATCAACAGGCAGCTTACCCTAGGTAAAACTACAGAAATCTTCCCTCTTGCGGTCAATGAGAGCCTGAGGAATGTGGTGCTCACGAAAAGCCTCGATGAAATCCTTCCAGGTAGGAATCTGGCCAGCTAGAAGCATAGCCTCATAGCTCTGCCACCAAATACTAGCAGGACATTCCAGGTGATAGGTAGCATAGGTGACTTTGTCACCT
Organism: Triticum urartu; assembly: GCF_056163025.1. Lineage (NCBI taxonomy): Eukaryota > Viridiplantae > Streptophyta > Magnoliopsida > Poales > Poaceae > Triticum > Triticum urartu. Next base: position 680,307,802 of record NC_141874.1, read on the forward strand.
TCAGCCACATTCGCAGAACACAGCTTAAGAGTGATGCTACGGAGTCAGTCATCTGCATCGAGTGTCTCAATGGAATGATGGAAGGTGGGTGGTTTCAGACCAATGAAATCGGTGATGGAAACCAACTTCTTACGCTGATGTGCGGTATTCTGCTCAATCTGTGCCAGCAAGCGGTTAGTCTCACGCTTGTTCCTCTCGGATGCTAACAAGAACTCTGCCATCAAAGGCTGGTCAGGAGGATCCTCATCCCTACCATCTCCGCGGTTCTTGCTATGAGCAACTGAACCTCGGTTAGCAGACGACATCCTGGCACACAAACCAAGGAAACAAGGATGTAATTAGCATCGACATAAGGATGTGGAAAGTAATGCAAAAGCATTGGAAACTCTTGAGATCCTAGGACAATTTCGGCAGCATAATGGCTGTAAATGCTCAAAAAGGATTTTGAGACATTCATCAAAGGAATAGCATAATCACTCAACATCATAATATCAAGGTTCTGGGTCAAACTGATGACACACGGAAGTAGTAGAACTGAACAGAGACACAAACCCAACAATCCTAAGACTTTATGGTTTAGTAACACGTCATCCTGAGAGATAGAGGAGAAGCCTAGTCCTTAACCCTCGTAGAAAAGAAGAGGCTGACTCAGAAAGAATGACATGAGGTAAAGGAGTAAAAAGAGCCTTACGTTCCCTTCCACAATCAATTCCCTTATATAACTAAAGCATTTCTAGACTCAACTTCGACCAGTTTGGCTTGGTAATCCTACTGTTAGTCAGGCTCTGATACCAACGCTGTCGGGACCCCGATCCTAAGTCACACCGATCTAGCAAGTAACACATCATATCACTTTCGGCCTCACACACGGTATCCCCACGGGTGCCACCTTACCTGGCCCGGGACCGTTTGCGCCTTTTGGCTCACGTATATGATAGTGTCGCTAGCATCCATATGACAGAGAACCCGGGCCGACATGACTAGTCGTGAACCCAAAGTGGCACTAACTTACAGGGACATGCATACATGAATCAACCTCGAGCATGTCGGTCAACAGCGTATGAATCCGGGCTGTAGCAACTGGGCTAACGGGACTCAGGGAACCCGGGCTGTAGCAGGCTAACAGGACTCCGGATGTCTCCGCGTGACATTTCCCCGAAGGGACAAACACATGAACGAAGTGAATCACATGCCGGCGAGTCTAAGTGTTCCGAAGCAGTAGTGCTGGGCTAGCAGGACTCTGGTAAACCGGGCTGTAGCGGACTACCAAGGCTCAGTGGAAGCACTAGACTACATTTCCCCATAAGAGAGGCTACCAAGGATAAACAACTAGATTGTCGGATCCCACACATAGCAATACACGTTACATGTACGCATAACATGCAAGTATGTGCTGTACAACATGGCATCACAACATAACTCCAACTCATATAGATAAAGGCCTAGAAGAGCCACATAGCATTCAATACAAACAGGGGTCTCATGACCCATCATTCAGAGCATACAAACAACGGAAGCATTACATGTCTGAGTATAGACAACTACAAAAGAAAAAGGCTGAGAAGCCTGACTATCTATAAGACCCTCCCAAGGGTACAAGATCGTAGCTGGGATACAAGCTACTCGTCGAAGTCACTAGTGTAACCAACTGCAAAACATAAATAAGCAAACGTGAGTACGAAGGTACTCCGCAAGTCTTACATCAGAACTATCTACATATGCAACATTATCAACAAAGGGGGTGGTGGAGTTTTAACAGCAGCAAGCCAGCTTTGACTGAGTGGCTAACCTATACTACGAGTATCAGAAACTTCTTTGAGGTGAGAAGACGCACACGAGTCCACATATTCACCATGTCAAAACTCCACTATGGATCCGTTCCCGTCTCCCTACAAGAAGGCCATCCATAGCACTCACGCTTATATTGCGTATTTTAGAGTATCAACTTCAAGTTGTCTATGTACTATATAAGTCCTCCACTTTCCATATCCGAGGAAACGGCTATTCCAATAGATAATGATAACCCTGCAGGGGTGTACTTCTTCACACACGCTCTCGCCACTTATCGCCATGTACACGTCATGTACCTCGGCAACCTTCAAGCGGAAGCCGGGCGAGGGTGTTGGGCACGACCTGACTAACCACACAAGTCTCTCGTCCAGGTTTATCGCCTATTCGAGTTCCATCCGCAAGGAGTTTCGGCCGAAGTCTCCAGTACGGCCCCAAATGATGTGTGCAGGGTTCCCAAGCCCACCATCCGGGTGCCACTTGGTACACCGTGCCACGGTGCCTAGTCTGTCCCAAGCCCGTCCCGTCGGACACCACCTGGTAGACAACTAGCACTACCTACAAACGCCATAAACTAGTTGCAACTCCTGGACAGAGATCAAGTAGATTAATAAGCCGAGAGGGGCCGGATAACCGGAACCCAATGTGTGGTAGTAACTGGACTAGGATAACATATATAGAACTTAGTGCTTAGGGACGGTTCCAATGAGACAACCCACCATGTACTCCTACATGGCCTCTCATCGCTACCTTTACCAAAACGTGTTCACACACTTAGCCTTTATCAGTAGGACATGTTCACCACTCCGATTCATTCCCGATGAATCAGACCTGACACAACTCTAAGCATAGCTGGCATAAAGAAAACAAGCATGGATGAGCAGGCACATCAAGGCTCAAACAACTCCTACTCATGCTAGTGGGTTTCAACTATTTACTGTGGCAATGACAGGTCATCCAGAGGAATGGGTTCAACTACCGCAGCAGAAAAGTAGCAGTTGAATCGTTGTTGTTCTAATGCAGTATAAGGAGCAGGAGCGAGAGAGTGGGATTTTATTGAAATGCTCAAGGGGGGTTGCTTGCCTGATAGATGAACGAAGGGGCACTGCTCCTCTGACAGGTACTCGGGAACACCTTCCGGAGTGGAATCTATCGAGAAGAAACGGTGCCGGCAATCAATACACAAACAAATGCAACAATATGATGCATGAACATGACATGTGCAAATGCTAGTGTTTGGGCTAATTCAAGATGCTACCAAGTTGGTTGAAGCCCATTTGAATCAAAGATTCAAATGCAATTCAAAATGAAGCATTTAACATGCCCATATTATGTTTTCACTTATACAGCATGTATAAGTTAGTTTTTCATGCATGGAACTGGCATAAATGGATTCCTTGCATTTTTCTGATCATTGTTCATATATAAATTATTTCATTCTGAGCTACGGTTGAATTTCTATGAATTTTAGAAGTTTATATCATTTTCTGGATTTTCCTAATTTATTCTAATACTAGAAAATGAATAACTGCGTCAGCACTACGTCAGCAAGACATAAGCGAGTCAATGGGGCTGACCAGGTCAAACCTGACCAATGGGTCCCACTGGTCAGTGACCCAGTCAACTAACTAAGTTAGTTAGTCCTAACTAACTGGGCAAGGCCCACTAGTCAGTGACTGTAATAACTAACCTAACTAGTTAATTAGTGCTAACTAGAGTAATTAGTCGGGCGGGGCCCGCAAGTTAGTGAGAGAGAGAGAGAGGGTGAGATCAAACCGGGCAGTGGGGTCAACCCATGCCGGTCAACGGTCAGTGGTCGCCGCGTTTAGCCGCCGGCGAGTCCAGACGCGGTGGTGCGCTGCGGGTTTTGCCTACAGGGCGCCATTTGGCGCGCGGAGCGCAGCTACGGGGTGTGGACGCTTGTCCGCATCCAACTGTGGTGGTGGCGCGGCCGGGGAGTGGCCGGAGTGGCGCCGGTGATGACGAGTGCGGCGGCCGAAGTTCATCCGTCGAGCGAAACGACGTTGCAGGGAACGGCAGGAGCTGCGGGTGGTCGCGGTCGACTCCTGGGAATGTGCTGAGCACGCTGGCGCGCTCGGTTACGACTCTAGGTGACGGTGGCCATGGCGGCGACGTGGACGGCGGCCGGAAGCTCACGGCTCCGGCGATTGGCGTGGCTAGGGAGAGCAAAACGCGCGGGGAGAAAGGGAGAAACGAAGAGGAGCTCACGGCGGAGTCGACGGTGGTCTTGGCGAGCTCGGGGACGCACTGGAGACGGCGGGGCGGCGAAGATGATCTCCGGTGGCCGGGGATGAAGACGATGTTGATGGAGGTGCTCTAGGGTCTCCCGAGGCGCGTGGCTTGACGGAGTGATAGCCGGTGACGTGGCGGATCTTCTGGGTACGACGGGCGGTCGAGGGGACGGCGGGGAGCACGTGGGCAGCAAACGGCAGCGACGGGCGCGTTCGGCTGGTCGCGCACGAGAAAGACAGAGGAGGGAGGGCGCTCGAGGGAGAGAGAGGGAGAGGTGCAGGGGGTCGTGGCGTCCACAGCGGCGTCGGGAAGGGGACAGGCAGGCAGGGAGAGAGGAGGTGGCCCCGGCGTGTGGCCGCAAGCGCTGGGCACGCGCCTCTCGTCCTCCTGGCGCGAGGAGGGAGATGACTGTCACGAGCCCGGTGGAGTGGGCTGCTACAGTGTGGCTAGGTAAGAACGAGGTAAGGGTTTTTCCGTTTTTTGTTTACTTTTCTATTTCTGACATTTGTTTTTGACTTAAAATAATACTAGCACAAATCTAAAATTTTTGGGATTCCTTGTGACCACTAGTTATAATATACCAGAGGCCCTCACCAATATCCAACATTTTTGGAGCCTTTAAAATATTTATATTATTTTAAACAGCTCCAATTCAGATACATATGGGTTCATTCAAAAATCCAAAATGTTTAGCAAAAATGTGCATCACCTCTGGTTGTTGTTTCCAACATTTTCCAAAGACCATGAACATTTTGAAAAGCATTTTGGGTTCATTGAAATTCCATTTTTAATTTGAATCTATTTGAATTTGCTTTGGTGCTAGGGTTTGAAACATTCCCCATTTCAATTTGATTTGAAACTTAAACATGATGCACAAAGCAAGCCTAGATCATACCAGAACTAGGGATGTGACATCTCCCTAGCCTCCTTAGTGTCCCTTATACTAGTAATTTAAATATTGTAAACTTTGTCACACCAAAACAAATTCTTGGTAACAAAAAATTTATCGTTCCATCTGTTGTGCTTGAATTTGACTATGCTCATGCTCTAAAGGAAAGCACTCTTATTCCATCCTTCCTGCTTTCATCTACAGAGATTACTCACATGTCATAGAAAACTATACCTTGCCAAATTTAGCAATCACATGAGTGAATAAAAACGAAGCAAGATTTGCAGTACATGAGGTGAGTAAGCAAAAGGCCAGGGCGGAGAAAAATATCACTCATTCACACGATGGATTGGATGATTTTTTTTATGATGGCCAGGTTTATCAACATAACATTATCTTCTTTCAAGTTTGAAAAAATTGATGTAAGACAACAAGGAAGGCCCCGACCGGTTGTTGCGTCTTCTGGTGCTCTCGCGCACCGATGGCCTGCAAAACTGTCAGGACCCCGATCCCAAATCACATCGATCTAGCCGGTAACACCTCATATCACATTGCGGCCTCACGCACGGTATCCCACGGGTGTCGCCTTACCATGGCCCGGGACCGTTTGCGCCTTTTGGCTCACGTATATGATAGTGTCGCTAGCATCCATATGACAGAGAACCCGGGCCGACATGGCTAGTCGTGAACCCAAAGCGGCACAGACCTATGGAGACATGCATACATGAATCACATCGAGCATGTCGGTCATCAGCGAGTGAATCCGGGCTGTAGCACTGGGCTAACAGGACTTCGGATGTCACCGCGTGACATTTCCCCGAAGGGACAGACATAGGAACGACGTGAAACACATGCCGGCCAGTCAAGTGTCCTGAGCAGTAGTGCTGGGCTAGCAGGACTCCGGTGAACCGGGCTGTAGCGGACTACTATGGCTCGAGGAACACTAGACTACATTTCCCCATAAGAAAGGCTGCCAAGGATAAACAACTAGATTGTCGGATCCCGCTCATACCAAGCATTTCAATCATACACACAATATGCCCGATATGAGTACATACACATGGCATCACAACAAAACTCTACAACTCAAGTACTTTATTTAAAGGCTCGAGAGAGCCATACATAACATGTTCATACAGATAGGGGTCACATGACCCGACACTCAAGTCATACAATCATACAAGCACAAGCGGAAGCAACTAGTCTGAGTACAGACACTAGAAAGAAAGAAGGCTTCTCGAAGCCTGTCTATCTACATAGGGCCCTCCATGGCCAAGATCACCACCTGGGTGGCTAGTCACTCGTCGACGTCAAGGTCTACGTAGAACCCATCGGAGGGGGCGGTGTTGTCGTCTGAAAATAGTAAATAAGCAAACATGAGTACAAGGTACTCAGTAAGTCTTACATCAGAACCTAATATACATGCTCATTCTCAAGAAGGTGGTGGGGTTATTGCAGCAAGCCAGCTTTGACTCTTGGCTAAGCTATCCTACGGAACTCCACTAGTAAAATAGTTTTCGCACATGAGTCCACTACTCACCAACACAATACTCCACCGGGGATCCTCTCGCGTCATCCTACGAGAGGGCCATCCTCGGTACTCACACTTATCTTGAGTCTTTTAGTAGTAACCATTAACTTGCCTATGAACTGTATAGGCAACCAAGTAGTCCTTTACCGCGGACGCGGCTATTCGAATAGTTTTATACCCTGCAGGGGTGTACTTCTTCATACACGCTTTCACCACTTACCGCCGTTTACACGACATGTACTCGGCAACCTTCAAGCGGAGGCCCAACGAGGGTGTCGGCCACGGCCTACCTAAACACTCAAGTCTCTAGTCCAGGTTCATCGCCTATCCAGGTTCCATCCGCAGGGAGTCCGGCCGAGGTTTCCACATACGGCCCCGAACGATGTGAACAGGGTTCCCGAGACACCAAACGGGTGACTCGGTACACCGTGCCACGGTGTATCTACCGCAACATAGCCCACCCCTAGGGTCAGCGCTACGCACGGCCGCCAACACATAACCTACAAACACCAGAAACTATTTGCAACTCCTGGACAGAGTACTAGGGTGATTAAGAAGCCGAGAGGGTCCATTGGTTTCGAGCCCAATGTACGGTAGTAACTGCATCTTAAATCACACATACAGATCTCAGTTCTTATGGACGGTCTCAATGAAACAACCCACCATGTACTCCTACATGGCCTCTCATCGATACCTTTACCAAAACATGTTCAGCACATCCCTCACATTACCGACATAAATATTTCACTGTAGCCCATCACCCAGATGAACCAGACCTGACACAACTCTAAGCATAGCAGGCATAGCAAGGTAGGAATCACATACATGGCTCAACCAACTCCTACACATGCTAGTGGGTTTCATCTAGTTACTGTGACAATGACAGGTCATGCAGAGGATAAGGGTCCAACTACCGTAGCACACAGCAGTTTGAATCGCGTTGTCTTAATGCAGTAAACAAGAGCAGAAGCGAGAACATGGGTTTGTATCGGAATGATCAATGGGTTGCTTGCCTGTTGTAGTGGTAGTAGGGTATTGCCCTTCAGACGGATACTCGGGGTTATCCTCGGAGGCAGAACCTACCACGAAAATCACACCGAACATAATCAACACATGGCAATATGCAACAATATGATGCATGCTATGACATGGCAAGATGAAAGTGTCTTGGCCTAATGCAAGCTAAAACAGAAGGGGATGAACTCATTTGAATCAAAGATTCAAATATTAGCTCATTAAACATGGCCTTATTAGTGCATTACCTTATTCTTCTTAAACATCAAGGTTAACTTGTTTTGTCATGCATGAAACCATTACAAATGGATCGATTGAATTTTTCTGATCATTTTTCATATATAAATCTTTGCATTTGGAGCTATGGTTGATTTACTATGATTTTTAGAAGTTTTGGCTATTTTCTGGAATTTCCTATTAAAGAATAAATCCAGTAATTGAATTAATGCGTCAGCATGACATAGGTGTGACATCAGCGGGTCAACTAGGTCAGCCAGCTCAAACCTGACTGGTGGGCCCTGTCTGTCAGTGTCACAACTAATTAACAGAATTATGTTAGTGCTAATTGACTGTTAGTGGGGCCTAGGCCCACATGTCAGTGACTAAACTAAACTATATTAGTTAAAACTAATCTTTAAATGATTAGCAGACCGGCCCCACCTGTCATAGACTCACGGGGGGTCTACCTGGGCCCACACGGGGGTCAAACAGGGTCAACTCGCCGGCGATGACAGACGCGGCGGAGGGGCTCGGGTTTGCGTCTCCGACGACCAAATCGACGGCGGAGAGGAGCTACGTGACGCGGGGAGCGAGCCACATCGTTTGGTGGAGAAACTGGAGCTCGTGGAGGCCGGGAACGACGTCGGTGATGACCTCGGCGGTCGGCGGAGTTCGGGCGAGGACGAGCTAGTCGCTAGGGGGCACGGCGAGGGGCGTGCGAGGGTGCTACGGGCTCCTGCGAGTGCGTGGAAGATGAAGGCATGCTCGGTGGCGTCCCAACGTGGCTATGGCCATGACGGCGACGTGCGGTGGCGGTGGCGAGCTTCGACTTCGATGGCAGAGGTGGTTAGAGGACGCGGACGAGCGCGGGGAGAGGGGGAAACGGTGGCGGAGCTCACAGCGGTTGCAGGGGAGCGAACGGCGAGCTCGGGGAAGGGCTGGAGCGAGCGAGGCGGCGACGGGGATCTCCGGCGGCTGGAGTTGAGGACGAGCTCGGTGCAGCGTCTCCGGGGCGATCGAGCGCTCGGGGCTTGGCCTACTTGATGTAGTCGACGACGGTGGAGCTTCCTGGCATGACGGGGCAACGAATGGACGGCGGTGGCTGCGGTGAAGCTTGTCGGCGGCGACGGCTGCGCTCGGCAGGAAGATGGGGATAGAGCCAGAGAGGGGGAGAGGCCACGGGGAGAGTGGGAAGAAAGAGGGGGAGACGTGGGGGTCGGCGTGGCACTCGTAGACGCCTCCAGGGCGTCGGCGGAAGCAGGAGGTGGCCGGCATGTGGCCGCGGGCGCCGGCCACGCGCTCCTCGTCCTCCTGGCGAGAGGAGGAGGATGACTGGCAAGAGCCAGTCGACTAGGCCGAGCCAGGTGGGCTGCGCCTGGTAAGTTTCTCTCTCTCTCCTTTTTTCTGTTTTTCTTATTTATTTAATATTTCTGTAACTTCAGGGCTTTATTAAAAATACCAGGGCATTACTATAAATCATAAAATTAATCATGGCCACTGCTTAGAATATATCCAACAGCAAACATTTTAGTTTATGATTATTTGAGCATTTAGAATATTTTATAGCATTAAAATGCCCAAATGCAAATACCATAAGGATTAATCCAATGACCTTTGATGTCCTAGAAAAATGTGCACCATTTTTGTCAAAGGTTTTAACCCAAAACAAAAAGGGTGGGCTTTTTAGAAGGGCATTTCAGGTTCATTGGAAAAGTTTTTAGTAAACCCTAGTTGTTCCAGGGGGGGTGCTGGGGGTTCTGTCATCCCCATTTCAAATTTAAAAGGAATTTAAACATGATGCACACTCTAATGCTTGAACTAACTAGGGTGTGACAACTCACCCCCACTCAAAAGAATCTCGTCCCGAGATTTAGGATTCTCTGGAAAGAAGGTGGGGTACTCGAGTCGAAGACGATCCTCCCTTTCCCAAGTGGCTTCTTTCTCGGAATGGTGTGACCATTGAACCTTGAGAAACTTGATATTATGACGTCGAGTGGTACGCTCGGCTTGATCAAGGATACGAACGGGATATTCCCGATATGAGAGGTTATCTTGTAGATCAAGCGTTTCGTGGTCCACTCCACGGATAGGATCCGCGAAGCAACGCCTGAGTTGAGAAACGTGGAAGACATCGTGAACTCTGGAAAGATGCGAAGGTAGTTCCAATTGGTAGGCAACTTCTCCTCGTTTGGCAAGAATGCGAAAGGGTCCGATGTAACGAGGAGCCAATTTGCCTTTGATACCGAAACGATGGTTTCCCTTTAACAGAGTAACCCGAAGGTAAGCCTTCTCGCCGACTTCATAAGTCATGAGTTTATGTCTACGATCATATTGGCTCTTTTGATGAGATTGGGCTGTTTTCAATTTCTCACGAATAAAGCGAACCTGCTCTTCTGCTTCCTGAATCATATCCGGGCCAAAGAGTTGTCTTTCCCCGGTTTCTGACCAATTAAGAGGCGTTCGGCATTTTCGTCCATAAAGAACTTCGAAAGGAGCCTTGCCCAAGCTAGCTTGATAACTATTGTTGTAAGCAAACTCCGCGAATGGAAGGCAATTCTCCCAACCCATTCCGAACGAGATGACAGAAGCTCGGAGCATATCTTCCAGAATTTGATTGACTCGCTCTACTTGACCACTTGATTGAGGATGGAAGGTGGTGCTAAAAGAGAGACGAGTTCCTATAGCATTTTTGAAACTTTCCCAAAATCGAGAGGTGAAAAGAATCCCACGGTCTGAGTTAATTTCCAATGGAACACCATGAAGAGACACTATTCGGGAGATCTATAAATCGGCTAGCTAGCTAGCGGTGATACTCTCACGAACAGGTAGAAAGTGGGCTACTTTGGAAAGTCGGTCGATCACGACGAAGATGGCATTATTCCCTCTCTTGGTCCTGGGAAACCCGGTGATGAAATCCATACTGACTTTATCCCATTTCCACTCAGGAATAGCCAAAGGTTGAAGGGTGCCAGCAGGCCGTTGATGCTCTGCCCTAACACGACGACAAACGTCGCAATTAGCAATGTATTGAGCGATTTCTCTCTTCATCCTAGTCCACCAAAACCTCTGGCGTAGGTCTTGATACATTTTAGTACTGCCGGGATGAATGGTGAGAGGGGATTCATGAGCTTCCTTAAGGATCAGCCGCCTCAGGTTTCGTGCCTTTGGAACCACTAGGCGATTTCCAAAGTATACGACACCTTGATCATCAATGGAGAAACAATTCGCGACTCCTTTCTTAATGCTTCTCTTAATACGGGAGGTTCCCGGATCTACCTTCTGTGCCTTGATGATCTGATCCGTAAGGGTAGGTTTCGCCACCAGGGTGGATAGGAATCCTCGAGGAACAATGTGAATATTAAGCTTACGAAATTCCTCATGGAGAAGTGGTTGACTTTGTTGTAACATCATGTTGTTACAATAGGACTTACGACTTAGTGCATCAGCCATGACATTGGCTTTGCCCGGGGTGTAAGTTATTCCTAAGTCGTAATCCGAGATCAACTCGACCCAACGTCTTTGCCTGAGATTCAAATCCGGTTGGGTGAAGATATATTTCAAACTTTGGTGATCGGTGAAGATCTCGCAACGATTACCAAGGAGGTAATGTCACCAAGTTTTGAGTGCATGGACTACATCTGCAAGCTCTAGATCATGTGTGGGATAGTTTTCCTCATGTGGGTGTAATTGCCGTGAAGCATAGGCAAGTACCTGACGATCCTGCATGAGTATGCAACCTAGTCCTTGTCGCGAGGCGTCGCAATAGATAATGAAGTCCTTGGAGAAATTTGGTGGTACCAGTACGGGAGCAGATGTCAGGCGTCTTTTCAGTTCCTGAAAGCTGAACTCGCACTGTGGGGTCCACTCGAACCTTTTATCTTTCTTGAGGAGTTCAGTTAGAGGTTTAGCAACCTTGGAGAAATTCTCGACGAAGCGGCGGCAATAGCTCGCTAAGCCAAGGAAGCTCCAAACTTGCTTGACCGTCTCAGGTGGAGTCCAATCAAGGACGGCTTGAACTCGCTCGGGATTGACAAAAATACCCTTACAAGAGATTACATGGCCTAGATAGGTCACTTCTGGCAACCAAAATTCACACTTGGAGAATTTGGCATAAAGGCGATGCTCTCGAAGTTTCATCAATACCAGCCTTACATGTTCAGCATGTTCCTCTTCATTCTTGGAGTAGATGAGTATGTCATCGAGGTATACTACGACGAATTTATCCAAATACTCCATGAAGACCGAGTTCATTAACCGAGAGAAGGTAGCGGGGGCATTGGTTAAACCGAAGGACATAACGGTGTACTCGTATTGGCCATAACGAGTAACAAAGGCCGTTATGGGAATGTCCCCGTTTCTGATTTTGATTTGGTGGTAGCCCAACCTCAAATCCATCTTGGAAAAGACTGAGGACCCAGCGAGCTGATCATACAGATCGTTGATCCTGGGAAGCAGATACTTGTTCTTGATAGTGACCAGGTTGACAGGTCGGTAATCTACCACCATTTGATCCGTTCCATCCTTGTTCTTGACGAAGAGGACGGGGAAAGCCCAAGGAGAGGAACTAGGACGGATGAAACCCTTTTTCAAGGACTCATCGAGTTGGTTCTTAAGCTCGGCTAGTTCTAAGGGTGCCATCTTGTAGGGTCTTCTAGAAATTGGAACGGTTCCTGGAACAAGGTCTATCACAAACTCGACATCCCTGTCAGGTGGAACACCTGGCAGTTCTTCTGGAAAGACATCCGGAAAGTCTCGGACTATCGGAACATCCTCAAGGTCTGGAAGGGGGTTGGCATTTAGGGAGTAAAGCTGGCGCTTGGCCACTCGAGTTAAGACATTGACTGTCTTGCCCGATGGGTGAGTAAGTTGAACGGTTCTAGTGGCACAATCAATCTTAGCATAATGAGCCGACATCCAGTCCATACCCAAAATGATGTTTATGTCCGAGGACTTGAGAGCTATTAAGGATGCAAGGAAGACAAGTCTATCGACAAGAATTTCGTTCCCATGGCTTACTCTAGAAGTTTGCCATTTGGAACCCGGAGTTTGAATTACCATGGAAGTGGGCATGTCACAGAATGTCGTGTTATGCAATCGGGCATAGTTCTCCGATATGAATGAATGAGATGCTCCAGTATCGAAAAGAACAGATGCCGGATGGCAGTTAACAAGGAGCGTACCAAGGATGATGTTAGGATCCTCATGAGCCTCCTTGGCTGAAACATAGTTGACATGACCACGTGTAGTAGTGACCAGCTTGGCGTAGAATGTCTTTCCCACTGGCTTACCACGGCCAACGGACTTTCCAGTTTGATTGGGGTTGTTGTTCTGGGGACACTCTCGGCTATAGTGACCCGGCTCTCCACACTTGAAACACGTCACCACATTGGGGTGTGGAGTAGCATTAGCAGCGGGGCCACCATAGGGCTTGGGTGGTGCAATCTGCTGGTTGGAATGAGGCGCCTCAAACGATGGCCTCAGAATGAACCTGGGTGGCAGTGCCGTGCTTGGGATCCACACCCGGCGCTTCTGAGCTCCAGAGCCGGATGAAGAGCCGAAATCACGGGAGTGCTTGCGTGAAGCGTCATAATCAGTCTGGCCTTTCTCAGCGCTGATGGCTTTATTGACCAACTTCTGAAAAGAGGTGCACTCGTGCATACGAAGATCGCGGCGAAGCTCAGGGCTAAGTCCCTTGCGGAACCTTGCATGCTTCTTAGCGTCGGTAGATACTTCTTCAGGAGCATAACATGCCAGATTCCCAAATCCACGACTATAAGCATCCACAGTCAGCCTTCCTTGGGTGAAATTGCAGAACTCCTCCCTCTTGCGATCCATGAGACCTTTCGGAATGTGATGCTCACAGAAAGCCTCACTGAATTCAGCCCAAGTAGTAATTTGTCCGACCAGGCGCATAGCTTCGAAGTTTTCCCACCAGAGGCTAGCAGGGCCTTCGAGATGGTAGGCAGCGTAAGTAACCTTATCAGCTTCGGCTACGTTGGCAGAACGTAGCTTGTGGGTGATGCTGCGAAGCCAGTCATCCGTGTCGAGGGGCTCGACGGAATGGTTAAACTTTGGTGGGTACAACTTGATAAAGTCGTTGATTGACACCAAGTCATTTCGCGGATGGCGTGCAGTGTTCTGCTCAATCCGCTCTAGCAGGCGGTTAGTCTCACGCTTGTTTCTTTCCGCCTCCAGCATCACTTCGGCCAGAGAGGGCGGGTGAGGCAGATTTTCACCCCTAGCTGCACTGGCTTCCCCCTGCTCTGGGGCAGCAGGGTTGCTGCGGGTGTTGACCATCCTAGGAGAAAACAAGACAACGGTTTAGGTAAGGATGGCTCAAACTTAGCAAGGAAGTGCAGAATGTAATGGATAACACGGAATGCAGAGATGTTCATCCGTATGTCATGGTAATATAAAACTGCCATATATATACCAACGGTCATACACATCATACATAGTCTAGTACAAGCCCAGGCTACAGTACAACTATGATGAAAGATGTTACATCTCATCGGAGGCATTCCAAGCTCCTATACATTATTTGTCTACACCTCCGGAATTGATTACACACAAAGTCATATTCCACAAGTCACGCACGACAGTGGAGATACAACTATTACAATACTAGTGATACTACTACTAACTCAGACAGCTCCGTAGTAGTCCTCATAGAAGTCACCTCCATAGCCTGGAAGTTCAACGTGATCATCCGGGAACAGACGGTCCTGAGGAGCTTGTGGACCAAAGGGGCTAGGATGAGGTCTTGGACCAACAAAAGGTGGCCTGCGGGGACCACGGGGTGGGGTGATGCCTCCCACATCACGCCAATCCACCATGTCTAGCAGAGCAGATCTCACAGGATACAGATCCCTTGTATCCATACATCCAGCTTGCACTGCTGGTGCAAACCGAGTCAATGTGGCCCAATGATCAGCACGGGTATTGAAAAGCTCCAGCCTCAAGGCCCGATTCTCTCGGTCCTTATCTTCGAGCATCTCGGCAGTGGTACGAGTTAATGAGTCCTCCTGAGTGGAGTCAGCATAGATAGCCTGAAGATACCCTTGCGCTCCCGGAAGTGAAGATGTCATGTAACGGAAGTCGGTGTTCCGAAGCAGGCCAGTCCGGACTCGCATGATGGTCATCATGGAATAGGTAGCATCCTGCACAGCCATCTCAACAGTAACCCTGAGTCCATAGGAACAGTGAAGGGGCTCGGTAGATCCAGGATAAGAAGGAAATATCCTGACGGTGCAGAAATATTGGCTTTGATTAAAGTCTCGAAATTGCTCTTCGACGGTGTATTCGGGATACCAACGGTAACCCGTCTCGATCATTACCCGGACTAACATAGCAGTATGACCGAGCACATCGAGGCACCGGGTCAGGCGAACCACTTGGTTTTGAACACGGTTGGCCATCTGAAAGCACAACCACAATGCAAAGACATTAGAATTTCTAGGGAAAATTGGACAACATAACAGCTGTAAATGCTTAGAAAAAGATTTGAGACATCCACAACAGTTTGCAATACCACTCAACAACATCGTATCAAGGTTCTGATTCAATTAGCAACATACTAAAAATAGTAGAAACTGTACTGAGGCTTGTAACAACAATCCTATAAGCTACTACGGATTAGTAACACGTGAACCTGATAGAAGAAGAGAGCCTAGTCCTTAACCCACGTTGAATGAGAAGAGAATGACTCAGATCAGAGGACATAAGGTAAAGGAGTAAAAGAGCCTTACGTTCCCTCCCACAATCAATTCCCCTACATATAACTAAAGCATTTCTAGACTCGACATCGACCAGTTTAGCTCAATGAACCTACAGGCAGTCCGGCTCTGATACCAACGCTGTCAGGACCCCGATTCCAAATCACATCGATCTAGCCGGTAACACCTCATATCACATTGCGGATTCACGCACGGTATGCCACGGGTGTCGCCTTACCATGGCCCGGGACCGTTTGCGCCTTTTGGCTCACGTATATGATAGTGTGCTAGCATCCATATGACAGAGAACCCGGGCCGACATGGCTAGTCGTGAACCCAAAGCGGCACAGACCTATGGAGACATGCATACATGAATCACATCGAGCATGTCGGTCATCAGCGAGTGAATCCGGGCTGTAGCACTGGGCTAACAGGACTTCGGATGTCACCGCGTGACATTTCCCCGAAGGGACAGACATAGGAACGACGTGAAACACATGCCGGCCAGTCAAGTGTCCTGAGCAGTAGTGCTGGGCTAGCAGGACTCCGGTGAACCGGGCTGTAGCGGACTACTATGGCTCGAGGAACACTAGACTACATTTCCCCATAAGAAAGGCTGCCAAGGATAAACAACTAGATTGTCGGATCCCGCTCATACCAAGCATTTCAATCATACACACAATATGCCCGATATGAGTACATACACATGGCATCACAACAAAACTCTACAACTCAAGTACTTTATTTAAAGGCTCGAGAGAGCCATACATAACATGTTCATACAGATAGGGGTCACATGACCCGACACTCAAGTCATACAATCATACAAGCACAAGCGGAAGCAACTAGTCTGAGTACAGACACTAGAAAGAAAGAAGGCTTCTCGAAGCCTGTCTATCTACATAGGGCCCTCCATGGCCAAGATCACCACCTGGGTGGCTAGTCACTCGTCGACGTCAAGGTCTACGTAGAACCCATCGGAGGGGGCGGTGTTGTCGTCTGAAAATAGTAAATAAGCAAACATGAGTACAAGGTACTCAGTAAGTCTTACATCAGAACCTAATATACATGCTCATTCTCAAGAAGGTGGTGGGGTTATTGCAGCAAGCCAGCTTTGACTCTTGGCTAAGCTATCCTACGGAACTCCACTAGTAAAATAGTTTTCGCACATGAGTCCACTACTCACCAACACAATACTCCACCGGGGATCCTCTCGCGTCATCCTACGAGAGGGCCATCCTCGGTACTCACACTTATCTTGAGTCTTTTAGTAGTAACCATTAACTTGCCTATGAACTGTATAGGCAACCAAGTAGTCCTTTACCGCGGACGCGGCTATTCGAATAGTTTTATACCCTGCAGGGGTGTACTTCTTCATACACGCTTTCACCACTTACCGCCGTTTACACGACATGTACTCGGCAACCTTCAAGCGGAGGCCCAACGAGGGTGTCGGCCACGGCCTACCTAAACACTCAAGTCTCTAGTCCAGGTTCATCGCCTATCCAGGTTCCATCCGCAGGGAGTCCGGCCGAGGTTTCCACATACGGCCCCGAACGATGTGAACAGGGTTCCCGAGACACCAAACGGGTGACTCGGTACACCGTGCCACGGTGTATCTACCGCAACATAGCCCACCCCTAGGGTCAGCGCTACGCACGGCCGCCAACACATAACCTACAAACACCAGAAACTATTTGCAACTCCTGGACAGAGTACTAGGGTGATTAAGAAGCCGAGAGGGTCCATTGGTTTCGGGCCCAATGTACGGTAGTAACTGCATCTTAAATCACACATACAAATCTCAGTTCTTATGGACGGTCTCAATGAAACAACCCACCATGTACTCCTACATGGCCTCTCATCGATACCTTTACCAAAACATGTTCAGCACATCCCTCACATTACCGACATAAATATTTCACTGTAGCCCATCACCCAGATGAACCAGACCTGACACAACTCTAAGCATAGCAGGCATAGCAAGGTAGGAATCACATACATGGCTCAACCAACTCCTACACATGCTAGTGGGTTTCATCTAGTTACTGTGACAATGACAGGTCATGCAGAGGATAAGGGTCCAACTACCGTAGCACACAGCAGTTTGAATCGCGTTGTCTTAATGCAGTAAACAAGAGCAGAAGCGAGAACATGGGTTTGTATCGGAATGATCAATGGGTTGCTTGCCTGTTGTAGTGGTAGTAGGGTATTGCCCTTCAGACGGATACTCGGGGTTATCCTCGGAGGCAGAACCTACCACGAAAATCACACCGAACATAATCAACACATGGCAATATGCAACAATATGATGCATGCTATGACATGGCAAGATGAAAGTGTCTTGGCCTAATGCAAGCTAAAACAGAAGGGGATGAACTCATTTGAATCAAAGATTCAAATATTAGCTCATTAAACATGGCCTTATTAGTGCATTACCTTATTCTGCTTAAACAGCAAGGTTAACTTGTTTTGTCATGCATGAAACCATTACAGATGGATAGATTGAATTTTTTTGATCATTTTTCATATATAAATCTTTGCATTTGGAGCTATGGTTGATTTTCTATGATTTTTAGAAGTTTTGGCTATTTTCTGGAATTTCCTATTAAAGAATAAATCTAGTAATTGAATTAATGCGTCAGCATGACATCTGTGTGACGTCAGCGGGTCAACTAGGTCGGCCAGGTCAAACCTGACTGGTCGGCCCTGTCTGTCAGTGTCACAACTAATTAACAGAATTATGTTAGTGCTAATTGACTGTTAGTGGGGCCTGGGCCCACATGTCAGTGACTAAACTAAATTAAATTAGTTAAAACTAATCTTAAACTGATTAGCAGACCGGCCCCACCTGTCATAGACTCAGGGGGGTCTACCTGGGCCCACACGAGGGTCAAACAGGGTCAACTCGCCGGCGGCTTGACGCCGACGACGACAGACGCGGCGGAGGGGCTCGGGTTTGCGTCTCCGGCGACCAAATCGACGGCGGAGAGCAGCTACGTGACGCGGGGAGCGAGCCGCATCGTTTGGTGGAGAAAGTGGAGCTCGGGGAGGCCGGGAACGACGCCGGCGACGACCTTGGCGGTCGCCGGAGTTCGGGCGAGGACGAGCTAGTCGCTAGGGGGCACGGCGAGGGGCGTGCGAGGGTGCTACGGGCTCCTGCGAGTGCGTGGAAGACGAAGGCGTGCTCGGCGGCGTCCCAACGTGGCTGTGGCCACGACGGCGACGTGCAGTGGCGGCGGCGAGCTTCGGCTTCGATGGCAGAGGTGGTTAGGGGACGCGGACGAGCGCGGGGAGAGGGGGAAACGGTGGCGGAGCTCACAGCGGTTGCAGGGGAGCGAACGGCGAGCTCGGGGAAGGGCTGGAGCGAGCGGGGCGGCGAAGGGGATCTCCGGCGGCCGGAGTTGAGGACGAGCTCGGTGCAGCGTCTCCGGGGCGAGCGAGCGCTCGGGGCTCGGCCTACTTGATGTAGTCGTCGACGGCGGAGCTTCCTGGCATGACGGGGCAACGAATGGACGGCGGTGGCTGCGGTGAAGCTTGTCAGCGGCGACGGCTGCGCTCTGCAGGAAGATGGGGAGAGAGCCAGAGAGGGGGAGAGGCCACGGGGAGAGTGGGAAGAAAGAGGGGGAGACGTGGGGGTCGGCGTGGCACTCGTAGACGCCTCCAGGGCGTCGGCGGAAGCAGGAGGTGGCCGGCATGTGGCCGCGGGCGCCGGCCACGCGCTCCTCGTCCTCCTGGCGAGAGGAGGAGGACGACTGGCAAGAGCCAGTCGACTGGGCCGAGCCAGGTGGGCTGCGCCTGGTAAGTTTCTCTCTCTCTCCTTTTTTCTGTTTTTCTTATTTATTTATTATTTCTGTAACTTCAGGGCTTTATTAAAAATACCAGAGCATTACCATAAATCATAAAATTAATCATGGCCACTGCTTAGAATATATCCAACAGCAAACATTTATTTTATGATTATTTGAGCATTTAGAATATTTTATAGCATTAAAATGCCCAAATGCAAATACCATAAGGATTAATCCAATGACCTTTGATGTCCTAGAAAAATGTGCACCATTTTTGACAAAGGTTTTAACCCAAAACAAAAAGGGTGGGCTTTTTAGAAGGGCATTTCAGGTTCAATGAAAAAGTTTTTAGTAAACCCTAGTTGTCCAGGGTGAGGGGTGCTGGGGGTTCTGTTAACCCCATTTCAAATTTAAAAGGAATTTAAACATGGTGCACAATCTAATGTTTGAATTAACTAGGGTGTGACAAAAACACACATGATCATTGCGTAAAATTGGTGTAAGTATTCAATTAATTATCATTCCTAACAAGGAGAGAAGGTGAGTATTAATTTGTGTTGTCCCATTCGAGAACAACGGCCATCCCTTAGTTAACTTCATTCTAACAAGACAATTCTGAGTTTCTTCCATCCATAGTACTTGTATATAATGGGTAACGACAACTCATCGCACCTCGGGACCCTCTCATTGTAGACAGACTCATCAGTTGATCGATCAAGACGCAATCAGTCTAGATGTGAACCCAACGCTCGTGTCCGGTAGCAACATATTGTCGTCGATGAACCGCGCCATGGTGAAGTTATTGGCCTTGGCCTGGCTCATATTCAAGTGGTAGCCCGACCACCTCACCCTGCCGCCGACGCCAGCGCTGGAGTCCGTGTTTATGTACTTCATGTAGTAGAGCGTGCTGAGCGTGCTCTGATTTTTGTCCCACACAAGCCACCCCTCGGGTCGCACCACGTCACCGATGTAGGACTCCACCTCCATGAACACCACCAGCAAGTATGCCTTCCATGGCCAGCTCAGGAAAGTCTACGTCGCGGCGACCTTGACAGTCTGGTTAACCTGCGCATGTAGGAGGTCGTCTTGCACGGAAACGTTGCAAAACTGAAGGGAGAAGGCGCGTTGTTTGGTGTCCTGTGTCGACATAGCTATGATGAATCGCTCATGCGTCTAACTCAGCGATGAGTCGTGAGAGGGACGTACAGAAAAAGCGAAACAAACATATTAAAGATGTCTGCTCAGCCAATCTATCGTGTCAATGTGTGATATTTATCTCTAATCTGGCGTTTCGCGTACTCACTTAACAAACACTAAATCTTACTTCGTTTCCTTCCCTCCAGTGATTGCTTAGCAACATACTCCCTCCGGTCCATTTTAGTCCGCACATAAGTTTTTGTCCGAAATCAAGTATCTCTGCTTCGACCAAACTAATAGAAAAATAATATCAACATTCATAATGCCATATCAATATTATTAGATTCATTGTGAAATGTAGTTTCACAGTGTATATATTTTGTATTGTAGATGTTGATATTATGTTAATATAAATTTGGTCAAATTTTATAAAGTTTGACTTGACTAAAATCTAATACACGGAGTAAAAATGACCGGAAGGACTACTTAAATTTGGCAACATACAGTTGTTATAAACTGCTAGTAATCTCCGTAGATGAAACCAGGAAGGATAGAGTAAGAGTGCTTTCCTTTAGAGCATGGGCATAGTCAATTCAAGCACAACACATGGAATGGTAAAATTCATGTAGTTACCAAAAAGTAGTATTGTTGTGACAAAGCATACAATATTTAAACACCCATCGGTCTATATATACACACCGAGCTCATATATGCCATCCATCGGCAGGCCTCCCTTCGCCAAGATACACTGGGTCACTCACCCATCACAACAACTAAATAATACTGCTATCGCGCCGGCATCTGTGATATCTCGGCTCATCCTCCGTCGGAGTTCCGGGATGCCCGACACGTGATCTACGTGAAGAGAGGCATATATAGAGAGGTGGTGGAGATTAAGAAGGTGAAGTGGCACGTGATGATGGTCGGCGACGGAATAGGCGCGGCAGTCATCTCCGGCAGCCGTAGTTATGTGGATGGGTACGGGACCTTCCACGGCACCATCGTCGGTAAGTGTTACACCGTACTCAAATTGTACATTACCATGCAACATGCACTCGATGCATGGTATATCGCTTCTGTACTGAATTACATGGTAAATATTTTGTACTGAACTTTTATACGTATTTTAAACTAGGTGCACCATATTATAATTTCAGTTAATACAATTTTTTATTACTCAGTCACATAAGAATATTTTCAAATAATATATTCATTATTACACAATAATCCTTCATATTAATTTTCTACTATTGCATAAATAAACTATATAGTGTATATACATATATTTGCATATCTACGTGTTTGTTCATATATCTTTTAATATTATTGAATAAAATGATATATATTTCTAAATCATACATACGAAAAATATATTTTAATAGTGGTTTCTAGTATATACTAGGGAACCATATTCATAGAAACTTTTAGGGTATAGCAAATTGACTTACAAGTAGGGTTCAGTAATAGAATCATGGAAAAACCAAACATGTTGATTGTACTTTTGAGCAACATTTGATTATTTGACATGCTCATCTAGATTCACTTGGCTTAATTTGGTGCAAATGAGATTCCCGACCCAGTTTCTCAAATGAAAAATTATGCATTGCTTTAAACATTCAAATCTTGTTATCGTAAATTTCATTATGATAGTAAGACATTCATCATAAAAGGAGACTACCATATTTAAACTCAACTTTGCCAGTCAGGTTGCACTACTAGGAAAAAATTTATACACAGAAACTTAGCAGAAGCGTGGTTTAAAAACAGACGCTACTGCTAATTATCAGTAGTGCGCTTTATGAAACCACGCTACTAATATCCCTTTAGCAGTAGCGCGCTAGTAGAGAAGAGCGCTACTACTAAAATTGCCAGGGCGTTGCCACGAGACTAGGTATAGTAGTAGCGCTCTTTCCATAGACGCGCTACTGCTAAAGTACTTAGGAGTAGCGCGTTTCGCCAAAACACGCTGCTGCTACGTATCGTCCCTCTTCCACCTAAGATTAGTCCCATACTGCTAAGCGAACAGTGTGTTTACCACCTTAAATATATTACTTTTCAAACTATCATAACCACTTGGTCTTCATTGAACTCTATGTGTAGAATTTGTGGCCGCAATATGAGTCTTCTCCGATTTCTAAACCGGTGATGACTCATATTGACAATTCAGATTGTACACAAAAAGATCATTGATGATTAATGTATTTTTGAGGTATATTTTTACATTCTTACACATAGCAGTAGCGCATTTTATCAGAAGGCGCTACAGATAGGGCGTTTAGCAGTAGCGCATTTCCCTATAGCGCGCTATTGCTAGGCCATTCTATCTTCCCCAACCGGCCGCCCCTTACTCTCCTCTCTCCACTCACACTCACTCAATCCCCCCCTCAACCCCCCTCGCGTCGGTCCTCCCCCGCCGGCTGCCCTCGCCCCCGCCGGCCGCCGTTGCCTACCCCTCCTCCCTCTGCGCCGCTGTCACCTCCTCCTCCTCCTCCTCCCTGGACTCGGTAATACTTCGCCGGCCGCCCTCCTCCCCGCCCCTCCTCCTTCGTCCTCCCTCCAGTCCTCCGTTCGCCGCTGGTCGACGCCTCGTCGCTCCGCCTTCCTCCTCCCTCCTCCAGTCACCCTCCTTCTTCCTCCTCCCTCCTCCCTCCTCCAACCATAACCCCTCCTCCCAGCTACATTTTAATTTAGTAGGATAGTTCATATGCAACATTGTGATTTAGTTGATTTAGTAGGCTAGTTGATTTAGAACATTTTGATTTAGTTGATTTAGTAGGCTAGTTGATTCAGTTGATTTAGAACATTTTGATTTAGTTGATTTAGTAGGCTAGTTGATATGCAACATTTAGAGAGAGAGACACACACACACAGAGAGATATGACCGTTGATAGTTTTTAGAGATATATTCAGTTTGGCTTGTGTTGAGATATATTGTTGTTTACTTTAGGTTAGATGGCATAACACATTTGTGACCTTTGAGATGGCATAACACTGTTTTTTGAAAAACAATTATATGCACAAGATAAACAACGAAGATTGAAAACATGAGCGAAGATCGAATTTTTTTATATGCACAAGATGTCTCTTGCTAACCTCATATCATCTTATATGTTGATTTTAGTTACCAAGCCTGAATATTCTGTTTTCGATTAAGATCGATCCATTGAGAACTTTATGTTATTGTTTTTCTTTCCTGTGAAGTGGATCGTTCATCTTTGCTCATATTGCTTTAGGAAAATGGCGCGACCACCACCACCATGTCGGCTGTGCAAGTTAAGGTGCGCCAGCAGCCTTGCAACTGGCAAGCTGTTCGGCATCTACTTCCAGCCAAGTTTTCTTCATGCGGCGGTAAGAAATTATATGAAATATAACAACTATTTTGTTTTTAGTGTTGGCATTAATGCATTATGTCATTTTGCTTTTTGTACACAGATCATACCATGCAATGTGAGGTTGAAATTCAACAAGCTGACAGGAGACACTGTGACCTTTGAGGCTCCTGGGGGGCCCTACACTATGGAGGTCGAGAAAGGACGCAATATGTCGTAAATTGGAGGAGATGGATGGCCCCGTTTCCTCGCCCGCATGCGTCTTACTGATGGTGAATTGATCAGCTTCTTCTTCAGAGCAGAAAGACCCAAGCTGGTTGTCATTTATATCAACCTGGTGGAAGATGATGAAGATGATGAGGACCCACTCGATGAAGATGATGAGGACCCACTTCATGAAGCCATCGTAGCTCAAAGAATGAGGCTGAGCGGGGAGGAGGTGTGCAACCTATGGGACATAATTCCGCCACGTGATGACTTTGTCGGGGTGCCATTCGTGACCCGCGTGACAAGTACCATGGTCGATCGGCATGATATGGTATGTTATACTAACTGTAGTAATTTGATGATATATATATGCTTTATTGTTATACTTACAAATGCAAATTATCCAATGATATGCTTAGTGTAGAGTCCAATTGTATGCTTTGTGGAATCTAGTCGATGATATGCTTTAGTGTAGAGTCCGATCACATGCTTATTAGTGTAGAATCCAAGGAACTATGAATAGTGTAGATAATCCATATATACTTATTAGTAGAATTCATGCTTGGTAAAAATGTGTAGTACTGTGTCTTTTGATAGTGTAGAAATCTATACTTAATAGAAATATATTTGCAAGAGTATGTGCGAGGATACTTATTAATTGATATGTTTTTCTTATTCAGAAATAGCCAAAGAGCTTATCTGTGAGTTGTGGTATCCAGCCTGATGAAGAAGGCTCAACTGGACTACGCCTTACCGCAAGGGGTTCCGTCACCACCTGTACTTACCACATGGACATGGACGTCGCACACACTTAAGCTCGGTTGGGTGGAAGAGATTCCTCGTTGGCAAGAATCTTCGTGTTGAATAGGCCATCCTAATTACTATCAGGAACACCCACCACCCGGGCTTGAGGATATTGATCGTCGTCGATATTTTCTACAACTACATATGTGTATGTGTGGCTGTATGACTATATATACCTAGTAGAACTGCTATATATGTTGGCTGTAAAACTACCTAGTATTGCTTGAGGATGCATGTTAACTATGTATGAAATTGTTATCTAGTACTACCTAGTACCTATAATGCTTTATGAAATTGATATCTAGTACTACCTAGCATCTGGAAATTGCAGTTTATTGGAATGGGGTAGGAAGCAGAGAAAAATGATGAAAGATACAACAGTAGCACGGGGTTAGGAAAGCGCTACAGCTAATTAATAGTAGCGTGTTCCTGAAATGCGTTGCTGATATTGTCAATAGTAGTAGCGCGGGCATAGACCATGCTACTACTAACAGTTAGCTGTAGCGTCGTAGTAGTATCGCGGCCACCCGCGCTGCTGATAGCCTCAAAACCAGCGCTGCTACTAGGGTTTTCCCAAGTAATGTTGGTTTGCCTCTGAATGGTTGCACAATGTTTACTAGTTTAATTTCCCTTCCCTCTTGAGGCCCGGGGCGGTTGCCCCTTTTGCCCGGCCTATTGGCCAGCCCTGGATGAACCCGGGGTCAACCACTGCTACAACATGCTCCTCTTGGCAAGTTGCATAGTGTAGCTTGGCCTCGTTGGTTGGCTCAACAAGCCAAGGCGCCGAGCTCTAGGCGTAGTACACTGTTATCTATGGGAGACTGGTTGTTCGTGTCGTGGTGCATGACATGAAACTCTCTTGGCTACCTGAAGATTGATGCTCAGTGTCAGTACTAGACACACGCCATAAAGGGCAGATGCATTCATCAACTCATACAACTGTAACGTGTCACTTTCAGGAGTGACGGGACTCGTAACGCCGCACCCTACTTACTTTTCCACGAGATCTCACATTGTTATATGTTTTTTTAGAAGACATCATCATACGTAAGTAGTGTTGCAGTGGGTCATGAGATGGAAGCCTAGAGGGAGATGGAGGGGAGGACGGGTCAGGTCAGCCGCAGACGTTTTCCTTCTTTTCCATGCCATCCGTCAGTCACACACATAGTACCAGGAGAGATCACCAAGCAATGATCCGGCTGGGGCTGGGGCTGGCATAACTCTTGCTTCTATTCCAGGCATCTGTCCGTCTGTGCTATGGATTAATAGCATGCCATCTTCATACTCCACTTCAGGGGTTCGACGCCATATTCTCGCTGCGTGTAGGCCACGCAGAGAGGACGTTCCGATCCAAATCATGCAGGTAACTCGGATCTAATTACTCTCTCAACACTCAGGTTCGGCCCTAGGCCATGGCGAAAGGTGCCTAGGGCCCATCTTAAATAAGGGCACACTATATCCATATATTTAAATAAAGGATAAAAAATTGATTTGTAGGACAAAAACCAACATAGACATGGGGCATATGCCCTCCCCCCCTCCTCGGCACACTTCCACATTGTATTTATTCAATAGTTATTTGTAGTTGAGTACATTATAATCATATAACCAATTCTAGCGTGACTGCCGCGTCACCGACACCGTCGACTTCGTCTTAGGAGACGCCATGGCCGGCTTCCAGAATTGCTTCCTCCTGGCCCGCGTCTCGCTCCCGGGTCAGAAGAACACCATCTTGGCCCATGGACGCTTCAACGACTCCGGCAACAACGAACCGATGACGTGCCCCGTCACCGCCATGCCGCCCGTGACTCAGGAGTACGCAACAACAGCTATCGTGGCATCAATTTGTAGTCAGGCCAACTCCAGCGCATGACCCTAAATGGACGTCCGTTTTAACCTGTTTTCGTCCGTTTGGGTAGGACAATGGAATGCGATGGTCGTGCGCCCAACGCGCCGACGCATTTTTTGGCCCCATCATATCCGCCACGGCCAAAAATGCCCATATATTCATATTTCAATGTTCAAAACAAGTTTACACGTCCAAATGGGCAGTTCTTCCACTCCAAGTGCATACAATCTATGCTGCCAAGCATGCTTGGAAAGCCTATAGTTGCGTTGACCGCCAAAAATCTCTCTGTATCAGCGGCATTTGGCTTCCTCAAGTGCTCAGTGCCAGACACTGCCACCACGGCCTTGCAGAACTTGTACAGTGACAGCAGACATGTGGACTCACTCATGCGCACATACTCATCCGCCAGATCGCCTGGAATTCCATGTGCAAGCATGCGGATGGCCGCGATGAATTTCTGGTAAGAGGAGAATCCAAGCTTGCCAAGGGCATCCGTCTTGCAGTCAAAGTGTGGGTCATGAGCAACCACTCTCTCTCAGATACGATTGAACACATGCCTGCCATACGAAAACGACGACGAAATTTATCCGGCTTGAAGAGCGGGGTGTTCACAAAGTAATCGGCATAGAGCAGGGCGTGGCCTCTCTTCCTATTGCGGTTCAGGTTGGGAGCACGGCCGGGAGTGACCCCCTGTACCGAGGGAGCTGCCGTTCAATGTGGTCGTGAACGACCAGTGCAGCCACCACAAGATCTTCATCATCCAAGGACGAATCGTCCGATGAATAGATGAAAAATGATGTGGTGGAAGAAAAATTATCTCCACTGTCCATACCTTTGTGGGAAAAGTGTCAAACACCTTGCGGTCGTAGTGGCAAAGAGGTCGCGATGATCACGTCTATGCAACATGTGTTGGGGAACGTAGCATGCAATTTCAAAAAAATTCTTATGATCACGCAAGATCTATATAGGAGATGCATATCAACGAGAGGGGGAGAGTGTGTCCACATACCCTCGTAGACCAAAAGCGGAAGCGTTAGGTTAACACGGTTGATGTAGTCGAACGTTTTCACGATCCAACCGATCCAAGTACCGAACGTACGGCACCTCCGTGTTCAGCAAGTGTTCAGCTCGATGACGTCCCTCGAGCTCTCGATCCAGTAGAGGGTCGAGGGAGAGTTCCGACAGCATGACGGCGTGGTGACGGTGATGATGATGTGATCCGCGCAGGGTTTCGCCTAATCACTAAGACGTTATGACCTGAGGAGTAAACTGTGGAGGGGGGCACCGCACACGGCTAAGAGATTTCTTGGTCTGCCTTTGGGGTGCCCCCTGCCCCCGTAGGGGGAGGAGGAGACCGGCGGCCAGGAGGGGCACGCCATGGGGGGGAGTCCTACTTGCACTCCTAGTCCAAGTAGGATTCGCCCCCCCTTTTAAATTCCTTTCTCCACTGGAGGGAATAGGAAGGAGAGGGAGAGGGGAAGGGAAGGGGCGCGCCGCCCCCTCCTCCTTGTCCTATTCGGACTCCTAGGAGGGGGGCACGCGGCCAACCCCCGCAGGCTTCCCTCTCTCTCCCTTTAGGCCCATCATGGCCCAACACTTTCCCCGGGGGGTTCCCATAACCCCTCGGTACTCCGGAAAAATACCCGAATCACTCGGAACCATTCAGATGTCCGAATATAACCTTCCAATATATGAATCTTTACCTCTCGACCATTTTGAGACTCCTCGTCATGTCCGTGATCTCATCCGGGACTCTGAACAAACTTCCATCACCAAAAATACATAACTCATAATACAAATCGTCATCGAACGTTAAGCGTTCAGACCCTGCGGGTTTGAGAACTATGTAGACATGACTGAGACACATCTCTGGTCAATAACCAATAGCGGAACCTGGATGCTCATATTGGCTCCTACATATTCTAAGAAGATATTTATCGGTTAACCCGCATAACAACATACGTCATTCCCTTTATCATCAGTATGTTACTTTCCCGAGATTCGATCGTCGGTATCATCATACCTAGTTCAATCTCGTTACCGGCAAGTCTCTTTACTCGTTCCGTAATGCATCATCCTGCAACTAACTCATTAATCACATTGCTTGCACGGCTTATAGTGATGTGCACTACCGAGAGGGCCCAGAGATACCTCTCCGATACACGGAGGGACAAATCCTAATCTTTATCTATGCCAACTCAACAAACACCATCGGAGACATCTGTAGAGCATCTTTATAATCACCCAGTTACGTTGTGACGTTTGATAGCACACAAGGTGTTCCTTCGGTATTCGGGAGTTGCATAATCTCATAGTCAGAGGAACATGTATAAGTCAAGAAGAAATAAATAGCAATAGAACTAAATGATCATTATGCAAAGCTAACGGATGGGTCTTGTCCATCACATCATTCTCTAATGATGTGATCCCGTTTATCAAATGACAACACATGTCTATGGCCAGGAAATTTAACCATCTTTGATTAACGAGCTAGTCAAGTAGAGGCATACTAGGGACACTCTGTTTGTCTATGTATTCACACATGTACTAAGTTTCTGGTTAATGCAATCCTAGCATGAATAATAAATTTTATCATGATATAAGGAAATATAAATAACAACTTTATTATTGCCTCTAGGGTATATTTCCTTCAGCGGGGGTGGTTGGCGGCCGGCTGCTGGCCGCTCTGGAGCACTCGACGGAAGCTGCCCTAGCCGATAAACGTTGCTGGCGGTCGTATCCCCTCTGGCACCGACTACAATGGAGGCGGCCGAATCTCCTCCAAGCGACGGACAAAACTCCTACAAAAGCGCGGACGTGGTGGCGGCCATGTCGAGACGTGGTTTGGTATGGATGGTCGGGGGGTGAGCAGTGAGGAGGCGGCCGAAAAATAGTGGCGGCGCCGGCGGCCCGGTGGGGCGAGGGAGAGCGGGGGGGGGGGGGGGTGGGGGGGGGGGGCGTTGGAAGAGAATGGACTGCTAGTGTCCCCGACAGGCGGGCGACGGGAGGACAAGGGCGTGCGTCGAGCCCGTCCGCATGATGTCCGTTTCATCCCAAACTCGTCGCAGGTTTGGGCCAGGAATAGGTCGAAAACGGACGAAATCCAAACATTTGTCCGTTTAAGGCCGCGCGCGTTGGACCGCGCTATTCGTTTGTTCTACCCAAACAGACACATCCAGACAGGATGAGGTTGCGCGCTAGATTTGGCCTCATATACTTCCAAGTTTCACTCCTCTGCAGGCGAAGGATGTCGACCTTCTCCCGATGTTTGCATACTCCAATGATTACGTCTAAACTTGGGAATGGTTTGGACTCAAACTGAAGTTTCAGTTCGGTTTTCCCATTGGCTTGCTTTGGGTTGGATTAAATGGACTGAGCACCTGTGGTAGTTTGGTCTAGTGTGGGCTTTAACTATTATACTAGATTGGCTTGGTTTGGTCTGGACAGAGACCGAACGGTCGCAACCCGTTTCAATCCATAGACAAAAACTCAACGGTACCTCTGTACGAGACCAGCGATTTCATCAGCCTCGCGCTGGTTAGAGAGCATCTACAATCGGAGTTCGCAAATATGGCTCATTAAACATCCGCGAACGCGTCCGGGCATGTTCGCGGACAGTCACTGAGGCATGCCTCAAATTTCAGTAGTTGCATCCGGATATCTCATACTAGATTTTTAAATTCATACAAGGACATGCAAACAAAATAAATATACATACTATGTTGATCACCTAGCTACTCATCGTCGGAGATGTTGACGATCCAAGTGCCCGGCTCCGGCAGCATGGGCAACAACTTCAGCTCCAGCTCCTCTGATGCGTCTGCTACGGCCTCCTCCTCCTCCTTCATCTCCACGTCCAGTTCGGCGAAAAGCGCGTCGAACACCCGGTTGGCCTCCACATAGGCTTCATCTGCTGCCCCGTCATCTCCTCCGCTCGGGTGATTGCCTCCACCTGCTCCATGTTGAAGCCCGACAGCTCCGGCTGCTCCGCCTCCTCCACCTCCTCGGAGCCAGCTCCTCTCACTCCTCTTCCCACGGCTGCTCCGCCTTCTCCACCTCCATCGGAGCCAGCTCCTCCCCCTCTTCTTCCCCCGATTGCTCCTCTTCCTCCTCCGGCTCCGGCGATGGAGGAGGGGAGGTGGATGTGCTAGGTGTTGGAAATATGCCCTAGAGGCAATAATAAAATGGTTATTATTATATTTCTTTGTTCATGATAATTGTCTATTGTTCATGCTATAATTGTGTTATCCGGAAATCGTAATACATGTGTGAATACATAGACCACAACACGTCCCTAGTGAGCCTCTAGTTGACTAGCTCGTTGATCAAAAGATAGTCATGGTTTCCTGACTATGGACATTGGATGTCATTGATAACGGGATCACATCATTAGGAGAATGATGTGATGGACAAGACCCAATCCTAAGCATAGCTCAAAGATTGTGTAGTTCGTTTGCTATAGCTTTTCCGAATGTCAAGTATCATTTCCTTAGACCATGAGATTGTGCAACTCCCGGATACCGTAGGAGTGCTTTAGGTGTGACTGGGTGACTATAAAGGTACACTACAGGTATCTTCGAAAGTGTCTGTTGGGTTGGCATGAATCGAGACTGGGATTTGTCACTCCGTATGACGGAGAGGTATCTCTGGGCCCACTCGGTAATGCATCATCATAATGAGCTCAATGTGACCAAGTGGTTGATCATGGGATCATGCATTACGGTATGAGTAAAGTGACTTGCCGGTAACGCGATTGAACGAGGTATTGGGATACCGACGATCGAGTCTCGGGCAAGTAACGTACCGATTGACAAAGGGAATTGTATACGGATTGAATGAATCCTCGACATCGTGGTTCATCCGATGAGATCATCGAGGAGCATGTGGGAGCCAACATGGGTATCCAGATCCCGCTGTTGGTTATTGACCGGAGAGTCATCTCGGTCATGTCTGCGTGTCTCCAGAACCCGTAGGGTCTACACACTTAAGGTTCAGTGACGCTAGGGTTGTTGAGATATTAGTATACGGTAACGCGAAAGTTGTTCGGAGTCCCGGATGAGATCCCGGACGTCACGAGGAATTCCGGAATGGTCCGGAGGTGAAGATTTATATATAGGAAGTCAAGTTTCGGCCATCGGGAAAGTTTCGGGGGTAATCGGTATTGTACCGGGACCACCGGAAGGGTCCTGGGGGTCCACCGGGTGGGGCCACCTATCCCGGAGGGCCCCATGGGCTGAAGTGGGAGGGTAACCAGCCCCTAGTGGGCTGGTGTGCCCCCCTTGGGCCTCCCCCTGCGCCTAGGGTTGGAAACCCTAGGGGTGGGGGCGCCCCACTTGGCTTGGGGGGGCAAGCCACCCCCTTGGCCGCCGCCCCCCCTTGGAGATTGGATCTCCTAGGGCCGGCGCCCCCCTAGGGACCCTATATATAGTGGGGGGAGGGAGGGCAGCCGCACCCTATCCCCTGGCGCCTCCCTCTCCCTCCCGTGACACCTCTCCTTCTCGAAGTGCTCGGCGAAGCCCTGCCGAGATCGCTGTAGTTTCCACCACCACGCCGTCGTGCTGCTGGATCTCCATCAACCTCTCCTCCCCCCTTGCTGGATCAAGTTGGAGTAGACTTCTTCCCAACCGTACGTGTGTTGAACGCGGAGGTGCCGTCCGTTCGGCACTAGGTCATCAGTGATTTGGATCACGACGAGTACGACTCCATCAACCCCGTTCTCTTGAATGCTTTCGTGCGTGATCTACAAGGGTATGTAGATGCACTCCTCTCTCCCTCGTTTCTAGATGACTCCATAGATTGATCTTGGTGATGCGTAGAAAATTTTAAAATTCTGCTACGTTCCCCAACAGTGGCATCATGAGCTAGGTCTATGCGTAGTTTCTATGCACGAGTAGAACACGAAGCAGTTGTGGGCGTGGATATTGTCAATTTGCTTGCCATTACTAGTCTTATCTTGATTCGGCAGCATCGTGGGATGAAGCGGCCCGGACCGACCTTACACGTACGCTTACGTGAGACCGGTTCCACCGATTGACATGCACTAGTTGCATAAGGTGGCTGGCGGGTGTCTGTCTCTCCCACTTTAGTCGGATCAGATTCGATGAAAAGGGTCCTTATGAAAGTTAAATAGAAATTGGCATATCACGTTGTGGTTTTGGCGTAGGTAAGAAACGTTCTTGCTAGAAACCTATAGCAGCCACGTAAAAACTTGCAACAACAATTAGAGGACGTCTAACTTGTTTTTGCAGCATGTGCCATGTGATGTGATATGGCCAAAAGGATGTGATGAATGATATATGTGATGTATGAGATTGATCATGTTCTTGTAATAGGAATCACGACTTGCATGTCGATGAATTGACAACCGGCAGGAGCCATAGGAGTTGTCTTTATTTATTTATGACCTGCGTGTCAACATAAACGTCATGTAATTACTTTACTTTATTGCTAAAGCGTTAGCCATAGTAGTAGAAGTAATAGATGACGAGACAACTTCAAGAAGACACGATGATGGAGATCATGATGATGGAGATCATGGTGTCATGCCGGTGACAACGATGATCATGAAGCCCCAAAGATGGAGATCAAAAGGAGCAAATGATATTGGCCATATCATGTCACTATTTGATTGCATGTGATGTTTATCATGTTTTACATCTTATTTGCTTAGAACGACGGTAGCTTAAATAAGATGATCCCTCGTAATAATTTCAAGAAAGTGTTCCCCCTAACTGTGCACCGTTGCGAAGGTTCGTTGTTTCGAAGCACCACGTGATGATCGGGTGTGATTGATTCTAACGTTCGAATACAATGGGTGTAAGCCAGATTTACACACGCAATACACTTAGGTTGACTTGACGAGCCTAGCTGATGGGTTTCGTAGTAATTTCAAAAAAATTCCTACGCACACGCAAGATCATGTGATGCATAGCAACGAGGGGGGAGAGTGTTGTCTACGTACCCACGCAGACCGACTGCGGAAGCGTTGACGCAACGTAGAGGAAGTAGTCGTACGTCTTCACGATCCAACCGATCAAGTACCGAAACTACGGCACCTCATCGTAACCTTAAGCGTGCGGACCCTACGGGTTCGAGAACAATGTAGACATGACCGAGACACGTCTCCGGTCAATAACCAATAGCGGGACCTGGATGCCCATATTGGCTCCTACATATTCTACGAAGATCTTTATCGGTCAGACCGCATAACAACATACGTTGTTCCTTTTGTCATCGGTATGTTACTTGTCCGAGATTCGATCGTCGGTATCCAATACCTAGTTCAATATCGTTACCGGCAAGTCTCTTTACTCGTTCTGTAATACATCATCTCGCAACTAACTCATTAGTTGCAATGCTTGCAAGGCTTATGTGATGTGCATTACCGAGAGGGCCCAGAGATACCTCTCCGACAATCGGAGTGACAAAACCTAATCTCGAAATACGCCAACCCAACATGTACCTTTGGAGACATCTGTAGTACTCCTTTATAATCACCCAGTTACGTTGTGACGTTTGGTAGTACCCAAAGTGTTCCTCCGGTAAACGGGAGTTGCATAATCTCATAGTTATAGGAACATGTATAAGTCATGAAGAAAGCAATAGCAACATACTAAACGATCGGGTGCTAAGATAATGGAATGGGTCATGTCAATCAGATCATTCTCTTAATGATGTGATCCTGTTAATCAAATAACAACTCATTGTTCATGGTTAGGAGACATAACCATCTTTGATTAACGAGCTAGTCAAGTAGAGGCATACTAGTGACACTTTGTTTGTCTATGTATTCACACATGTATTATGTTTCCGGTTAATACAATTCTAGCATGAATAATAAACATTTATCATGATATAAGGAAATAAATAATAACTTTATTATTGCCTCTAGGGCATATTTCCTTCAGTCTCCCACTTGCACTAGAGTCAATAATCTAGTTCACATCGCTATGTGATTAACACCAATAGTTCACATCTTTATGTGATTGGTTCACATCTCCATGTGACTAACACCCAAAGGGTTTACTAGATTCAATAATCTAGTTCACATCGCTATGTGATTAACACCCAAAGAGTGATCATGTTTTGCTTGTGAGAGAAATTTAGTCAACGGGCCTGCCAAATTCAGATCCGTATGTATTTTGCAAAATTCTATGTCTACAATGCTCTGCACGGAGCTACTCTAGCTAATTGCTCCCACTTTCAATATGTATCTAGATCGAGACTTAGAGTCATCCAGATCCGTGTCAAAACTTGCATCGACGTAACCCTTTACGACGAACCTTTTTGTCACATCCATAATCGAGAAACATATCCTTATTTCACTAAGGATAATTCTGACCGCTGTCCAGTGATCTACTCCTAGATCACTATTGTACTCCCTTGCCAAATCAGTGCAGGGTATACAATAGATCTGGTATACAGCATGACATACTTTATAGAACCTATGGCCAAGGCATAGGGAATGACTTTCATTCTCTTTCTATCTTCTGCCGTGGTCGGGCTTTGAGTCTTACTCAACTTCACACCTTGTAATACAGGCAAGAACTCTTTCTTTGACTGCTCCATTTTGAACTATTTCAAAATTTTGTCAAGGTATGTACTTATTGAAAAAACTTATCAAGCGTCTTGATCTATCTCTATAGATCTTGAAGCTCAATATGTAAGCAGATTTACCGAAGTCTTTCTTTGAAAAACTCCTTTCAAACACTCCTTTAGGCTTTACAGAATAATTCTACATTATTTCCGATCAACAATATGTCATTCACATATACTTATCAGAAAAGTTGTAGTGCTCCCACTCACTTTCTCGTAAATACAGGCTTCACCGCAAGTCTGTATAAAACTATATGCTTTGATCAACTCATCAAAGTGTATATTCTAACTCTGAGATGCTTGCACCAGTCCACAGATGGATCGCTGGAGTTTGCACATTTTGTTAGCACCTTTCGGATTGACAAAACCTTCTGGTTGCATCATATACAACTCTTCTTTAATAAATCCATTAAGGAATGCAGTTTTGTTTATCCATTTGCCAGATTTCATAAAATGCGGCAATTACTAACATGATTCGGACAGACTCAAGCTTAGATACGAGTGAGAAACTCTCATCGTAGTCAACACCTTGAACTTTGTCGAAAACCTTTTGCGACAATTCTAGCTTTGTAGATAGTAACACTACTATCAGCGTCCGTCTTCCTCTTAAAGATCCATTTATTTTCTATGGCTTTGCCGATCATCGGGAAAATCCATCAAAGTCCATACATTGTTCTCATACATGGATCATATCTCAGATTTCATGGCCTCAAACCATTTCGCGGAATCTGGGCTCATCATCGCTTCCTCATAGTTCGCAAGTTCGTCATGGTCTAGTAACATGACTTCCAGAATAGGATTATCGTACCACTCTGGTGCGGATCTCACTCTGGTTTACCTAGGAGGTTCGGTAGTAACTTGATCTGAAGTTACATGATCATCATCATTAGCTTCCTCACTAATCGGTCTAGTAGTCATAGGAACAGATTTCTATGATGAACTACTTTCCAATAAGGGAGCAGGTACAGTTACCTCATCAAGTTCTACTTTCCTCCCACTCACTTCTTTCGAGAGAAACTCCTTCTCTAGAAAGGATCCATTCTCAGCAATGAATAACTTGCCTTCGGATCTGTGATAGAAGGTGTACCCAACAGTCTCCTTTGGGTATCCTATGAAGACATATTTCTCTGAATTGGGTTTGAGCTTATCAGGATGAAACTTTTTCATATAAGCATCACAACCCCAAACTTTAAGAAATGACAACTTTGGTTTCTTGCCAAACCACAGTTCATATTGTGTCGTCTCAACAGATTTAGATGGTGCCCTATTTAACGTGAATGCAGTTGTCCCTAATGCATAACCCCAAAACGATAGTGGTAGATCGGTAAGAGACATCATAGATCGCACCATATCTAATAAAGTACGGTTATGACGTTCGGACACACCATTACATTGTGGTGTTCCAGGTGGCGTGAGTAGTGAAACTATTTCACATTGTTTTAACTGAAGGCCAAACTCGTAACTCAAATATTTTACTTCTGCGATCATATCGTAGAACCTTTTATTTTTGTTATGATGATTCTCCACTTCACTCTGAAATTCTTTGAACTTTTCAAATATTTCAGACTTGTGTTTCATCAAGTAGATATAATCATATCTTCTCAAATCATCTGTGAAGATTAAAAAATAATGATACCTGCCACGAGCCTCAATATTCATCGGACCACATACATCAGTATGTATGATTTCCAACAAATCTGTTACTCTCTCCATAGTACCGGAGAACGGCGTTTTAGTCATCTTGCCCATGAGGCACGGTTCGCAAGTACCAAGTGATTCATAATCAAGTGGTTCCAAAAGTCCATCAGTATGGAGTTTCTTCATGCGCTTTACACCGATATGACCTAAACGGCAGTGCCACAAATAAGTCACACTATCATTATCAACTTTGCATCTTTTGTTTTCAACATTATGAATATGTGTATCACTACTATCGAGATCCAACGAACCATTTTCATTGGGTGTGTAACCATATAAGGTTTTATTCATGTAAACAGAACAACAATTTATACTCTTACTTAAATGAATAACCGTATTGCAATAAACATGATCAAATCATATTCATGCTCAACGCAAACACCAAATAACACTTATTTAGGTTCAACACTAATCCCGAAAGTGTAGGGAGTGTGCAATGATGATCATATCAATCTTGGAACTACTTGCAACACACATTGTCACCTCGCCCTTAACTAGTCTCTGTTCATTCTACAACTCCCGTTTCGAGTTACTACTCTTAGCAACTAAACCAGTATCAAATACTGAGGGGTTGCTATAAACACTAGTAAAGTACACATCAATTACATGTATATCAAATATACCTATGTTCACTTTGCCATCCTTCTTATCCGCCAATTACTTGGGGTAGTTCCGCTTCCAGTGACCAGTCCCTTTGCAGTAGAAGCACTCAGTTTCAGGCTTAGGTCCAGACTTGGGTTTTTCACTTGAGCAACAACTTGCTTGCCGTTCTTCTTGAAGTTCCCCTTTCTTCCCTTTGTCCCTTTATTTGAAACTAGTGGTTTTGTTTACCATCAACACTTGATGCTTTTCTTGATTTCTACCTTCGTTGATTTCAGCATCACGAAGAGCTTGGAATCATTTCCGTTATCCCTTGCATATTATAGTTCATCACGAAGTTCTACTAACTTGGTGGTGGTGACTAGAGAATTCTGTCAATCACTATCTTATCTGGAAGATTAACTCCCACTTGATTCAAGCGATTGTAGTACCCAGATAATCTGAGCACACGCTTATTGCTTGAGTGGTTTTCCTCCATCTTTTAGCTATAGAACTTGTTGAAGACTTCATATCTCTCAACTCGGGTATTTGCTTGAAATATTAACTTCAATTCCTAAAACATCTCATATGGTCCATGACGTTCAAAACGTCTTTGAAGTCCTGATTCTTAAGCCGTTAAGCATGGTGCACTAAACTATCAAGTAGTCATCATATTGAGCTAGCCAAACGTTCATAACGTCTGCATCTGCTCTTGCAATAGGTCTGTCACCTAGCGGTGCATCAAGGACATAATTCTTCTGTGCAGCAATGAGGATAAACCTCAGATCACGGATCCAATCCGCATCATTGCTACTAACATCTTTCAACTTAGTTTTCTCTAGGAACATATCAAAAATAAAACAGGGGAGCTAAACGCAAGCTATTGATCTACAACATAGATATGCTAATACTACCAGGACTAAGTTCATGATAAATTAAAGTTCAATTAATCATATTACTTAAGAACTCCCACTTAGAAAGACATCCCTCTAATCTTCTAAGTGATCACGTGATCCAAATCAACTAAACCATGTCCGATCATCACGTGAGATGGATTAGCTTCATTGGTGAACATCACTATGTTGATCATATCTACTATATGATTCACGCTCGACCTTTCGGTCTCCGTGTTCCGAGGCCATATCTGTATATGCTTGGCTCGTCAAGTATAACCTGAGTATTCCGCGTGTGCAACTGTTTTGCACCCATTGTATTTGAACGTAGAGCCTATCACACCCGATCATCACGTGGTGTCTCAGCACGAAGAACTTTCGCAACGGTGCATACTCAGGGAGAACGCTTCTTGATAATTAGCGAGAGTTCATCTTAAAATGCTACCGTCAATCAAAGCAAGATAAGATGCATAAAAGATAAACATCACATGCAATCAAAATATGTGACATGATATGGCCGTCATCATCTTGTGCCTTTGATCTCTATCTCCAAAGTATCGTCATGATTTCCATCGTCACCGGCATGACACCATGATCTCCATCATCTTGATCTATATCAATGTGTCGTCACATGGTCGTCTCGCCAACTACTGCTCTTGCAACTATTGTTATCGCATAGCGATAAAGTAAAGCAATTATTTGGTGCTTGCATCTTATGCAATAAAGAGACAACCATAAGGCTTCTTCTAGTTGCTGATAACTTCAACAAAACATGATCATCTTATACAACAACTTATATCTCATCACGTCTTGACCATATCACATCACAACATGCCCTGCAAAAACAAGTTAGACTTCCTCTACTTTGTTGTTGCAAGTTTTGTGTGGCTGCTACGAGCTGAGCAAGAACCTTTATTACCTACGCATCAAAACCACAACGATAGTTTGTCAAGTTTGTGCTATTTTAACCTTCGCAAGGACCGGGCATAGCCACACTCGGTTCAACTAAATTTGGAGAAACTGACACCCGCCAGCCACCTGTGTGCAAAGCACGTCGGTAGAACCAGTCTCGCGTAAGCGTACGCGTAATGTCGGTCCGGGCCGCTTCATCCAACAATACCGCCGAACCAAAGTATGACATGCTGGTAAGCAGTATGACTTATATCGCCCACAA